>NW_026712880.1:0-405278 GCF_030625045.1 Achroia grisella | reverse complement strand
GGGTCGAAAGTTATCGTGGCCGGGACTCTACGGCCGTGTACTGCGGCCCAATTTAAGCAGAGCTTCCTAATTTGGTGAATGCTTACCACGAATAACTTAACGGCCTTTGTCGCAGTGGCCGTCAACTAAACAGCAATAATTTGCACAATTAAACAATTCAAAGGCCACGGCCGGCGAGCCGCACTCCCGCACTCCCGCACTCCCGCACTCCCGGACTACTCGCAGTTACACGACTATAATTTAAGGTTCTCTAGAAGCCGTCTGTAAGCGAAACTTGTTAATACTACAATCCAAAATTATGTCCTAAGAATCTGAAATAATAACTAAAGTGCAATGAACGCAAGCATTACTTTGTATACATATATGTCTATTGTCTACACTCTGCACTGATTGCTCTCTCTGACCTTACTCCTGTGCTTTATAAGCTGTGTACCGGTTTGAAGTGCGAGATTGTTGAGTTTATAGCTGCGTTCTCACTAATGCCAATAATATGGAAGCTGCAATGTAGTCGTCGGCACCACAGGCTGCCCAGCCCGTTTGTCATTTTCATTGGATATAGGGACAATACATAAAATAAATGTTTATAAATATGTCAATTAAAGTCAATATCTGAATACACACAAACAAACACGTTCCGACACAGTGCGTCGTATTGGATGTATTAAAACTTTTAATGTAATCGCCGACGGAACTCCCGCATTTTAATAAATTCCGCAAACTTTGCAGTTATCTGAAATCTTTCATACTTTGAACAATTTATATCTGCACTCGTATGTGTTCGGACGTAAATAAATAGTGTTTGTTATTGTTGGAGCGATATTTCAAACGAGTGGTGCCGCGGCGGGGCGGGGCCACGTGTAACAGGTTCATTTCCCTGGATAGCAATAATACCAACCGAAACTGCTGTTTGCTATGTTTGCTTCATGTTTATTTAGAATCCAATCCTCAACAGCAAAAATGTCAAATAGGAATTCTGACTGTTGTTTAAAAAAAACAAACACTGGGTTAGTTATAAAAAAATTTAGTAACGACAAAATCTTCCTTAATGTTTAAATATAAAAATCTTGTGTAACGTTGTTTGTCCGCTTTGGAATCCTTAACTACTGAACCGATTTTGATGAAATTTTATATGTATACTCGATAGGTTTCAAAATAGTTTGTTGTCTATTATTTAAAACCGTAAGTGACAAGCGTAGCCCATCACAAAAAAAAATATTTTTTATAATTGTGCATTTCAATAGATACCTCAAATTTTCACCCTTCGACCATCAACATACAGTGAAGCCTCTTCCAGGTAGGACAGATGGAAAATAGAAAATGATAATACCACATTGTTTATTTCAATAAATAATTGTTAAAACATTTGATTGTGCATAATTTTTTTAGAAATAAATAAGCACTATACGTGAAATAGAAAAGGAAGGAAGTCGTTTGTATTTACTTGTTTCGTGTACTGACTGAGATGAAGTCGTACTATCATAAATCACAACACGTTAGTGTTACTAAAGTATAACCTATTAAGTGTTGAAACTAAACGCTTTGTGCTCGCTCGCATCAGTGACACGCACTGACACCCGGTGACACTCGGTGACACTCGGTGACATTTGGTGACATTCAGTGACGCGCGGCGCTCCCGCTGACCGCTCCGCTCGTTTACTTTCCTCTCAGCCCCAAGTTTTACTTATGATCCGCGACTGGACAATAAAAGTACCGCAAAGTTGGCGGGCCCGTGCCGCCTCGCCGAGTCTCCATTGCCGACTCACAATTTCCGACTGCGCTCTGAAAATCTATTGCAAACCCGGTATTGTGGTACTAAAACTGCTGATTCGTATTATTTTTAATTGTAAATAAATACCGTTCAGTCGGTGGCAACTTTTCAGAGGAACACGTACAAATTTCACTAACAAAGATAAATTTTGCTATAAATTATTCCCCGTCGACCGGCTGCCCCCCACGGGACCCCGCGCGACCTCGCGCGACCCCGCGCGACCCCGCGCGACCTCCGCGTCTACTATAGACACGCAACTTTATAATTAAAAGTTAGCAAATGTTTCAAACTATCACCCAACCTTTGGTATTCTCCTGCTTGTTTGACGAAAACTGTATTTATATTACCATATTTATTTTATTACAACTTTTACAATAAACTTTACAGCTAAATTTACTATTTCGTTTTATTAATAACTCTCTAGTATTTATAGTCTATACTATTTATATATAGGTCGTATTTAGATCTACAATGGGAAGGTATACTAAACACAGTGTGATGTCATTATCGTTGTAATCAGTCGCATCCTCCCATCATCGGTATCGATACAATACATGACACCAAGTGTAGGACCTTTATAAACGACGGAGTTATAAAGTAACAAACATTAAAAACTACAGTCGAATTGAGAACCTCCTTCTTTTTTGGAGTCGGTTGCTAATGTGACAAAGCGGACGAAACATATAAAACATGTGATTTAAATTATTATTTGTAGTATTTTGTTGTGTATAGTCGCTAACTAACAGAATAGAGTTCCGTCGTATCACGACGCTCCGACGCTCTGACGCCTAGTAATAATGTTACGAGTAATTTTACGCAGACTATAAAATGACCGATCGCTCGTGTCGTTACGTGTGTACGCGCACTTACTATTATTTGATGTTGCGATTCAGCGAGTCAAAGTGAGTAAAAGTGCGGCAGAGGACGCGACCGCGCCGCGACGCGCCGCGCCGCGCCGCTTGCGGTAGTTTGCGATCGCCTGCGGTGGCGCGCGTTGCGACCACATTTCAAATCTGACCATTACTGCGTGTAAACAGGCCGTTCCAAAGTAATAATGTCTCGTAGCAGAGCGCCAGTGAGATAATTACGCCAGTCCGGATTCGACCTTTATAATTCATCTCGCGGAATGCGAACGTCACGCCGCCGCGCCGCAGGCCGAGCTGGCGTTATCGTTTGTCGTTGCGAGGAGCGCGGACCATAAAAACATTATTACCGTATTGTTTCCAGTTATGGTTCAAAGAATTTTGTCGGGGTTTTCTTTAACGGCTACAACATGGGTCGCAAAATAATATTTAGGGTCGCCGAAGTGATAGCAGCAGAGGCGCAGTCGCGTTTTATATGTCCAGAGACTGGTGAGATTACGCGCCGGAGTCATACAATTTCATAATATCTACTACAAAGTGTTGCCACTGAGTACCACGTCAGCTGCGTTGTTATCAAGAGTCTAGTACCCATTAGAAATGTGCAGATAATGTCGCATCGACTTCTATGATAGTGTTCACCTGGCCATATATTACTCTAATATCCTAATTGCCAAATAATAATTTCATTAGTGGCATTACCTTGATATGTTTATTTCATTATAATCAGGTTGATAAACACTCAAAACAGCAATATCCAAAACCGCAACAAGCATTTGGAAGTTTGTTAGCTGGGCAATGATGAGTCAAATTTGAAACAAAGTTTATATGAGATCAATCTCCGCGGATTCACATTAACGAACTCGACACAAACAAAAATTGGTAGGGCCCCGAATATTTCATTTATAACTGCTTTCCGAGAGTTCGGGACGGCCGCGAGAGTTTTGTGTTTGCGGAGCTCGTCGGGTGTGTAGCGCGTCGGCCCGCCGCGCCGCGCCACATTAATTTCGCAATATGGCATGCTTCACAACTTGCACGGCCTGGCTTCAAGTGGCTACTGTGACCATCCAATATGTTGATGGGCGCAGGTCCTCGTTATGGGATATGCTGACCGGATTCCTGAAGTGTTAGGAGAAATATTATTTATTTAGCAGAATGGTGCAACAAATGACAGAGGAAAATCTACCTTAGTAGCAAAAGTGCAAGGTACAATCAATCAATATTTTTATTTCTTAAATATACATATATGTGTGTGGTTATTGGATTTAATACATAACAATGTTTTTCTACATTCTATCTGAGAGTAGGCGTACAATTTTTTTTTTATACTACAATGGTGGCATACGGCCCATCTGATGGTAAATGGTTACCGTAGCCTAATATTAAACAATAAATCACATTATATAATTGACCTACTCAACAGAACTACGTATAATATATAAAATAATTGAGTGTCATAGACAATTTTGGTACAGTTTGTCATTGAAGTAACGTAACAAGTAAGTATCGTAAGTATTGTAGTCATAATAATTTTAAGTTAGCAGTAGTAGTTTTAGTAAAGTATTTTTCTAGGTAACTTATTACCTATATAACTTTACAGTTACCCGGCATACATATTTATGTAAATGGTTGTACATTTTAGTATTGTGCATGTCGTAGGCGTGCAGCACCCTGCTAGTTGTATAGTAGGTTACTCGTACATATTCATTAGTGTAAAACATGAACAAGTCAGAGTTATAACTGTTTAAATATAATAATGTGCACTACTGAGAGAGCAAATTCAAATATTCTCACACATAGTTTAGTTTCATATAATATTATCTGTGATCCTATATGATTATGTGGTAGTAAAAATATTGATCGCCAATCGATGCCGATCTAAGTAATTTGTATTATTTGTAGTGAAACTATTTTTAGTTTTGTATATATTTAAAATTTAATTGTTTATACCTAATTTTATACATTATTTCTAGAGTTAATCTTTATATATAAAAAATAAGTGTCACATTGTTTGTCCGGGATGGACTCCTAAACTACTGAACCGATTGCAAATTTGCTTTGCACATTGTGTGGAATTTGATCCAACTTGAAGAGATAGGATAGCTTACATCTCAAGTTTTAGTCGCAATATATTTTATTCAAGAAAAAAATAAAACGGAACGCGTGGCCGGGTCTGCTGGTTTTATATATAGATGATAGAATTGATGAAAATATACGCATTTACTATTGTACTTGTGATCATATACGTAACGGTAACTGTGTAGTGAGTTAGAGGCCGGGCGTTGAGATCTTGAGATGAAAGAAAGAAATGAGAGATGAAACGCGTGGACACATCACAATAATGAGAATAGTATCACAGGTGAACACACATTGTACTCAAATGGAATTAATATTCGGTCACAATTACACGACCGATGTTACACACACACACACACACACACACACACAGGACGCGGCCGTCGCGCCGCGTCGCGTCGCGTCGGTCGTATGTTCTCGTCATACCCACAAATTGACATATTAATAACGTATTCATCAAAAAATATTTATACACCGCACCAAACAAATTGTACACACTCCATGGACCGTTACTCGCCTTAAATTATTGACACATACATACATAAAATGAACGATGGCTTTATGTTTGTATCATTTGTGGGTGGTGATGGAATGGTGCACGCTAGAGGAACACCTGCAAAGGCCGAGAGAAAGAGGATGAAATCAAGTGATATCAGGAGCTAGATAGAGTTTACCTATTGTATTGACTACTCGGTGCAATTTTATAAATTAGCGCACTAAATTATATTTACGAAACAAAATAATAATTGGGATTATATTTTTAGATAAAGCGATTCTGTTGAGAAATTGCTTTTTTTATTGCAGTTGCATTTTTTAAAGTCACAAGTAATTAAACTGAAATAATATTATTATACTACTATTACTAGTAAAAAGGAAATAACAATTGAAATCGAAGTGCTCTGGACATAGATTTCTTAATTCCATTTGGAACCGCTATCCAAAGTACGCCCCACTACGCTCTGGATAGCGTTTTTAGGTAAGCAAAGATATTTAATGTAACAAAATACACACAAGTGAGTGCATGGAAAGTTGCAATGTAATGTAAACATAGATGCACGAATCTTTGTTCTGCGGAACATGTGTATATGTTTGGTAAGAAATGTTAATGATTTAGCAGCATTGGTGGCGGTGGTGGCCGCCCTCTGGGCTCGAGGCGACTATTTTTCTGTACGGCCGTAAGCGTACGTAAGCGGTCCAACTCTCTCACTCCCAGCGTGCATTTAACTTATGAACCTGAAACTAAATGCAAATCAAGTATGTTTTACATATTTAACGTATGAGTTATATTTATTTGATCAATACGGTCGATTCTTATTATAAGTTCAAAATACTTTCGTAGATTTCAAATAATTTTCAACTTGTAAATACTGGAGATCACTTACTACTTATGGTTTAGTATTAAATATACAAGTAGGTGTAAAATTTGTAAAAAAAGTATAACTTAGAGAAACAAGATGGATGGTGTAAATACGGTAAAATTTATAAACAACCGTTGCCAAGTAACGATTACTTTTGTTATCTTGTTTATAGAGATTACAAACCTCAATAGCAATACCAAAACTACCCAGTAGAGAGAGCGGCGCGGCGCGGCGCGGGATGGCGGCGTGGTCGTTAACGCCGCTCTCTTAATAATAAATGATATAAATCACCCCGGCCTCCTCAATTTACTTAGCTGCGACAAAACATCTTCAAATTTGCCACTTGACTCCGAGAGCGGTTTAGAGTTTAATGATATCTCTTTACGGAATATTAATAATGAAGGTAAAATATATGAACCAGTTTCTGGATGAGATGAAAAATATTGTTGGTGTGTATCTACGAGTGGCGGGAGTCATCTCGCAGCCGCAACCTCCCCCCGCCCGTCCTTCGTCCTCCCCGCCGCCCGCCGCCCGCAGCCCGCAGCCCGCCGCCGACCTGACAATATCCGTTTAGTTTTTCCAATAAAGAAAAGAAAATAATAAAACTGGCTTGACCTTGTGTGAAGTGATGTATATTCGTTTGCCATAACTACTTCAGTTGATTTCCGAGATCCTTGAGACGGCATTTCGTCAAGTTGTCTTGACTTCGGTCCTGAATAAGTAATATATGTTTATTGTACAACCCTCACATCGTCTCAGTACATATGAAATCATAAGGAAAAGTATTTATTGAATAACATTTAATAGAAAATACAACTGACTAGCGGCGCCCTGCGGTTTCACTAATTATATCATTTTGAATCTGTCTGACGAATAAGTGTTAAAAACAAAACTATAATAGTTTTGGTAATAATTTATGACGCATTCTTATACTTCATCGAGAGAGACACATAGGAGTATGTATTTAAATAAAACATCATCCACAGTCGGGTACCGTACAGTACACGAGTACCTTCTACCATCATTCATCAAGCGTCAAGTTTCGTAAACAATATTTGTTATAAATGTACTTCAGTATTTTAGTTGTCAATTCTTTTTATACTCGTATCGTACCAATACAAGGGCCGTCCGCCGTAAGTATCAGAGAGCTCCAACTTAGTATCCGCCGCCCCCTTCGATCGATCCCCCGTTCAATTCAAACGGGGATCGAAATTACGACGACCTGAGCCGAGGTTCAAACCCCTATTGGTGCCCTCAGACTGAAGTCATATCCATCAGACGGGAGTTGGCCTTCAGCCGCTCCATAAGTCCTTCCTCGGTTTGGAGTGCCATCTGCACTCGCCCCCTATCGTCCGGTGATGCTGTAAAGGCCAGCTGCGGCCAACAGCATTAGAGTAGTCCGAAAAAGAAGTATCCGCCGCGCCGCATGCAGTTTATGATGATATCACATCAATAAGCGTGTACGGTGTCTGTGTGTCCGACTACTGCTCTCAATTGAATCTCAATCGATCGCCGGCCACTTACTGTGACGGTTCACACTCTCCTCCCATCATAACGACAGAGTTGCTTGCTATACAGCTATTGAACTATCACAAACACAATTGAACTATCTACGAAAACAATATTGTCACAACTAAGCATTTAAAGATTTTCTTTTTAATTCTCAATGATTGTTTAATATATGTAAATGTTATATAATGATTTGTACGATGACAATATACTTATACTACTATATTTAGCACTCAATGTATTGGTCTACAATTTAAATAAACAAATACGCAAACAATACTTAGTAGATATTGTATTGTGACGAGTACAAAATTGCTTCCAGACACTACTCGAGTTTTTTATTAATTTGATTAAAGTATTTGTAAATTATTTTATGGTTTAAGAACCATAAAATTTATTAAAATTACTAGACCCAATTTTTTTTATGAAGCACATAAATCTGTGGTGCGTATAATAATGTTTTCAGGGCCTCCAAACCGGAAGTAGTTTTTACAAAATTCAGTATTATTCAGTACAAAATTCAAAGTGGCGACATCTAAAGAATAGAATAGAATAGAATAGAAAATCATTTATTCAAACAAACTTAATCTAAGCACTTTTGAATAGTCATAACAATTTGTTTTTTATCTACCACTCGTTCGGAAAGCCGTCTCATCACAAGAAGAAAGAGCAAGAAACGTGTGTTGCTCTTTTAAATAATCCTTGTAAGTTTACATTTACAAGTCGAAACGCGTGAATACAAACTACCAACAAGCACTAATTTTTTGGGTCAAATATAAATATGCAATAAGATTAAATCCGTAGTGATAAGAGCAGACCAGTCCCTACAAGCAGCACTCGTTTCACGAGTATGACGGATGAGCCAGCCATCACTGCGCTCGACCATATTTTAGGGAGCCCAATGACATGTCTGGACATTTTAGTGAACATGACTACTCATTCCACTCGACCACGTCACAGCTACAAAAATTACTATATGGTAGTTACAGTATTCGCACTTTACATGAGGATGCATGCGGCAATCAATACAAAAGCCGCTACGCTATCATATATCAAGAAAGCAGTATGAAAATTAAAATGATAACGATTATAAAATTATATTAATTATAAGATGTCTGAATGTTTATGAACAAATAATAAAATTTATTCATTCTCCCACAAACATCTAGACAACTTTACAACGGGGTCAGGTATGAACATGTGACAGACACAAACATACGCTAATTCAATTGGTAGGGGTGGTAGCCGGCCGTGCCCCCCGCGCCCTCCACGCGAAGGGAAGTGGTATTAATCACACAACAATATGACCACCTGGCTGTACCTGGAATCAAGCAAAGTAATCCTATCCTATGAATTTTCATTCGAATTATATTTTTTTGTGGCAAACAAGTATACGGCCCATCTGATGGTAAACAGTTACCGTCGCCTATGGACGCCTGAATCACCAGTACTTTTGTTGTTAGAGTAATAAACACGTATCTACTCGTATACACAGAAATTTAAGAATACGTAATTATTGAAAGAATTTCAAATTTATTTAGAAGTAAAATACGAGTAATTGAATGCATGTTACTCGCTAATTAAGTTATCTATAAATGAACTTATTTATAAGTTTAGTCAAGTACATACTTTGTGTGTTTAGTTACTACAAATGAAATATTCTGCTTAAATATTAGCTTAGATACCAAAGAAATTAAGTATTTCGTCACTCACAGCAGTTAACCGGTGCCAGGGACAGCACTGTTCATAATTGCCGTGTTCCCGTGCACCACTCTCCCGAATATTGGCTAGCTGAGAGTGTTCTCATTGTATCCTGCGCTGTGTGCTATTACGTCATCACTGGTGTACCTACCACTAGCTGTGTGGTTGTGGCCGCTCCGACTGATGCTAGTCCACACAAATTTGTAGCACGGTTTCAACAAGACGTGAAATATAAGCAGTGAGGCGCTATTCAAATAAACTTACATTGAAGCACTTTTGAGTAGTCATCACATTTTTTTAATCTACCGCTCATTCGCTGTCTCACCACAAGAAGAACGAGCGAGAAACTTGCGTGTTGCTCTTTTAAATAATTTGATTGTTACTTTACATTTTAAGTTTAAGTGTGTGAATACAAACCACCAATTAGCACTAATTCTATTAAATAATCAAATAGAAAAAATATTAAATATACAACCAACTGGTTTACAAAAGAGGGCCATTCGCTCCATTTATAGTATGGGTTCCATACGGAGGGTTTTTACGAGAGTGCTTTAAGGAATCAAATATCCTTACCGTTGCTTCTCAATATATTTACGAAAATATCATGTATGATTTTACCTAAATGTCGTTTAACTAAAGTTAGTAATTCGTTTTATGGCAATTGCATAAGGTTTTACAATAAAATACCAGAGTCTGTTATAAATCTGCCAGAAAAAAGATTTAAATGTCAAATAAAACACTTCCTTTGCAAAAAAGCTTACTATAAAATTGAAGAATTCGTTAACGATAATAATGTTTTTATAGAAAAACTTTAAATCCATAGCACTGACAATATTATCTGATTACACTAATAATGAGTGCGTAGCGATTTCTATGTTGATTATCGCATGCCTCTTACTACTGTAATTATTATATAAAAAAACATCTATTAAAAAGAGCAACACACAAGTGTTCCGAATGAGTGGTAGAATGAAAATATGACTATTCAAAAGTACTTGTAATGAGTTTATTTGAATAAAGATTATTTCCATTTCTATTTCAAATAACTAAATAAGATTAAATCAGTCGCAGTGATTAGAGCAGACCAGTCCCTACAAGCAGCGCGGCGCCCGTTCACGAGTATGAGTAGCTATATAAATCACATAATTTAGAAATTGTTTATTTGTACAATTAAATGTTACCGGTGTTCAGGTAAACATCACATGAAAGAATGTTTCTTTATATAGACTTACATGTTTGTATTGTCATACATATCTTTATTTTGTGTGTGACATATGTTCTGTAGTGATAATGAATGTTCTGTAGTGATAATGAAATGCGACTATGTCCACTACAATTGAGTGTCAACACGTGGACGAGACTATTTTCTCTTGTAGGTACTCCTTTCCGTATCCTTTTCCTACAATATTACATTGTTTTATAGATCATATTATAAAGAGTTTTTCCATCAAGATCATAAAATATTCCTAATATTCTTCCGGGAGACGAAGTTGCGCGGGTCACAATACATAGCTAATTAAATTATGACGATGTCAGTTTGTTTATATTACATTTGTGACAAATGTGAAGATATGGTGTTAATACGTAGTTTCTCTAATTAATTGTAAATACATCTTATACAGCTGTTTTAAATATTGCAACTAAATGAATTGATAAAATGGTAGGAGTTCCTATAAATTCATTGTATATATTTATCATTCAGTACCAGCAGTACAGTAGTACAGTAGTACAGTAGTACAGGCCACTAGTTTGTATATATATATGTATATGCCCGCCGATTGTATGCTTCGCGACGTTATAATAAATTGAATATGGTGCCCTCTACAGGATATCAATTCGAGAACTACAAATAGATGTCTCTACTGATACTACGGGTATGTTTGGGTTTGAATTCATTATGCAACCATTGCTGCGACTACTTCACTGACACGGGGGGCATGTTAAGCCGCACGACGCGACGTACACGTCTAGCTAATTTACATACAACCAAACGACGCGACGCGACGCGACGCGACGTACACAAGTAATCCCCGGTGACGTTGTAGGATTAGTGACGTCACCGTGCCGCTCATCTTATGTACACACACACACACACA
This sequence comes from Achroia grisella, assembly GCF_030625045.1. Taxonomy (NCBI): domain Eukaryota; kingdom Metazoa; phylum Arthropoda; class Insecta; order Lepidoptera; family Pyralidae; genus Achroia; species Achroia grisella. The sequence goes on along the minus strand of NW_026712880.1, from coordinate 393,910 downwards.
TACATTGTTGAAAATAACTCATATTTTTTTGTGGATGATAATGGAATGGTGCACCCTGCACTAACGGTTTACGCTAGCGGGTCACTAGTGGAGGATGATAAGATGAGCATGAGGTCGGGTCAGGTAGTCCATTATGACAAATTCACCAGGAATTTTTGACAATGGTTTCCAGGGGGAACCACGTGGAGGTCAACCTGACATGGTACATTGCTAGCAATAAGATCATCAGTCCACATTACTAACGATCCCCTCTCCCCCCAGCGACCTCGTATCAGGTAGGTACATGAACTAAACGCGTCATCTTAAATAAGCTTTCGGGCTGAAAGCCTAATTAAGATGCCATGTATTTTTCAACGTCGCCTATATATATATGTTGTTCTCTTTATTTTTTAAAGAAAATTCACACAACGATATCAAGTCCCAAGCTAAGCAGAGTTTATGTTATGGAAATAAATACATACATATACATAGAAAACACCCAGACCGATACGAACAATCATACTTATGAATACAAATGTTTGTACCGTGCGAGGAATGGAACCCGCGACCATCAGATTGTAAAGCGGTATGCCAAACCACTAGACCACCACAGCTGTCATGAACATGGACATGCCGATGGGGCACGTGCCCCCTACGTACGGGGATTGTTAGTAATGGGCACTAGGTAGTAGGTAGTAGGTAGTAGGTAGTAGGTAGTAGGTCATATTGTTAGACATTTTCGGTTGAACTCTACGTGGTCCCCCTGGAAGCTCTAACTGACCTACTTTATGCTTAGGTTAAGCCTTTGCTGGCGCACCGCCAGCATCCATCGTTATGGCAGGCAGGCGGATTATTACTTGTTAAAAAAATAATATGTAAAATAAAATTAAAAAAAACGAATAGTGAGAATAATTTCTTTGGCAATTAGAAGAAAGCAAACCGTATAAAATATAATGTTTTTTTCCAATATTGTATCTCTTAATACCTAGTCTGTACAGTAATCATAAAAGCAATCGAGAAAGTTTGTCAATGAAACAATAAGTTAAAAAACTTAGACATCGTTTTTTACAGTCGTAACTTTTTTATTCAGCCTACAATAACAGAATAGAAAAGAATTTATACTCGTACACAACATTAATGACATAAAAAATTTAACAACAATTTACACACATTACAAAACAGAGTCAATGTGAACCACAACTCAACATATGTGACAGCTGTCACCAGAGTAATATCTATTAAATACGTCTGCGATAGAATAATTAGTAAAAATTAGTTAAAGTGCATATAAAACATTACAAACATATACCAAATATAGCTACAGAAGTAAGTTACCCTGGCATATATGAAAAACGAATCACAAAGTGCTACGAATGCGAGAAATTCACTATATTTCCAAGAGCGGTAAGCCATAATTTACCGTTACTAATTTAAAAATACCGTTACAATATTATTTACTCCAATTAACTGATTCATGGATGTAAACAAACAAATTTTCACTAATTGAATGGATGGAACTGACTCAATAACTGACAAATGACATATACACGACTACTACTTGTCACAGTGTAATAGTTGACACTTTAAAGAACGACGCAGACGCATTTTTCAACATTATAACAAGACATAGACAACTAGATAGTTTTGGATGCAAGACCATTTGGTCCATTAATTAACATCATAGGTAGGTGGCGCTGCTATCGCTTGATTTTTAAATATATTATAAATATTTTAAATATATTATAATATCAGTTAATGGTTTATACATATAACTTATTGATTAATTAATTAATGTCAAGAAAGACTAATTTAAAGATGACTTCGCCAAGCAATATAACATTTAGGAAAATTAGACGATCAAGCTCATTCCATAGTCTATCTAATTCGTCACTTTATGATACCACGAATATGAGTTTACCAAATACTTCGATGGATGAGAGTATAAATATTCAAAATAAAGATAATTACATAGAAAAATTAACTACAGATCTACATTCGGCATATTCTGAAATTGATGATCTTAACTTGGAGAATACTAAATTAAAGCTAGAGTTAGAAAAATGTTTAAAAATTATAGACATATACAAAAACGATAAATGTGAGAGCACACCTATAATAAAAAAGAAGAAATCCGTAACAAAAAAAACGATCTCGAGAGAACCATCGTTTTCTCCAGACAATGTATGTATACAAGCAGAGTGCAACCAAAACCTAATTACTGATAAGGGGACCAAAGAGCAAAACTTGAAGGATACATTGATAAACACTAACAGACTGGATAACAACATAGAAGTATTTTCTAATAATAAATCTACATACTACGACAATGAGCAACATATAAAAACAACAAAAAAGAATGTTGTAATTCTAGGAGACCAACAATGCCGCGGAGTAAGACAAATATTACAAAACCTTTTGGGCAACGACTATAGTAACAGCGTTTTGGAAATCTGGGGCAAGATTATCTGAAATATTGAAATTTGATAACAAATATATATTAGAATTGACAAAAAATGACTATGTTCTTATTATAGGAGGTACAAATGAGGTTAATCCGTATGAATTTAAGATGTACGTGACTAGTTGGCTGAAGAGTATTGTTAATACCAATGTAATATTTTCTGAAATACCATTTAATATGAAACTTAACGAAAGTCGGTTAAATTATGAGTTGCGGCACATTTCTAATTTTCACAAAAATGTTTCATTTATTGACATGGATTATTCTAGGATTAAATTAACTAAAATGAAATTTACAATTACTCTATGTAGACATCTTTTAAGAGAAATATTACATATTACCTACAAATATAATTATGAAACATACATTTTAAATTTAAGTAATTATGACAACGTAGTAAGGCAAACAAATTTCTGTCATAAATATACACAGACTGATGATATTTCTCATACTTCGAACATAGCTTTAAGTAATTGTAATAATGACAAATCTAATTCAGAAATGGTTAATAAAACAGAAGATTCGTTTTTTCTTGTATAATAATATCACTGTATTGCATCAAAATATAAATGGTCTTATTAGTAAATCGGATCTATTAAGCATGAGTTTGAATGAGTTAAAAAATGAGGGCTTTTCAATCGATGTGTTGTGTATAACGGAACACAATATGGTGGAAGGTGATATCAATCAGTTATATATACCAAATTTTAATATTGCAGCAGTTTTTTCTAGATCTATACGAAAAGGGGTTCGTGTATAATGGTTAAAAACATACATAAATTCAAAACATTGTCCAAATTACAAAAGTATAGTGTACAAAATATTATTGAATGTTGTGGTATAGAATTAGTTAGCCATGACATCACGTTGTTATGTATCTATAGACCACCAAGACAAGATTCAACTTCAATGCAGACTTTTTTTGATGTATTTGATAAAGTGTTATCGGAAATAACAAAAAACCAGAGGAATAAAAAAATAATAATAGGGGAGATTTCAATATAGATACTTTAATTAAAACTAAAAATTCATTGCAATTTCAAGGTACCCTGCACAGTTTCGGTTTAAAATTTGCTATTAAAGAACCAACACGCTTGGTCAGCTCAACTTGTATTGATAATATAATACACAATGTTAGGGGTTCTAAAAGTAATGTAATAGAACTTGCTCTATCTGATCATACAGCACAAGTTCTAAAATGTCCCGTAAAAAAACTTGCATTATTTCACACTGGTTTACGAAAAAACGAGATATTCATATTGATAATTTGATTAAGTTTAAGAAAACTCTTAAGGCACTAAGTTTTGTTGATGTATATACTAATAATGACCCTAATGAAGCATTTGACGTGTTTTATGATACATTTAAGTTGTTCTATGACCTCTGTTTTCCTATACTCAAAATTAAAGTACCTACTGAAAAAAAAATTAATTGGATATCTAAGGGCTTAAAACTATGTAGTAAACGTAAAAGAAAATGTTTATGGGAGTATAGACGAAATAAAACTATAGAAAATAAAAATAAATTTAAAACCTATAGTAGGCGTCTTAAAAACATTATTAAATTTACTAAAAAGTTAAAAAATGACAATTACATACAGACATCAAAAAATAAATGTAAAGCGACGTGGAATGTTATAAATAGCAATAAATCTAATGTTGTTAAGGAACCTATAGAAAGTATATATATTAATAAAATAATTGTACATGACTCACAAATAATAGCAGATGCATTTAATGATTACTTTATAAAAAATTCAATCTGTGATAACAAATCAAATACGGATGACATTTCTTTTGACGAAAATATAAATATGACATGTAATAGTAGCAATAATAATGTAATTGACATTAATCGTATCGTATCATATCGAAATTATAATTCTATGTTTATGTTACCCACTGGTCCTGATGACATAAATTTAATAATTAAAAACTTACGAAATACTGCAAGCATAGGTTATGATGAAATTTCAACAAAAGTAATTAAATATGTAGCAGGAATAATTTCACCAGTTTTAAGTTATGTTATTAATCTTTGTATAGAAAATGGCATTTTTCCTAATAAACTAAAATTATCAGTGATAAAACCTTTATTTAAAAAAGGTGATAGGGAAAATCTAGACTGTTATAGACCTATAGCTTTTATCACAATATTTGCAAAAATTTTTGAGAAGGTAATTTACAATAACCTTTACTCATATTTAGAAAAATATAAAATATTTGCTAATGAGCAAAACGGATTTCGAAAAAATAAAAACATTAACTTAGTGTTATTCCAGTTTAGTTGCAAATACAAATTACTACAGAACAGACGTGTGTTTCCTTGCTCTAGACATTACACAAAATACGTTAAGCAAAATTCAACCATATCCCATACATTATATGGCCGCAATCGAGCCGGACTACCTGAGAATTGTACCGAGTACCTGCTGACCGCCGCGCCGAGCCGACCCATCGTCGAGAACAAAAGAACAAAGAAACAAACAACATTGTATTGCTTAAGTACATCGCCGAGTCATATTTTTAAAGTTTTAAAGTTGAATAGTTATAATTTACGCCATTTACATTACTTGTATATAAATTGATATTTGGAAGACTATTTTATGAAATATGGCTACTTTGGACCAAATCATCAGTATACTTGAAGAAACAGGGAATTTATTGAAGAAAACACAAGTGAATCTTAAAAAATGCCCGAAGTCACGATTAACAAAAGGATACATTGAAGCACGATTGAAGTGTATTGAGGATTATTGGACGAATTTTAAGAAATCACATGAAGAATTGATACGCACTACGACCAGAGAACAAAGGAGCTTGTTGCCGTATTTCGTAAATGAAGAATACTATTTACATGAAGATGTGTACTTGTGCTTGGAAGCCGACCTTAAAGATGTGTTATCAGCTTTGCCAGTGTCACGTTCAGTTGAAAGAATACCGCGGGACACTTCAAACATTCAAGTGAAACTTCCGAAAATTAATTTACCCCTGTTCCTAGGAACGTACGAGTCGTGGACAGGGTACCAAGATTTATTTATTTCGTTGGTACACAATAACACATCTCTAAGCAGTGTACAAAAATTACATTACTTGAAAACAAGTGTCAGCGGTGAGGCGGAGCATTTATTGAAGCATATACAAATAACAGAGAATAATTATGCGCTAGCGTGGAATACATTGAAGGACCGGTACGGTAACAAACGATTGATAGTTAACTCTCTGTTAAAACGATTATTTACACAAAAGAAAATTGCTAGTCAGTCTGCTAATCAAATTAAGTCATTGTTAGACACTACATCTGAGTGTATAAATAACTTACAAAATTTAAATATTACCACCGATTCTTGGGATCCGATAATTATATTTCTTGTTGTACAGAAGTTGGACCCTGAGTCACATAAACAATGGGAGGCGTATGCTTATAAAGAAAATACAGATGAGTTGCCTACGTGGACTGACTTGAAGAAATTTTTAGAATCACAGTTTCGTACACTAGAATTAGTTACACCGTCATCTTCATACACAAGAGAGCGAACTGTAAAAGAAAAATCATACCATGTAACAACTTCAAACAAAATTTGTGTTATGTGCAAGAGTGACCACGCTTTATGTCATTGCAAGGAGTTTACAAAGTTAAGCCCACTGGAACGTCAAGAATACGCAAAGAATAATAATCTTTGTTACAACTGTCTAGTACCAGGACATTCGGTATTAAAATGTCGTATACCAGTTTCCTGTCATGTTTGTCACAAACGTCACCATTCGCTTCTACACTTACAGAAGAAAGCAGACACTTCGGGTAAAATAAGCACCATACAACCGACTGTGTCATTACAATCCAGTGTAGAAGAGCAAGAGGAAATACGAGTCAATACAATGGTTGCGTCTAATTGCAATACTGGAAAGAAAATAGCTCTATTAGCAACTGCAATGGTCATTGTCACAAATGAACATGGTCATAATACTGTGTTAAGAGCGCTAATAGATCCAGGGTCTGAATCATCATTCATCAGCGAAAAAGCAACTCAATTACTACAACTCACAAGAACAACAGCGAAAAGAAGCATAGTCGGAATGGGATCTATGAGATCAAATGTAAATCAAGTAGTTCAGTTCAAAGTAGTTTCTAGATACGATTCACATTACAATATACAAGTACAAGCATATATCATTGCTCAACAACTGACTACTAAGATACCCACAAAATCACTTGCTGTTTACAATTGGCCACATCTAGAAGGTTTACACTTAGCTGATCCCAGTTATTGTACGCCAGGCTCCATCGATCTCCTTCTAGGTGTTAAAGAATATGCTAAGATATTACAACCAGAGTTAGTCAGAGGTCCACCTGGAACACCATGTGCAGCAAAAACAAGTCTTGGTTGGATCTTATTCGGTGAGATATATTCTGGTGCAAATACAACGGAAGAATCAAACTTTCTACTCGCGCATCATGCAATTGATGTAGACGAGATACTGAAAGTTATATGGGAGGTAGACATGAACACTGAAAGAAAATATACAAAAGAAGAGAAACTTTGTGAAGAGATTTATGAGAAAACATACAAAAGAAATGATGAGGGTCGATACATAGTGAAGCTACCATTTAAGACAGATAAACCGATATCACCAGACGGAAACACAAGAGAAATAGCTTTAAATAGATTTATACAGCTAGAGAAAAGATTTAACAGACAACCACAATTAAAAGAAAAATACACGGAAGTAATAAACGAATACATAAATATGAAACATATAGAAGAAGTACCTGAAAAAGAAATTTATACAAAAAAATCAATATACATACCACATCTCGCAGTCATTCGCGAAGGAAAGGAGACTACCAGTACACGTGTCGTGTTTGATGCATCATGCAAGGGTTCAAACGGCACCTCGCTGAATGATGATCTGTTGCTGGGACCAGTACTGCAAGGAGATCTCAGAAGTCTGTTGATGAGATGGCGAATGCATGCTGTTTGTTTTGTGTCTGACATTGAAAAAATGTATCGTATGATTTTAATAGCAAAAGAAGATACTGACTTTCAAAGAATTTTATGGAGAAATAACCCTAACGAACCTCTGAAAGATTACCGTTTGCTCACAGTAACGTTTGGAACGGCGTCAGCTCCATACCTGGCTGTTAAGACACTCATGCAGCTATCCTATGATGAAGGCGACAATTATCCTATTGCCAGTAGAATATTACAAGAAGATTTCTACGTAGACGATGTTCTATCCGGTTGTGATAATGTAAAGGAAGCCATAGCAGCCAGCAAAGAGTTAAGAGAACTATTACAACAAGGTGGTTTCAAACTAAAGAAATGGTCATCTAACAATGCTGAATTTATGAGAGCTATTACACCAAACGAACGATCATCAAATGTGCACTTAGATCTCAATATTGATGGTACTACAAAAGCATTGGGTATTTCATGGAACTTAAAAACTGACAAATTCGAGTATAATACAACAACACATGATGAATCAGTTACTGTTACAAAAAGAAGAATCTTGTCAGACATGCAAAAACTTTACGATCCGCTGGGATGGATAGCACCGTTATTAGTAAAAACAAAAATATTTATACAACGACTTTGGATTCAGAGATACAGTTGGGATGAAGAAATAAGTCAATCACTGATAGATGAATGGAAGATAATTAAATATGATTTTAAAAACGTAAGTGACATACATATAGATAGATGGTTACATACATATAATAAAGAGAAAGAAGCTATTGAAATACACGGATTCTGCGATGCTTCAATGCAAGCTTATGCGGCGGTAGTGTACTGTCGCGTTGTTAATTCCAACGGAACCGTAACTACCACTCTTATTGCTGCGCAAACAAGAGTAGCTCCATTAAAAACAATATCACTGCCACGCTTAGAGCTTTGTGGTGCTGTTTTACTGTCGAGATTGCTCAAACAAGTAACACATGCAATGAAGTTGTCAATGTCTCAAGTTTTTACGTGGACTGATTCCACTATTGTTATATCTTGGCTACGTGGAGAACCTTGTAAATGGAAACCTTTTGTAGCGAACAGGGTTGTAGAAATAATTGATAACACCAACAACAGGCAATGGTACTATGTGAAGTCTCGTGACAATCCTGCAGACATAGCTTCCAGAGGAATGTTTCTTAAAGATCTGAAACAGTCGAAATTATGGTGGAAAGGGCCAAAATGGTTGTCCGATCAAAAGATAGAATTTCAAAAGCCAAGTTATATACAGACAGATGAGGAAAGGAAAACGGTTATACATGCACACTTGAACATAAATAAACAAGAAAAAGAAACTAGTATATATTCACAATTTGAAAATTACGACACATTAACAGAATTATTGAAAGTAATAACGCTATGCAAGAGATTTCTAAAATTTAAATTATCATCAGAAGATATAAGTAATACAATAACAACAAAAGAAATAGATGATTCATTACATGTATGCATACAAATAAGCCAAGAACATGATTTTGAGGATGAAATTGAATCGTTAAGAAACAAAAACATGGTACGAAAAAGTAGCAGTCTAAAATCATTGAATCCATACTTAGATGAACTACAAGTCCTCAGGGTGGGCGGAAGACTCAGACACGCCAATATAAACGAAGAAAGCAAACATCCAATCATACTCAGTCATAAAAACAGATTGACATATTTGCTTGTGGCTGAGGCACATCGTAGAACTTTACATGGAGGTGTACAAGTGATGCTGACGTACCTGACTTCTAAGTATTGGATATTAAGAGGGAAAAGTATGATCAAGTCATACATACGTAAATGTTTGATATGTGCAAGACACAATGCTGTTGCAAGAACTCAGATTATGGGAGATTTGCCAAAGGCGCGTGTGACGCCTTCGCGACCGTTTTTGCACAGCGGTGTGGATTTTACTGGTCCATTTCAAGTATTGATATCGAAGGGCAGAGGCATGAAAACTAAGAAAGCCTACATATCTATATTCATATGCATGGCTACTAAAGCCATTCATCTAGAATTAGTTGGAGATATGACATCAGAAGGATTCATAGGAGCATTCAAACGATTTACTGCCAGGAGGGGAAAGTGCTCACACTTATGGAGCGATCAAGGAAGAAACTTTATTGGTGCGAATAAAGAGTTATCAAATGCCTGGAAAGAAGCTTGTTTGGAATTTTCAGGAGAAATAGCTGAATCTTTGGCATGTGACGGTACACAATGGCATTTCATACCCGCGTACAGCCCAAATTTTGGGGGTTTATGGGAGGCCGGGGTGAAATCAATCAAATATCACCTAAAACGCATACTCACCAACCATTTAACGTTCGAGGAAATGACTACCATTCTTTGTGAAATTGAGGCTTGCCTGAATTCGAGACCGCTCTGTCCGATAGATGGCTCAAATGACATTAAACCACTAACACCTGGGCATTTCCTCATAGGCGAAGCACCTGTTGTTATACCCAACCCCAATTTACAACTTGTCAAGGTTAGCAATCTGTCACGCTGGCAACATACTCAAAAATTGCTAAGAGATTTTTGGAACCGATGGCAGCAGGAATATTTATCGAGGCTTCAACAAAGGCCTAAGTGGCTCAAGACAGAGAAGGAATTTGCTATTGGACAAATAGTTCTAATTAAAAATGATCAGCTGCCACCTGGTAAATGGGCTCTGGGACGAATACTTGAGAAACATCCTGGACAAGATGGTATTACTAGAGTTTACAGCGTGAAAAGTGGCGATAATATTGTAAAAAGATCAATTAGTAAATTGTGTTACTTACCTGTAAATACTGATAGTAATTTTATATAATGTTAAATTCATTATTCATATGTTTAAAAATTGTTTCTTAAAATAACTTATAGTCATTTTGGTGGGCGGCATGTTATTCCAGTTTAGTTGCAAATACAAATTACTACAGAACAGACGTGTGTTTCCTTGCTCTAGACATTACACAAAATACGTTAAGCAAAATTCAACCATATCCCTTACATTTAGCTATATTTAATTTTCTTAATACTGTAATTACTAACACTGATAAGAAAATAAGTGTAACAGCGCTATTTATGGACATGACTAAAGCATTTGATCATGTAAATCACGACATATTATTTAAAAAAATGGCGTCGTATGGTATAAGAGGAAATGTATTATCATTATTAGAATCGTATCTATTCAATAGGCAACATGTAACACAGATTAGTAGAATATGTGTAAAAAGTAAGAATGAGACTATTTACACCTCGAAATTGCGATACATACGATGTGGTGTTCCTCAAGGTAGTGTACTAGGTCCGCTTTTATTCAATATATACATAAACGATCTACCGAGGGTTGTTAATCATCCAATGATTTTATTTGCAGATGACAGTACTATATTATTTATAAATGATAAATTAGCCAATTATAATTATGAAAAAGAAATAAATAACTCTACAAAATGTATAATTGACTGGTTACAAAGACATAATTTAAAAATTAATCTGACTAAAACAAATATGATGACATTTAATAGACACTCAATTCAAACTGCTACAATGAACATTAACTATTTAGGACATAAAATACTTAACATTGATAATACAAAATTTTTGGGTATTTATATTGACGATAAATTAAAATGGAAGTATCAAATCGAAAAAATTTGTAAAGACTTAAATCGATTTTCATTTGCTCTATACAATCTTTCAAAGGTAGTAAGTATAACTACTCTTCTAAGTGCTTACCATGCGTACGTCTCATCAACTTTGAGATACGGTATAATTTTTTGGGGTAACGCTACGGGTAAGGATCTAGTATTTAAAGCACAAAAAAAATGTGTCAGGGCGATGTGTAATTTAAAAAATACTGATAGTTGTGTTCCATATTTTAAAAAATACAATCTACTTACGGCTCCATCCCTTTACATTTATGAGGTGTCTATTTTTATTAAGACGAACCTTGAACTTTTTAATAACATCAAAGGAATACGTAATAATGATAAATTGTGTAATTTTCCGGCTAAAACTGCTATGTCGTGTAATAGTATTTTAGGAATGGGACCTAGAATATATAATAATCTTCCAAGGGCATTAAAATCTATTGGTAGTATCCATCAATTTAAAACTGCTCTTAGAACATATACTGATTGGTAAAACTTACTACACAGTTGGTGATTTCCTGACTGATACATTGACGTAAAGACAATTGATTAATGACTATCGGTATGATGACGTAGTACAGTAATTTTATTTCATTAAACATTAATTGTACCTACAATTTGAAATTTTGCACACCTCTTACGAGGTTAATGTACGGATCTCAACAACATATTTATAACACCTGATTGTTTACCTACATTTGGCAAATAAAGTATTATTATTATTATTATTATTATTATAATTATTATTATAAAAGTATTTTACGGCTCTGGAAATTACTTTTCAGCCAAACACTTACATTGTACAAATACAAATCTGCTAGGTATTACTTACTCGGTAAATCTATAGAGTCCTTATAGTATTGAGTATGAAGTCGTATAAAAATGGATAACTTTCTGTGTTTTGTAGGATAGATGGCAAGTTGTAGTTACTGAAACACGTGGCGAGCACGCTGCGGCCAATTCCTGAACAAAAGCGTGCCGGGCCGTACGGGCCGTCGGTTCAAAGGTTACGCTTATTACTTTCTGATAAAAATATATTTTCAAATACACGCGAGCCCCGTGTAATAGTTGCCGTTGTCTCTTAAACGCATTTTCTTTTGGCTTTGAAGTTCGCTTTCTTAGAAATAATGGGTCGACTGAGTCCGGTACACGCGAGTCACGCTACTACCTACAATATTTTGTGCCATGGAAAGGAACATTCTTGTAGGTTTATACATATAACTTATGTACATATAACTCAATTATCAACGATTCTCGTTGGAAACTGACTGGAATTTAGCGATTGTGTATATATTACTAGCTTTTCCCCGCGGCTTCGCTCGCATAACTTCATTACTGGATTACTAAGTGCTAGATGGTGCTCGAGTAGCAAAATTTTGTAATTTTTTTTATTTTTATAAAAAAGATTTAGTTTTTTAATAAAAAGTATATTATGTTTATTCTAATACCTCGAAAAACATGTGTACAAAATTTCATGATGATCAGTTCAGTAGTTTTTGTGTGAAAGCTTAACAAACATCCGTACTTTCACATTTATAATATTAGTACCGAAGTAAGGATTTGACAGTTACAGCTTCATAATAATAAACCTTTAGCTAATGTTATAAGCTACAGAAAGCTTAGACATAAGCACTCCAGATATAAAGGTCTAACTGTTTTCATTCTGTCCATATAACTATATACCTAGTGAAATGGAGTGACTGTGTCTACTTCAACGCAGTAAAAATTACAGTAACATTTAATTGTTTGCTTCTCATCATCATCATCATCATCATCATCACCTGCTTCTTCCTTATGTCATTTATTTGTGGTCGGCGTAATGTTTTTCTCTTCCATTCATCCCTGTTCGCAGTCATCTGTTTGCTTCTCAATTTAGAGATATAAATACAATCGGTGTCCACACAATGTGATCGGTGTTTCTGTCCACGGAATATTAGTGAACATAATTGTTTAATTAAGATATTAGGAAATCTAAATTGACACGTAAATATTTGTGTAGACTAGATTTGAAGTCACTACATTCTATTTTAAACCGGTGTAATATTCCACTATGCCCCTCGACGTTACTTCGGTGGGGTGTAGCAATCGTATAATTTTAATAATTTGAAAATAATTTATATTTATACACTTACAGATAGTTGAATTAAAAAAAGGCCGGGAGAACAGAAATATTTATTTGACGCATAAATGTTTCTCATTTGGCTAAGGAATCCTAGATTAGTTCAATTAATACATTTTTGTAGGTTTTTTTATTTATTATAATAGGATGGTACATTTGCCTGCGCTAACGGTTTACACTGACGGGGTACCAGTGGAGGATGATAAAATGAGCTTGAAGTCAGTATAGGTACATACATACATCGTGACAAATTCATCAAAAAATTATCATGATGGTTTCCAGGGAAAAAAAACTGAGCGATATCTTGCCAACAAACTGTTCTACAGTTTGGCGAGTCAATGTATAAAAATAACTGTACTTATCTTTATTAAATAAAATAAAAAAGAAGTGAATAGAAGTGAATAAGTAGTCCCTATGCATGTGTAAATCAGAGTACATAATTGAATCTCAGTTCGAGCTGAGCCCACTCTGCACAGTTCCCCGAGTTTACTACGAGTATTAGCTCCTAGTTAGTACCATTTGGTCGCGCTCTAATCCTCGGGGAAAATCAGAAACAGCGCGACGCGGGCGGGACGACGCGGCGCGGCGCGGCGCGGCGCGACGTCGACACGCTCCGTGTACGGGGTACGGCTACATATAGGTACAATAGTTTCAGATATTATTACTCAATAGTAGATATAATATAGTTTTAATATATACGTATATATCTATACATATAAATAAAATTAGAGTGTCTGTTTTTTACTACATGCATATGAATATAAATACGAAACATACACCAAAATACCATTTTTTACAATTTTTGTCTGTCTGTATGTTTCTTGCGGCTAATCTCTGAAATGGCTGGACCGATTCTGACGGGACTTTTATTGGCAGGTAGCTGATGTAATAAGGAGTAACTTAGGCTACTTAAATAAAAAATATTTTTTTTTTCAGAAAAATGAAGTTAAATTTCATGCGGAAGAAGTCGCGGGAACAGCTGCTCATACGTCGGCTGGCTCATACGTCATACTCGTGAACGAGTGCAGTTTGTGCGGACTGGTCTGCTCTAATCACTACGACTGATTTAATCTTATTGTGTACTTATATTTGACCCTAATAAATTAGTGCTGGTTGGTAGTTTGTATTCACACGTTTCGACTTGAAAAATGTAAATTTACAAGGATTACTTAAAAGAGCAACACACAAGTTTCTTGCTTATCTTCTTGTAATGCGACAGCTATCCGAATGAGCGGTAGATTAAAAAAATTGATACGACTATTCAAAGGTGCTTAAATTAAATTTATTTGAATAAAGGATTTTCTATTCCATTCTATAAATGCATTGCAGTAAAGAGGAATCAATAACTTAGATGACAATTTCCAAACCAGCTCATTTTTCTTCCACACTGTCACCTCACTGTTAGCAGCTAAATCGCTTTTCGCTGTAGCGGTTTAAAATTGTGACGACTTCATGAATCCTCGGAGGGAGCCAATTACTTAGGCAAACACATTTTGTAAATGAAAGAGTTTGTTTGTAAACTTTAATGTACTGAAAACGGTTCACGTCATACACTGACATATTATATTACATTTATTCAGTGGTTGTTATGAGTTCAATGACATTGAAATAGGCAACTCTCAGTGGATTATCACCGAAATTAAGTTAGAATGAATTCTAACTACTACTACACCTAAGGAAATAGGAAACTGCCAAGTTTCCTATTTCATTGCGTCTCACAGAATGTATCTGGGAAAGTACAAGTGAGAATAACCAACAATCATGTCAGAGAATCAAATAAGACTATTTAAAAAAAAGTTTATATCTAAATTCATTTAGATGACCAATATAAAATTAAAACTTAGGTGAATTTGATTAGTCAAACTTGATACAATTACGATAAACAACAACATATTACGGGAAAGAAATTTATAAGGAAGGGAGGAATATAAAAACAATATTACGTACTATATATTGCGGCGTGGGAAGTGTATTGAGCAAACATGACACGCGTACTGGAACACTTAACTGCGTAGAACTCACCTCAAACTCTAATTAGCTTGTTGTGTACGTGTGTCGAACGATATTGTACGCTCAGCGACGTTGATTGATAGCGGGCGAGCGGCCGCCCGCGCCGCGCCGCCTCCGAGCCGCCTCCGAGCCGCCTCTGAGCCGCCTCTGAGCCGCACCCGCCGAGCGACCTGAGCCGAGCGGAACGAGCCGAGCGGTGCGAGCCGAGCGGAGCGAGCCGAGCGGAACTGCGAATAAATAGAGTCCGCTCAATACTGTACCCCACACGTAAGTTTCACACATTGCTGTTTAAATTATAATGGCTGTTATTTATCTTTGTCTCGTGTTACATAGCTTTGTGATTAATTTAATGAAGGTATTGCAATATTTAACCACTATAAGAAATCTTAGTTTGAACTAAGTTCTTAATATATTTGTCTAAAAGGTCAAAATTACCGATGCTATCTTAGAATAGTAATAATTTAGGTTATTAACAGAAAGAAATGTGAATTAAACAATTATTGGGGAGGTGCGCCATTATTACGTCGAGACACTTAACTTTGTGCTAAAATTTTCATCGTATATAATTATAGGAAATTTTTATAAAGACAAAATAACACAAACACACAAATATATCAAATAATTATTACTTATTGAACTATGAACTGGAGGCAAAAAATCTATAATTAATTTATTCAGCAGTATTGAATACCAAAATCATATTATAATTGTACATATATTTTTTAATAATAATAATAGCAGAATAAGGATTATATCTATTCATAATAAATAATTATCTTTATATATATCGATCTCTTCTTGCCTTTTTATAATATTATCTCAATCATGTAGTTGCTGCTTTAATTATGCATCAGTCCACAATTAATAAAGACTCCACAGATGGCTTTTGCTCGCAAATGAATGTGCTGCAGTTGAATACAACAGAGCGGTCATAATGAATGTATTCATTTGTCCAGCCATACGTTGTAATATTGAGCCAACGAATGAAGCAGCCAGAAAAGTGGAAATAATATTCGTTAAACCGGCAGTTTACGAGAGCTATTAACGTGAAGCGATGGAGCGGCGGCGGCGAGCGCAACTCACGCGGCATGAGCGAACGAGCGGAACGAGTGAAACAAGCGGAATGAGCGGAATGAGCGGAACGAGCGGAACGAGCGGAATGACTCAATCGCGGCAGATTTGTAAACGCATTTTACTTTGGTATTTTGGATTAAAATAACGCTGCATTTCAACTATGTATTATGGATTTTACGCATTTCATTGGGCAACGTTAATTTTCCTGTGAAAATGTGAATATATTATTGCTTTAATTGGAATTTAATCTACTAGAACTGGTAATTGAATCGGCATTTTGAATATATTACAGAGTTTAAATAATTAAACAGATGATAGAATGCAGCCCTAAATGTGTGAACAGTATAATGCAATCGTAATAAGCATTCCTGTAGCACTCAGTAACTATGCTGGATGTCTTGGGTCCGATTGTACTTAAAGTAATGAACTACCTTGTCTGCTCCACACATTCTCACCAGATTTCTTAAGGGGTAGGCAAATCAAAATCTAGGAATAGTACAACACGATATTCTATCCGTAAGCAGATTTGTTTTTGCTAAATTTGTGAGAGCTCGTTTGCTTAAAAGTAACTTTTTCTTTTACTCAATTCATCAGTTTTATGTCAATGAATACGACCAGTACAATAATATTTTGTTCCATAAAAATCTAACTTAATTATGCAAAATAATTTGGCGTCAAATGTATAATTGTGATAAAGTACGAACAAAAAGAAATACAATTTCCTGCACATAGCATTCCTTGGCACTCAGTAATAAAAATCGAGTATAAAATTTGAGCTAAGTATAGCTACACTCCGCACTCCGCACTCCGCACGCGTTTATGATGTGTGTTAAACCGATGTATTAGAGCTCACGTGTCGCGTCGCGTCGGTACGCAGGCAGTGATATGAGAGGCAGGTCGCGGCGCGCGGCGTGTGGCGACGTGTTGCGGCGTGTCACTCGCGGTTTATAGCGCGTCGAGCGGGAAGTTTACCCGAGGACTCATTCAGATTGAATAAAACGAACAGCGGCATTCTGCGCCGCGGATTTTTCATGTATGATAATGGATTCCGCGAAGTGTTTACACAAACGCTCCGTGGCTTAAGTATATCGTCGCAATTTGCCGGAAATCCTTTGGAATTTCCTCTGAGCAGTATATCTACTAAAAGCGTATACGTGCGGCACGATTTCACAGCCGATGTGTCGGAACCTGGAGAATTAACGTGTGATGATTTACTTACTCCACTGGCCGTACAGATACACATACATAAGATACTTTCTTCTTTTCATTACTATTCTTAGTCCAAATTGTTTTACCGTGGATGGACATAGACATAAAGAAGGAAAAGCGGATTGTTAATATTTGTTAGTAATGGGGACTGATGATCTCATTGCTAACAATGTACCATGTCAGGTTGACCTCCACGCGGTTCCATCTGGAACCCGTCCTGATAAATTGTTAGTGAATTTCGCTCACCTTATCATCCTCCATTGGTGCCCCGCCAGCGTAAACCGTTAGCGCAGGCGGGGGCACCAGTACATTATCATACACAAAAAAAGACAGTCATGAATTAAGACTAGTTGAACCAAAATATCATGAAATATATCGAAACACATCTCAAATTGGTCTTCGTATGAATTTATTGCATATTTGGTATCCCAATAGAGGGTGTCAAATACCAGATTTCGAAGGCTTATCTCGTGTGAGTGAGGGGTCGCCTGGCTTGCTATCGGTTACACCACACCCGACTGGAACCTTCCTGCAGATGTTCGAGTTCACACGATTAAGTGAGACACTTCAAAATGGTCGCATTCTTGTCTATAGATACCTCTATTTTATGCTTCTTTGTGAAAATTTAGAAACACATGTGTGTGTGTGTGTGTGTGGCGGCAGAATGATGTTTGTCAATTCGATTTATCCAAATATCTAAATCTTTTTGACTTGTATTTCAATGATTCGTTTGTGGCGATTCTAATAATCTGAAATCTACACTAGCACGGTTCCATTAAAATGATCACATTTCTGATACATAGGATACATGTCCCCGGAGACTACAATACTCATTTTGGATCACATTTAATTTGATTACAAATTTTCTTATCCCGCTAAATATAAACCTCCTCTGCAATCTGCGTCGTATATCACACGACTGACATGACTCAAACGCGTCTCCGGACTCAAAAACTGAAGCTTCACACATAGTGCAAGGTGTTAGAGAACGCCTATAGTGTAAAGTGGACACACTACCTACACACACCAGTCGAGATGATGACAATATTTATAACATTTTTTATCCAGATACTTCTAAAACTGTCTACATATTTATAAGGTAATATACAGTAGTTTCTGCCACATCCATTTTATATTAGAATGATACGAATATCGTCCGACATTCTTTCTGTTCTATACTCTTTGAGCAGGATCATTTTCTCTGTAAGAGTTTTATGTCGAGAAATATAAGCTTCAAAAAAAGTCAAACTACATTTTACAAATTTATCATTGAGAATGGGAAAGGGCACGCCACGTTGGTTCTGATATGCGAAAAGAATGTCGGGTGAAAGATCGACGGTACGGCTGTGCAATGCGGAAGTGGAAGAATGTGGACAGTCATACCATAAAGATATCTTGCTACAGAAATCTATATTCAACCCTACGCTACGTCACAAACTTACAATGCTAAACACCTATTTTGATTTTGACTTGTCTGAACTTGTTGTAAATCATTTAAATATATCTATGACGGAAGGACTGAATTAAAATTAGTTTAAAATGAGACACGTTCGTAAGTCAGGTAAAATATATATATCAGCTAGTTAGCAAAACCAAAAAGGAGGAATATGGCGTTAGAAAACAATCGGTATATAAAAACAGAACATCAAAATATGTATAAAATTCAAAAATATATAAAAATCACTATAAAAAAGGCTGCCAGCGGCAACCATACCAATACTTGGTGTTATATAATAATCATCACAATAACAATATTGGTACATGTGTCGATAATTTTTAGGTGAAATATATTTGCGGCAGGCATTGAAATGGGAAAGTATCAGAAATAAATGCCGCGTGAGTGGCTGGTGTAGTAGGTGGTGGGCGCCCGTAGTAAGCAGGGCAGGGCGTACCTGCTGTAAGCCTCTTTTGAAGCCCTTGCAATATTTTGCCGCGTCGTTTGTTACTTTCAGTGCGAATTGTGCTCAAAATGTTTGTTACGACGCAGTTCCGCGTCGAGTGCTCGATTTACTGCGTGCCGTAACATAGTGAAATCACTTTCTTTGCATCTCATCTGGCTACGCCGTGAATATTCAGGACATAAACTGAGAATCTCCACGGACTTTCAGAAGTACCTAGGTGGTTTTTATGTAAGTGTAGTGTTTTATGGGTTTGATATTTTTACTACGTATTTCGTAACCAATGTTGATTTACACGTTTCGCAATCAATGTTTAACTTCTGTATTAGTTGCGTACTAATCTCCGTCTGAGTAGATAAATGTTTAATATTTTATTGTTTCTGTAGTTGGTTAATATGACCTAACTATATTCACAATACGCATTACTAATTGTGTTTTGGTCACGTAACGTTTTAGTTATGAACTGACGATACACGAGGGACATTACTCAGTCTAGTCAGCAACAGGACAGAGATACCGAATATATACTAATCATGCACGGGATTTTCATTTAATGTTTGTTTATATAAATGTACACTGTAAAAAAAAGGGCATAGACCTTCATTCTATGGAAACAAGGGTGTAACTATATATAAAAAATATATATATACATTGTCAATAAACTGTCAACTGGACGGTAGGGAAAAAAATTGTTCTTAAGCGGTTACAACATCCTACGTGAATAAATGATATTTGAATTTCATAAAATGCAAACGTTTCAAAGTTGTAGTTACCGTTACCAGCAGGTGGATGGTGTATAAGTGTATACCATCCTGATTGTACATTGCTCGTGTTAAGTGGGATCTCTGTACATTGGACTTTATCTTAAGGCATGTATCGACTGTGCGACGTCGCTAAGGCGCTTTGAAGTTTCAACTTTTGTAGGCAAAGTTAGTGAATAAACAGGAACTTTAAATACGTGTAGGATTACGAGGAGTAGTACGAGTAGCTGCGAGACACTGTAAGTAAATAACATCTTAAATGTTGATGCTACTAAACTCCTGACATTATTTAGTTATATATTTCCATATCTCTAGATGCTGTAAGTACTTAACAATAATTTGTGAAGTAATAATTTATGTAGCACACAAGTGAGTGTAATAAGAAAGCTTTCATTACCTTAAAAAGTTATTATTATATTAGTATCAAGTATTGTGTATGTACACTTGATTGTTCTAACGTCATCAGGAGGCGAGTTTACCGCTGTCGAGTTTGCCACGTTTGTTTGTGTACATCTTGGGGGAGTTCTTAACAACTTTACGGAACACTTGTATTCCCCTCGCCACCTAATATCCGGTTTTTAATGCAATAAGGCAAGCAAGGCGACGATGGCGGCGTCACCAGCCGCACCTGGCTTCCGGATGTTTACGAGAGCAATTGGAAACTACAGTACACTGTCTGTACCGTAGGTACGTATGTATGTATTTTTTTGCTACTGGTCTATCTATATGTCCCTTTACAAGTATTTTAAAGCAGAGCTACATTGATACATAACTTAGAAAGACTAATACTTATCGTAATTCTACATTATGTCACTACATTCTCCCTAATTGAATTATAAAATGAATATGTATTATTGTATTCATGTACAGGCTCATTTGAAAATATAAGAGCTGAGGTTTTTGTCAGTTCTTCTTAGCTCGAAAGCACTCCGAAATTACGATAGATTTGACATATCATAAGTCTGTAATAGATCTGCATGAATAAAGATATTTTAATTTTGTATTATTAAATAAAGTATGTAAGAATTCGAGCATATTTTGTTGAAAATTAGAACTATGATCACATATTCGGAGGTCAGCACACAGTTGAAGGTATTAAGAAGAATAACCTGTGGCGGAGGGCCGGGCTCAGAAAGTCCTTAAGTCTCGGTAGGGAGAACTAAAGCTCAGACACAATAGAGAACAGAAGATAGATACGAATATGAATAAATCATGTTCAACAAGACAAACATAAAAAAGGTAGGTTCATTCGGCGGGGCCCGAGCGGCGCGACCAATTTGCCGATATCTGGGGAGACGAGACGGCAGACTAATCGATTACGACCCCTCAACCTTAGAATATTGAATCAGTACAACGAAACGCTCTTTAAGTATAAGAAATTAAAAGTAAAGCCAAATATTATTTTAGTATAATCCAGTTTGTTGGAAAATTATACAAAACTGAGCGTAATTAAATTGCTCGCCATTTAAACAATTCTAACGTCTATTACACACATTAAGGATTTAATAATTCTTATAAACCAACTGTTAATTTAAACTAGCCATCCCTTCTGATGTGTAAGCTAAGCTATATTATTGTAAAGTTTCATCAAAATCCGTTCCGTAGTTATTGCGTGGAAGAGTAACAAACATCCATCCATACTCACAAACTTTCGCGTTTATAATATTAATCAATAATATGAAAACATTGTATTATTTGAAATATAAACGTTTCAAGTGTTCTTGTAAAATAGACATTGGTTTCGTATTTAAAAGTGTGAAGAGAAACAAACTATAATGATAATCCATTGCATGCATTTTTTTCACATTCTGTTGCTACGACCACAGATAATAAAGTATTACACACCAATACTGACAATATATTTAATAACTAAACTATTATTATAATACACTAAAGTAGTAATACCCTTAGAAAAACACTGTTTTAATTTGTTATTTAATTTGTAAGAGTTAATATTCATGTAACCAGTCGACCTATTTTAATATTTAACTACCTTGTATCCTATCTTTATAAACCTTACTTAACTTTAGCTTATTACTAAATTAACTACACTATTCTAAATTATCTAAAGCGTTCATATATTTGCTTTTAGAAATATGAACGTTACGTTATCGTTTCTTTAAACTTTTTGATTTTTTTTTAATACATTAACATACATTATTACGTCACGTTAACGTTGCATCGTAATTTTTTTATGTTTTTTTTAATAGATATATGTAACTTTTACGGAACTCAAAAGTGTTGTGTTTTCATAGTATTATTTTATATACAGTTACATTATTATTTATTGGTCGATTGACTTCACGAAGCATTGTATTCGATTGTTCTAAACTCGATTCAAACAATATACACAACAACTGTACAGTCCGGATGATAAGAGGCTGGGAGATGAAACTTTCACCATTAATAGATTGCAGGTAGTGTGCGCAGTGCAGTGTTAAGTTTGTGTCCGATCAGTTCAATATCAACGTCCCCCGGTGCGAGCCGTGTGCCAAATAAAAACACTCCACCTGCTGGTAACCGTCCAACATTTCTCGCATCTCACGCCAGATTTCCACAGAACCGTTAGCAAACAGCAACTGTTGCTCTCTGACTTACGATCTGATCTATTCTTCTCAATTAAATTATAATAAAACATAATAAATAATGCTAAAAACGGTAAAAATCTGTTTTTTATAAATACATAAATATATTAGTATTCATCAAATTATAAGTTCTATGTAGATAGATATATTGTTTATTTGATTAATACTAATCACACACAATTACATGTTTATAAATTTAGAGAACTAGCTACTCGCCCCGGCTTCGCCCGGGTGTACATGTATTATACATATATAAACCTTCCTCTTGAATTACTCTATCTATTAAAAAAAAACTGCTACAAAATCCGTTGCGTAGGTTTAAAGATTTAAGAATACATAGGGACGGACAGACAGCGACAGCGACTTTGTTTTATACTATGTAATGATACATAGTACGAGGTAAGATTTACAAGTTTGTGTTATTATGTGTGATCTGTAGCAATACAAAAATGTCGAAGCTCAGCGTGGAACATTGTTCAGGGAACAAAACAATGATTTTCAGCTCCAACCCATTTGAGGGTACGTGAAAATAATAATTAAAATAAATATAAAATAAAAAGAGTGTGCATAATAAAAATAATGTAAATAGTTCAGAGTATAATAGAAATTGAAATAATCTTTATTTAAATAAACTTAATATAAGCACTTTTGAATAGTCAAGTTTTTTTATTCTACCGCTCATCCGGAATGCAGATTCATCACAAGAAGAATGAACAAGAAACTTGTGTGTTGCTCTTTTAAATAAATATTGATTTAATTATATTTAATTAACAACAGGGATTAGGCATGCGATAATCAACATAGAAACCGCTACGCACTTAATCTCTGTTCAATCGGATGACCAGTGATTAAGTACGTAGCGGTTTCTATGTTATTATGTTTCAGTGTCCAGACATGTGGCGGCGTGGTGGGCCGGCTCATTGGGCTCCCTAAAATATGGTCGAGAGCAGTGATGGCTGGCTCATCCGTCATACTCGTGAACGAGTGTTGCTTGTAGGGATTGGTCTGCTCTTATCACTACGACTGATTTAATGTTATTGTATATTTATATTTGATCCTATAAATTAGTGCTGGTTGGTAGTTTGTATCCACACGTTTCGACTTGTAAAATGTGAACTTACAAGGATTATTTAAAAGAGCAACACTGAAGTTTCTTGCTCGTTCTTCTCGTGATGAAATAGCTTTCCGAACGAGCGGTAGATAAATAAAAAAATGTGGTGATTATTCAAAAGTGCTTAAATTAAGTTTATTTGAATAAAGAATTTTCTATTCTATTCTATTCTATTCTATGCTATATAATTAACTAAATACATCTGTTTATTATCTAAATTATGGTATTCATCAAACTATAAGTTGTATATACGTAATAGTCAATAATCGGTTAATGGCCCGGTGTATATAAAATAACTTTTCGATGCTAATAAATCCGCTTTAACATTTGTGCGGCCGCTTTTCGCGTTTTCTATTAAAACTCTACAACAGTACAGTACAGTACAGTACAGAGAGGTGCGGATTTAATCAAAGTTCCTCTTATTTCACCTTTGATAACAGCCAATAGCGAGTCCTGAGCTCAGATTCAAGTTTTATGATCCCCAGAAGCATTGCGCAAAAAACTTTATGGAGTAAAAAGTCTGTCGGTTGCTGCGGAATTTTAGTTTGAAGGAAATCTCGTTTGTGGTTAGGTTTTGTTGTTATTGTATTGTACAAAATATATGTTCAGTAGAGTTGTTCTGTAAGCATCACTTACGAATTCGGAAGCGGAATCCGCGGTGAAATAGTACATTGGTTCGCTGTAAAACTTGATAGCGACTGCACGACTGCAGTGCCTTGACTTGAGAGTGGGATGGAGGTAAAACAGGCACCAGTAATATTATTAGAAACTAGCTGTACCCGCGACTTCGTCCACATGGAGTTTAATTTTATTTTTCTGAAATTAAAGAAATTTTCTAAAATAAATGTAGCCTAAGTTACTCCTTATTACATCGGCTACCTGCCAAAAAAAGTTCCGTCAAAATCGGTCCAGCCATTTCAGAGATTAGCCGGAACAAACAGACAGACAGACAAAAATTGTAAAAAATGTTATTTTGGTGTATGTACCGTATTTATATTCATGTGCATGTAGTAAAAAACGGTTATTTCCATATTACAAACAGACACTCCAATTTTATTTATATGTATGGATATAGACATATTGGATAGCTGAGTAAGATTTTAGTATTTGACAAGTGATACGAGTGCCTTGAGTGAAATGAGTTGATAGAATGCTTACAGAATACCACTTAACAAAACAACATAATGATTCATAAGGGTCCCGCCGCGGGCCACTCCACTCCTCCTACACGACCCACCGTCACCACGCTCGCCATGCGACAAAGGTATAGTGTTTCAGTTACAGTCTTTCTTCTTTTGTATTAATTATAATCTAATAGTAATAATAATAAAAACACTTCTTCAGTATTTGTATCATGTCGGTGTCAGTATCTCGTAATTATATTATTATATTGCGAAATACTTTCCTTCTTGAATACTATTGAAAAGTCTAAATCGTATTTTAGGATTATAAAAAAAGAATATTTTAATATTCTTATTTCATGTTATTTTATTTAACTGTCACCAAATGAAACTTTTATTACATTTTTAAAGGTGCGATTATTGAAAAGTTAAAGATTAACTTATATTTGATTAGCTTTTGCCCGCGGCTTCGCTCGCATTAAGAAGTATTATTATTAACTAGGTATAGTTTTAGCGGCTTTACTTTTGAAGGGGATGCCTACGTCATAATAGCTTTATGCATACAAAGTCTCAGCCTGATCGGTTTAAAATTGACAGTTTCATACAAATTGTCATCCCCTATTTTATCCCCTTAGGGGTGGAATTGATCAAAATCCTTTCTTAGCGGATGACTACGTCACAATATCTACCTGCATGCCAAATTTCAGCCCGATCCGTCCAGTGGTTTGGGCTGTGCGTAGATAGATCACTATGTCAGTTACCTTTGAGTTATATTATTATATATTTAGTTTTTAATGTGAGGAAAAACAATAGTATGTTATCTACGTACCAGGACTCATCCAATGAACAAACTGTGATATTTATCTTCTTCTTCTTCAGTCGTTCACTCTTGTCAGAGTGGTCGTGACTTTCACGATGGTATATTTTGTGGTATGGTATCGTTGTGGTCCTTGGCGACAGAGCTCCTTGCAATTTGCCTCCACCTGGTACGGTTTTTGGCTGCATGAGAACATTGTACCATGGACTGCTGTGTAGCCGTTCTTATAATGTCAGTCCATCTGGTTGGTGATCGGACCCCGAGAACGTCTGCCCTCAACCGAACCTTGGATAATTACCCGCTCCATACACTGTTCGTTCCGGCTAATGTGACCAAAATACTTGAGAATTCGTATTTGCACAGTCGATGATATTTATGTACCATCATAAAAATAGAAAAATAATCAAACTATATGTGGGTAGTTTGAACCAGAGAACAAGCTGCTGAAATTAAATGTTGCACTAAATATGTGCTTAGGTACAAACAAAAACATCTAACACCAAGAATGCAAACTATACAGCTATTTACTTATAAAGTAATATTTATAGCAGTGTATATGTAGACAATATTTTAAACCTTATCCTGAAAATGTTTTTCAGTGTTAGTTGGCTGCATTAGAAGACATCTAACAAGGAATTCAAATACTTTTCAAAATAGATTTTTAGTTACATTGCTAAATAGACAAGAGCGTATCCAAAATAATCGAAATCGTACAAATATCTCGCGGGGTGCGGAGTCGAGTCCCGTCGAGGTACCGGCACTATATTTTTCAGCTCGATTTAGCTCAGCTCGGCGCAGCACCGCACCTATCTGCAGCGGAATTAGCACTTCAAAAGATGAGTTCTACGGCATTTACTGGTTTATTTAGTGAGCTTTTGATGTTGCGTTTAGTGAGAATTTAAAGTATGGCGCAGTAAATGACTGTTGGGGAGCGGGCCGCGGGCGTCGGCAGCTCCACCATTCCGTTGAATGGTGAGCAGATAAAATGTTCTTTTTACTTTCATATTTTGCAAGGATGTACCGAAGAGATTTTCTTTTGAAATTTACGAGTGTGATTATTATTTTAATTGACGGGAATGTAGGAACGCTGAGATTGTGGAATAATTATGGGTAGCATCCAGATTTTCTGCTGTATGCAGCATATATATGTGCATTTGGTTTTAAAAGCAAGATAAATGTTTACCATCAGGCGGGCCGTAAGCTTGTTAGCCAACTTATGATATGGTTATATATCTGTTGGTATATGTTGGAATTACCCTTAAATAAATTCAAAACATCTGTTAAATCATATTTACTGAGCAAGGCCTATTACTCACTAAATGATTACTTGAATGACGAGTGTGCATGGCAATAGTTGTTCATGCACTGAATTTTCATTTAATGTTAGACATAGACACCTATATAAATATACATTGTAAATAAACTGGCTTTAAAAAAAAAAAGTAATTCAATTGAGTTTCTTGCCAGTTCTTCTCAATTGGATCTATACACCGAACTGGACGGTAGGGAAAAAATAAAATTATAATGTAAAAATTTGACGTTCATAAGCGCTATTATTCATAGCGCATATTGACCTTCAGCCGCTCCATAAGTCCTTCCTTTGGTTTGGTTCAGTCCTTCCTTTGGTTGGTCAGCTGCAGCCAATAACATTAGAGTACTCCGAAAAAAAAAAAGTGTTTTTCTGCCTGTAGTATGTACATATAGTAATCTAGTATTAATAACATACGCTCTCATTTGTTATTCTTTTATCAACGATACAGTTCAATAAAAATTGTATAATGTTATATCGTTACTAATATTATAAAAGTGAGCTACTTTCACATTTATAATATTCATCATCATCATCATCGCAGCCCGGAAGACGTCCACTGCTGGACATAGGCCTCCCCCAAAGATCTCGATTCGATTCGATTTATAATATTAGTAACGATATATTTAGATAGATAGATAGATAGAGAGATAGATTTAGACGTTTGTTACGCTTTCACGCAAAAACTACTGAACCGATAACTACCGAACCAACATGAACATTTGTACACATGATCTTAGAGGTAAGTGAGGTAACAGAATGAACATAGGATACTTTTTATTAAAAAAAAACATGTGAGCGAATCCGCGGGTAAAAGCATGTCGCGTACAAGCAGCAACAAAACACAACACAAAGGGTTACGTTCTGATTGGAGCGCACACCCATCCAATTTAAATACGCAACCTAACGAACAGACTAAAAACTCAACCGATCGATCTAACGTACTTTGTTCACTCCACCAAAATTGTAATTTGTAATAGTATATACCCATTAAATTGAAGAATATAAGCAAATTCTATCATTTATACAACTCGTAATCTGCTGAAGCCATCTGGTACCATATATTTATTTGAGCCGCATCACCACCTACCATCTGAGCATTCGAGCCGCATCATCACGTACCCAGCTAGTATTATATATGTTATAATAACATGGGCTGTATTGGTTATATCTCACTCAGTATGACCACTACGAGCGTCTGAACAAGTCAATATCTGGAATAACATAAACATCGATCTCATCACCAACAGACGGCCGCCGTCACGGCCGGGCGCCCCTCCGCACAGATGGACAATAAATCAGTGATTTCCCATAGTGAATATTACCATATTTATACGTACAAATGTGAAGAGACTGCGTAATCTTTGTTTATTAGATATGCGTTACAATACGAGTAGAGGGACAGTTCTACACGTGGCGATTTTTAAATCTCTCTCTATCTGAATATTATTTCTTCATTACATAGTATAAAACAAAGTCGCTGTCGCTGTTTGTCCGTCCCTATGTATGCTTAAATCTTTAAAACTACTCAACGGATTTTGAAGCAGTTTTTTTTAATAGATAGAGTGATTCAAGAGGAAGGTTTATATGTATAATACATGTACACCCGAGCGAAGCCGGGGCGAGTAGCTATAAAAATAACGTGTCACGTTGTTTGTCCTCGATGGACTCTTAAAGTATTGAACCGACTGCAAATTTGATTTGCACATTGTGTGCTATTTGATCCAACTGGAAAGGTAGGATAGCTTACTTCTCAATTTATAGTCATCATCATAACCATTAGTGATGATGTTTTTTATGACAATGATAGTACAGCATCACAGTTCCATAGTAATCTGCTGATAAAATGTAATAAATTAGGTAGTTGAAGGTATAATACGTAGCTATTAGAAGGGAAGAAATAACCCAACGATACAAGTAATAGGAAATATTAATTGTAGCTTAATTTTTTTAATAGTATGGATAAACTATTTACTGGTAGTAAATTATTATTAAAAAATAGGTAAACTGATGTTTTCGACATTCACATATATAAAGAAATTAATAAGTTTCAGTGTACATAGAACACTCGCGGGTGTGTACTCATAATTATTTGCGGGTAGTTACTAATATATTCATTTCGTCTGCCAAATGTCGATCAATACGAGTTTTAGTGCCGCCGCAGCCCTCAACATACAGACAGACAGCCGCGTTCGTCACCACAATAACATTTCCTCTAACTGCCAAGTGATTTCAATAAACACGGATCGGGTGAATGTTTTGATATTAGGCGGGTATCGGTGGCGGGGAGGCGCGGGGAGGGGCGGGGAGGGGCGGCCCTGCAGGGAGTTTTGTTAACATTCGGCATATTGAATAAACATTAAACCCTTTCATCGACTTATCCCACATTAGGTTAAATTATAGCATATGATCGGAGGGATCGCGAGCTGCCGGCGGAGCGCCGCGGGGCTGGGGCCGGGGGGGGGGGGGGGGGGGGGGGGGGGGGGGGGGGGGGGGGGGGGGGGGGGGGGGGGCACCACTGTAGCGTTATATATGATGTGACGAGGTGTCGCTACATCATATATTGTTTATTGTATGTAGGTAGTGAGTATACAGTTGTAATAATTGTACTATTTATTGTACATTAGTAAGTTTATTTGGTAGTGTGCTACATGGCTTATTAACAACGCGTTCATTCGACGCGGAGTCGGGACGTAGACTGATTTTACATTTAACTTAAATCTATGTTAGTGGAGACGTAAACTAATGGAAGGTCTCAAGTGTCGACAGAAATAGTACAAGTGTTGGCACATTTAATATCATATTGATTTTGTTTTGTAACATTAGAGCATGAAACAGAGATTGCACACGTTACCTGTTACAAATGAAGACTTAATAGACAAATAGCAAAAGAAATGAACATAAAAGTGCACCTGTATATCGGAAAAGTATAATAGTGGAGTCGCGTGGCGATCAGTATGCACAAGAGCTGAACGAGCAATCCACTCAGAGCCGACAAACACAAAGGTAACTCGCAAAGTGTAATTAAATCCCCGGCCGGGGTCCGGACACACGACCCTCACTGAAATGCATCATTAAAACGCCATCCCAATTAGTTGCACGCCTCCAAACTATCTGTGGAGTGGTGACCCTTCATTTATATTCACTGAGCTACAATAATTTGATGGAAGGACGTAAGGTAAGGACCTTCTGTGGCGTGCCTCGTCGCCTAAAACTGGGACATCCTAAATAATAACCAAACGAGAAGCACTTAATAATTAAAATCAAGATCAGTACATTCAAAAGCCCTAAAAACCAGGCTCCTCGAATTAATACTCCAATTGAATTAAAATAATAAATGCATCATGACTAGGGCCCTCACTGGACACAGCAAGCTGAATAAGCACATGGCGAAATTAGGCCTTAGCTGAACATTAATCTACAGATTTTGCGAAGCAGAAGAGGAACCGCCACTACACATCCTATGTGAATATAGCCCTCTCATGCATAAACGAAATATCTACTTTGGAAAATATACACTCAATCCTGAGGAGTTAAAAACCATCACTCCTAAGAATATCCTTCAGTTGTTGTCCCTCTCTGGTCAAGGTAGAACTTTGAATAAGGGCGAGCACAATAGATCTATACAGGTCGCAGTGTTACAGGTCTTAGCTACTGACAATAGTCCAAATCCCCCAATAAAAAAAATAATAAAGGATGATTGCGACGTACGCAGACGTTTGTACTTATGGATACGGCTCCCAGGAGATGCCTTTTGTCAAACGACTAAAACGAAGGAGGATATAAATTGAATTATCCTTCTTTGAATATTATGCGATGTAAAAACCCTATGGCATTTGAAAAAGACACGTGGGTACCTCAGTCTCAACTATTTCAGCCGCCAACCAGTTTGCTTTGTAAGCAATATTTCTATTGAGAAGCAAAATAAGTATTTATAGGATACTAGCTACTCGCCCCGGCTTCGCACGGGTGTACATGTATTATACATATAAAGCTTCCTCTAGAATCACTCTATCTATTAAAAAAACCGCTTCAAAATCCGTTGCGTAGTTTTAAAGATTGAAGCATACCTAGGGACAGACAGCTACAGCGACTTTATTTTATGCTATGTAATGATGGAAGTCAGATATCTCAGTTCATCGGAATAGCAATCCTTGATGTCACTAATGGTACATGCTGTCCGTGGTACTGTTTGATGGTAAATGGTCACCGTCGCCTACACACGGTGACCATTTACCATCAGGTGGTTTGTAATTTGTATAAATTGAAAAAGTAAATTTTTCTTGTATCTATGAATAATCATCATCTGCTTCTTCCTTATCCCATTTATTTGTGGTCTTAATATGTTTTTCTCTTCGATTCATCTCTGTTCGCAGTCATCGCGTTATTTACTTCCTTTCTTACCATATCATCTTTCACACAGTCCATCTCTTTTTCGGCCTTCCTCTGCCGTTATAACCATCCACATTCATATGCAACAACTTCCTTCAAATATTATCCTCATTCCTACGCATTATATGCCCATACCATGATAAACGATTACTCTTCAACCTCTCCGACACCGGCGCCACTTTCATACTTCCTCTAATGTTTTCATTCTTTATCTTATCCATTCTTGTCACACCACACTTGTATCTATGAATAATAATATGCAATATTATGTATGTTATCTGTGATAATACCTAAGGGCGTAAATAGAAGATTGCTCTTAAATCATGTATTAGTAAACTTAATGGTACATATGTCTACATTACATTACAATTCACGGCCTCGGTCATTTAACACCCTGCTTTGCTTCCGATGGTCGCGGGTTTGATTCCTCGCACGTTACAAACATGTGTTCATTTATGAGTATGATTGTTTGTATCGGTCTGGATATTTTTATATGTACGTATATTATGTATTTATTTCATATTTAGAATTTTTCGGAACGAAATATATCAAAATATTTCTATTAGTACCCATAACGCAAGTTCTGCTTAGCTTGGGATTAGATGGCGCCGTGTAAATTGTTCAATGATATTATTATTAATAATGTTTGGGTAATATAAACTCCAAAGTTGTTCGTGTACTCGTCATTCAATTAACAAAACAGCTTGTCTGGTGAAAGAGTTTGTAAGTGTTGTGAGCAAGTTACGTGCGGCCCGCGTCCAGTCTAGACGAGTCATTAGGCGTTATTGTGACGTAACAGGCCGTGTTTACATCGCTCATTCTTCTGACATTTGTATCTGTGACTTTGAAATATATTTATTTACTAGCTGCACCCGCGACTTCGATCGCGTGGCATTTAACTATATTTTCTAAAATAAAAGTAGCCTAAGTTACTCCTTATTACATCAGTTATCTGTCAAAAAAAGTCCCGTCAAAATTGGTCCAGCTATTTCAGAGATCAGCCGGAACAAACAGATAGAAAGACAGACAGATATTACAAATAGACACTCCAATTTATATGTATAGATGTATAGATTAAAAAAAATATATATAGATTCCAACAGTTCTTGTACCGATGCGAAGCCGGTCGTTAGGTTTTTAATATAGAGTTTACCACATACGAGTATAAGTATGTTTTACTCATTGGTGTGGGTATTACTTTAGCGAACATTTTGAAATAAATATGGCGAACCTTCGGCTGAGGCTCTTTTCATTGAAACTATTCCGCACATTGGGCGTGTATTGGACCGGAGCGCCGCATTATAAACATTTACACAACCGAATAAAGTGGACTCTAATATTACCACAATAAAACATAACACACACATTAACTATACAAAGAATTTATTTTTTTATGCATGAATAAAATTAATTTTTTTTGTTCTGACTACTCCAATGCTGTTGGCCGCAGCTGGCCTTTACAGCTTCACCGGACGATAGGGGGCGAGTGCAGATGGCACTCCAAACCAAAGGAAGGACTTAAGAAGCGGCTGAAGGACAACTCCCTCCTCACGGATAAGACCCCAGTCTGAGGGCACCACTAGTGGTTCGAACCTCGGCTCAGGCCGTCGTAACATCGGTCCCCGTTTGTATTGGACGGGGATCGATCTATAAAATGATGGTTATGGGTTATGGGAAGTTATCTCAGAAAGTGACAGAAATCTTTAACCTCGATTTGAAAAAAATATTTTATTTGGATAGTCCAGTTATCAAATATACAACAACGTATTAGAACTAATAGTAATGAAAAATGTGGTACAGACGAAGTTAGTATTATTTATTAAAATCGAATATTAAAACACTGAATGAATGAGAACCTACTTATTTTTGAAGTCGGTTGAGAAAGTGATTGGATTTTACAACGCGATTAAAACTTAGAGATTAATATTTTGCACAATGAAGCCCAACTGGGCGCGATAATAGCAAAGTGAACTTCGAGCCCTCTCGGCCGCCTCTACTCTTAATGAACGAACAAACGGAATCCACCGTCATAATTGTAGCGATGAGTATAATTGCCGCCGACTCTCCCCGCCGCCGCCGCGCCGCTCCTCGAGGCCGCGGCACCTACAGCCGGAGCACAACGACCTATTATCACCCATTTCTTTATCAACATTCGACCATCGTAAGCGTTTTAGGTAGACGACTATTTCCATGGTAATGTTGTTTGAAAAATGTCAGTAACAATGTTTAACTCTAAGTTAAGATCAGAGTTTGAAGCTTTTTGAATGCTAGGTACTATATATGTGGTGGATGCTTTTAGTGTGTATATAGGTACAAATTGTGTTGGCGATAGACCTAATTTTATAGTTATTTCTTACTTTGAACACTGTTTTTTATTTACAAATTTTGATATTATATATTCTCTGTGCTGTTTTTTCTATAATTGTGTCAAATACTTAAATATATCGCTGAATTGGTGAGTTATTTATTTATTTCACTCTACACAAAAGGCAAACACTGCCGTTGCTTGCTATATGAACTTGTAAAACCGCCGTAAAAGATTTGAGACTACGTTTTATTCTATAAACATTTGCATTTTTTATAACACTGGTGCATATAATCTAAATATATACAACTCAAAGGTGACTGACATAGTGATCTATCAACGCACAGTCCAAACCACTGAAAAGCTGAAATTTTGCATGCAGGTAGATGTTATGACGTAGGATTTTAAATTAATTCTACCCCCAAGGGGATAAAATAGGGGATGAAAGTTTATATGAAACTTTGTCAATTTTAAACCGATCGGGCTGATACTTAGCATGTATAAATCTACTATGACGTAGGCATCCTCTAAGAAAAGATTTTGATAAATACCACCCCTAAGGGGATAATTTAACGCGAGCGAAGCCTCGTGCAAAAGCTAGTTTGAAATATAAATCTAAATAGAAATACTCCTGCGTTCAATACTTTCATTGGTCTGTCCTTTATAAAAATCCACCATATTTTTTACTTTAATAATACAAACCGCCGAAATGGAGATCACCGCCAAACGTCAATTTTTTTTGGAGATCGTTCGGGACATCATCCACCACACAAGAGTGGTGTACATCAATGCGCAAAATAAATTACATGATCGATACGCTATTGTATTCTTAAAAGTAGGCTCTATTTGCATTACCATCACTTGTAATCTATACATGTAAATAAAATTGGAGTGTCTGTTTGCAATATTGAAATAACCGTTTTTTATTACGTGCATATGAATATAAATACGGTACATACACCAAAATAATATTTTTTACAATTTTTGTCTATCTGTTTGTTTCGGCTAATCTCTGATATGGCTGAACCGGTTTTGACGGGACTTTTTTTGGCAGGTAGCTGATGTAATAAAGCGTAACTTAGGCTACTTTCATTTCAGAAAAATTCTTTTATTTTAGAAAGATAAAGTTAAATTCCAAGCGGACGAAGTCGCAGGTAAAGCTAGTTGACAAATGAAAATTGATTTCGTAAAAAAAAATCATTAAGACAAGTCTTTCCTTATTTCTGTCTACGTATAACCTCTTAATAAAGGTACAAGACATAAATAAGTATTTTGTGTATTGATAAACGATAACAGCAATGTGTTCAGGTCGGAGTTGTCGGCTTGTAACGAGGTCGCTCGTGTGTGTAACTGCCTTAATTATCCGCAATACAGCGCCTTCACTTCCTACCCTCAACCTTAGGGTTACTGCTCTCTCGGCTGCTCGAGAGAAAAACCTGGAGCGGATGTACTGCGACACTGTAGACTAACTTTTTTTAAGGTTACATCAATTTCTTTCATCGCGTCGGAATCGAACGGATGCAATGTTGTAGGTATTTCTTATTTATATTTAAGATGCAGAATACATTTATAAATTAACTTTTAATGCGAAAGAATTTTCTAAAAATAGTTTTTTTATTATTTTTGACTTATTACAATAGTGGATTAAAATACGACCGACGCAGACTTTGTGCTTTAATAAGAGTAAATAAATATATAGATAGATAGACAAATCTTTTTTTTATTGTTACAAATTACACAAATGTAATTGACATTTATATAAATGTGAACAATTATTAGTTCAAGACATCGTTATATTATATTATACTTACAATATAGAGAACTCTTAGTACGAGCAACTATATTTATTAGTACATAATTGGTTGCTATAATGAGCCCACGACCGGGAAGTCAGTGTTAAACCGCTACACACTAAAATGTGTGGTGGTGAACGCCGTTATGTTACGAACAAATTGTTATAAATATTTAACAATGTAATTTATTAGTCGAATGTACACGGACACCAATCAACATTTCAAATGTTGGAATAATGTTACGAAATGTTGAAACAATCTACCGCCTCAAATTAAAAATTCAAAATCTGTATTTACATTTAAACAAAAACCTAAGAAATTTCTATTAGAAAATCAAATTTCCACTGTATAACTGTCCGTACTGTATTGTTTTATATATGTGTTTTCATTTCCATACATTATCATAGCATAGACTTACACCTTATCAGAAGCACCAACAGCGCACGTTCACGCAGGCAGCAGTAGGTACACAATTTTTATATTTTAAATTATTTTCTACAAGGTTCCACTGAAAATTAGCGTTTGGGCATTACAGCCCAGACACAAAGCTGAGTGGAAACCAATTTGGTCACAGCTGTTTTTTTAAAATAATTTGTGTAAAATGTTGTATGATTGTTTTGTATGCGCCAAATAAATATATTTTTCTTTCTAAATTATCCGCTCTTGTTTTGTTTTCTGACAAAATATGCACACTTCGCGCTAATCACACTTCATTTGCCTTTCATGTCTTGCGAAACGTTGTCTTGTTACAAAATAATTGTTAAAGGCGCGGCGACCAAAACAAAAACAAAATACGAATGATTTTCAAAGAAATCGAAACAGTAAATACAAGAGCAATCTCATTACGCGTGCTTATATTAAACAGAGATTTAGATTGGAATCGCTCCAAAGGGCGAATTCAAAGGGTGAAAATACTGCGGAGCGTTACGGCTATTAGTATTCAGTTAAAGGAAGCGGCGCCGTGAGATGTCACTTGAACTGGGAGCTGCGAATATGTTGAATTAGGGATTCATACTCGTACGGTCGTTGATCGGAAATTACAACGTACAGCTACGAGCGACACACGGCTCTCGTGCTCAAATAATATTATGTTCATGCCACGCTCATCTCACGTCCAACTGTAGCCAAGTAGGCATGTCTTTGTAACCGACGTCGCTGACGAAAATACCGATTGCAAAACAAACCATTTGATAATTCAAAAGGCCGTATATAGACTCGGGGCTGTGCCGCTTTGACTATCGCATTTGGAACTGAAATTGTAAATAGACGATGCATTCATCGCGCAGATGAAGGGTTTATCGTGTAGCAGAGAGAGAAATTACTGTCCGAGCAGTTCCCGGGACATGAGCGTGGTTGTCAGGGGCTCGTTGCCGACATACGTGAACACTCACCTTCACCGCTCGTGTTTCGTTCCCTACCCAGTCTAATATAGTAGGAGCCTGCTAGTGCAGCTGTAGTCATCACACACACATCACACATCATTACATAGTATAAAACAAAGTCGCTGTCGCTGTCTGTCTGTACCTATGTATGCTTAAATCTAATATTCTAATGCTGTTGGCCGCAGCAGATGGCACTCCAAACCCGTGGAAGGACTTATGGAGCGGCTGAAGGACGGATACGACTGATCTGAGGGCACCACTAGGGATTCGAACCTCGGCTCAGGCCGTCGTAATTTCGATCCCCGTTTGAATTGGACGGGGGATCGATCGGAGGGGCACCCGGGGGCGCTGGTGTGGAGCGCCATTAAACATCAATAAAAACTTTTAAACTCATATTATATCTCTTAGGACAGTTCACACAGCGCTGTCTAATTCCAGTAAATAAATTGAATTGAAATGAATGGACCACAAATATGTATACATAATATATAGGTACATAATTGTAGTACTCTGTGGCTTTACTCTCACTCTATAATTGTCGAGTACGGAAGTTAACAAAGCATATTGCGGTTTACAACGCTACACGGCACGTCCTGACAGCTGTTGCTCTGTCTACTTACGGTCTCTCACAGAGAACTATATAACTGGCGATCTAGTTGGAGTTTTGCATAAGAATACGGCGCTCGTAGCGTTTACTATATTTCAATTGTAGTTCGTACTCTCGACTCAAGAGAGGGATGCTGTGCGTTTGAAGCTTTAGTCATGACTTGTAAAATGTTACAAGGATTATTTAAAAGAGCAACACACAAGTTTCCTGCTCATTCTTCTTGCGAGACACAAGAAGAATCACAAGATTTCCGAATGAGCGGTAGATTTAAAAAAATGTTATGACTATTCAAAAGTGCTTAAATTAAGTTTATTTGAATAAATGATTTTCTATTCTATTCAGAATGTGCTAACATTCTTCAAAAAATATATTTTTTAATAAATGTATCATTCAAAAATATATTCGTTAGAAACTACCTAACGAATGTATTTTTAATTTTAAATATATATAATATATGTTGGTGTGGGTATATGGAAATGATTGGATGCAATTTGACGAAATGGATGTTGGCTGGATATGGTTAATGGAAGAGATTAGGCTGTTCGACGACCTGTCATAGTCCGATATTGCGCCGCCAGAAGCTGTCCCTGGTGGCTCCCATGCTGTGAAAATGAATGCAGTAAGAGTTACGTGTAAGGATAGATAGATAGATAGATAGATAATAGTTTTTATTTGTATAGTTTTTACCTACAATATAACAATTCAATAAGTAAACTTGCATGTGTGTGCTACAGCAATACAAAATTGGTACATAGCTCAGTGTGGAGAATCACTCAATGAGCAAAACACTAATTTCAGCTATGTCCTCGAGGGTGAAAAATGTACCTTGTATATATTTTTTTTAATAAACTAAAATGAACTGAACGAAATAAAGGATAACAGTCAGAGATAAATATAGTCACTCTATTCTCCTAAATAAAAATTAAAAATGAATCTGTATTATTGTACATATGTACAACATTAAAAAAAAATACAAGCTGAGTTTCTTGTCAGTTCTTCTCATCTCGAAATCATTCCGAACTGACGGTAGATTTGACATATCATAAGAGTCTGTAATAGATCTACATGAATAAAGATATTTTGAATTTGAATTGAATTTATACAACATGTATCAATTAAACAATTCAATTCAAATTATCTCTATATATCTCTATTTACTGCAAAGGTATCTATTATAAATATAGATAAATTCTTTATTCAACAACTACAAATACATACAGGAGATACAGAAAAATAAAATTGTACAAATAAATGAAATGGAGGTGACTTTATCTGCCGTAAAGTTGAATGGGCACCAACTGAGAATAAAGTTATGTAAAGTGATATATTCGCATATATCACGGGGAGTGTTCTGAGGAATTGTTCGGATTAATACCAGCCGCTGAGTTTCACCACCGTACCACCGACCACCAGAAACTAAAATAGCATCCTGATCATCTGGACGAATGGCGGTCCTCCACAGTGCAGTTTTCTAGAAACTTTTTGCCACGAACAATCACATTGTGGAATCACCTTCCAGCAACGGTATTTCCGATACGATATTGAAACCTTCAAGAAAAGAGCTCATTCCTTTTTAAAATGCCGACAACGCACTGGCAATTCCCCTGGTGTTGCGGGTGCTCATGGGCGCCGGTAATCACTTACCATCAGGTGAGCCGCATGCTCGTCTGTCCCCTGTGTTATAAAAAAAAAGTTACAGACGAATCTGCAGGGATTATATTTGATTGGTTGTTGAAGATAATAAGGAACTTATGATTAGTATTGGGAATAATAATAAACCAGCAAAAGCTGAGAAAATGAGACAACAGAGAATAATAATAATACTACATATATATTTCTCATATAATATATATCCACTTCTGTTTCCTGGAACCTCGTGTTTAATTCTCCACTTCGAGACTGTGACATCCCCGTCCTAATGTCTTCCAGAATATTCCAACATTTTCAGGAGTAATCCGCAAATGGTATGGAATTGGCAAATCTAATATTGTTTTACACAAAAGGTGTGTGGGTGTCATTCACGGTTAGTTATAGCCGCTTGAGGTGTTACGAGATAAAAATAGATCGTAAGAAGGTACAGGCACACGAATAACGGATTGTGGGGTATTATTAACATGTTTTCGTTTCCCAATAAGTTGTCCCCGTCCGTGGACCCCCCGCGGAGTGCGGCGGGCGCCATTATGTGATCTGTATTCACAAAACAGTTTCACATAACAAACAAAGTTCTTTTCAAAGAAAATTCCAGATTCAGCCAGACCGCGTTCAGAAACTCGCCGCTGTTTCTCTTACTTTGAGCTTTTGTATTATTTGCAGCGCTAGTTTGTACTGTTTTAAGTATAACTTGCAGCCGTAGTAACCACGTTTCATGCGATATTTGCTTTTATTCTGTTTATAAACATTTTTAGGTGACGGAAGTTATATGTTATATTTTATTCTACTTTTCTACAGATTTATAGTTTAATAAAAGTAGTGAAATGTATTATATATGTCTACACAATTTTGCAACCTAATCACAAATATTTCATTATATTTATGGTCCTCGGCTGAACACAGTCCTCCTGATATTTTGCCGTAAGGTATTATTATTATACTAGCTGTAACCGCGACTTTGTCCACGTGAAATATAACTTTATTTTTTTAAATAAAAGTAGGCTAAGTTTCTCCTTATTACATCAGCTATTTGCCAAATTCCCGTCAAAATAGGTCCAGCCATTTCAAAGATTAGCAGGAACAAACAGACAGACAGGCAGACAGACAAAAATGGTAAAAAATGTTATTTTGGTGTATGTACCGCATTTATATAATACCGTGTAAAAAACGGTTATTTCAATATTACAAACAGACACTCCAATTTTATTTATATATATAGATTTATAGACAGTTACTTATTATATATTTATAGATCAGTTACTTTATCTTGTATGAATTCCCCCGCAGTGCTTAGGGTCGTTGTTAAAGTTTCAGTTACATTTATATTTAGTAGTATAATAATATTTATTTTATAGTAGATTATATTAATCTAGCTACTCGCCCCGGCTTCGCCCGGGTGTAGATGTATTATACATATAAAACAATCTCTAGAATCACTCTATCTATTTAAAAAAAACCCGCTTCAAAATCCGTTGCGTAGTTTTAAAGATTTAAGCATACATCGGGACGGACAGACAGCGACAGCGACTTTGTTTTATACTATGTAGTAATAACTGTCTTGGTATTAAATTTTTTGAAAGAGTAAAGTTTAATATTCCTTCATAATCCATAAGGAATTGAACTCGCGACCATCGGAAGTAAAGCAGTGTGTTTACCTGCTAGATCACCGAGACTCTCATAACATAACAGTTTTAATAAGCATGTGTGTTTTATGTTATTATAAAAAAAATTACAATTAAAATTGTACTGATTTAAATCCTGCAATAAATAGAAGCTAGTGTTAATTTAAACTGAAAATTTGCACACGTAGCGCTGCATTGTTTGACTAGCTCGTGTTGTGACGTCGTATGCATACACTATGTTACTCCTTAACATCCCCGAGATGAACTGCCGACACGGGGAACAAAGCAGAAACACATCCGTGTTAGTGAACTGTAGAGAACTCCTTGATAGGTTTTTAATTTTTATATTATTTTTGAATTTTATAATCATTATTTTTTTGACATATACTTTTTGTTAGGTATATTTAATCTAAATATATATAACTCATAGGTGACTGACTGACTGACATAGTGATCTATCAACGCACAGCCCAAACCACTGGACAGGCTGAAATATGACATGCAGGTAGATGTTATGACGTAGGCATCCGCTAAGAAAGGATTTTGATTAATTCTACCTCCAAGGGGATGAAAGTTTGTATGAAACTTTGTCAATTTTAAACCGATCGGGCTGAGACTTTGCATGCATAAAGCTACTATGACGTAGGCATCCCCTAAGAAAGGATTTTGATAAATTCCACTCATAAGGAGATACTTTAACGCGAGCGATTAAAAGATAATTCTATTATATATTGCTGTCATGTATGGCAGACGTCAAACAGGCTGCCGGTCATAAAAAAAAAGAAGCCAAAACCGTTCTCTCGCTATATGAATTGGAGTGAACGATTGATTATAGGACTAGGGTGTACGCCCGAGGCGACGCGCAGGGGCAGCACCCGGCCACTGCGAGAAATGGAGAAAGGTTGTTGCACAACGGGCGGGTGCAACGTAAGACTGTGAACAGGGATGAATAGAAGAGAAAAACATATTACGACGACCACAAATAAATGGGATAAGGAAGAAGCAGATGATGATGATCGCTGTCCTATTGGTCGCATTTTATTTTATCTCCGTATTTTCCTTATTAAAACCCTCAGCACCTCTCACTCATAAGACACATTAGATACCTCCACTTCAGGAACTTAACAGAATGTCCCGATGTCCTAAAATGGTTTGAGTAGCGTGTTAATAGTATTGTTATTATCTTACGACGAGCAATCCGTGCTCAGAAGTGGAACGGTACTAAGATGTTGTAATTTTAATATCTTGTCTATTTCTAGGTTTTATATAAATATGTATACTTTAGTCTTTGATCGGGATTATACTAACATACGTTCCTAACAGTTCACAAGGACGTTATAATAATATATCAATAATAATGCGGATGTACAAAAATCTCAGGACATTTCACACAGCGCCATCTAGACCCAAGTTAAGCTAGCTAAATATGGATACTAGATAAATACATACATATTATACGTAGAAAACACCCAGACCGATACAAACAATCATACTCAGGAATACTAATGTTTGTCCCGTGCGAGGAATCGAACCCGCGACTATCGGACATAAAGCGGTGTGCTAGACCGCTAGACCACCGAGGTTGTCAACTAAAAAATTTAGAAGTAACATTATAATGAAGTGTATTTTTAACAAAAATTATTCCAACTGAAATTATACTAGCAATTAATTCACGAGTATCAACTGTAATAATGCCGGATGGATTATTATTGTGATATCTTTTATGGTATTTATTATAAAGATCTAAGAAATAGAAAAACAAATAAAAAAAAAAAAGATCATTATTCTAGAAAATCTAGAATAACGACTGTTAAGAAAAGCTCTGCTACCAAAAAATGTGAAGAAGCGTGTGAAGGACAAAGTCAGTCGTACCTTTTAGATGCGCCGAGGTTTTCGCTGATCTTCAGCTCGTATCAGGGTCCAGGATAGGTAATAGCACTGTTCAGGAACTTGCACTCGTTAGGTTTATAACACGTTACTACTTTTAGGTTAGGAGCGACTCGCGCGTGTTGGCTCGGTAACGAGTTCTTTGCAACAGTCCACGTCGTGATAGGAAAAAAGGTGGAAAAAAGAGGGCAGGCCAAATATGTCTACCTACATTTTTGAACAATGACCTATACTATACAGACAGAATTTACAAAAAAATAACGATAACAGAGAAATTGTAAACAAGTGACTTAAATAAAAAGTACATCATCATTCGTCATTGCCTTGCC
Source organism: Achroia grisella (assembly GCF_030625045.1). Lineage (NCBI taxonomy): Eukaryota > Metazoa > Arthropoda > Insecta > Lepidoptera > Pyralidae > Achroia > Achroia grisella. Next base: position 350,861 of record NW_026712880.1, on the reverse strand, counting down.
ATTATCCCATTATTTGTGGTCGGCGCAGTATGTCATTCTCTTCCACTGCTCTCTATCGGTCGTCATATCTGAGCATACTCTTCTTTTATTCATATCATCTTTCATACAATCCATCCATCTTTTTTTAGAGCGTCCCCTTCCTTTCTATCCATTCACGTTCATAAAAAGTACAATAGAATTTAAATTCAAAAATTCAAAATATCTTTATTAATGTAGGTCTATTACAGACTCTTATGATATGTCAAATCTACCGTCAGTTCGGAATGATTTCGAGATGAGAAGAACTGAAAAGAAACTCGGCTCGTATTCTGTATAAGTAAATATTGTACACGTTTACAATAGTACAGATATATTTATAAATTAATATTTGGGAGAATAGAGTATTAAAAACGTTTCCCGTTCAGAAATCAATTGTTGCACAGTGTAATCAGTAAGTTGCAGTGTAATTAAGTATAGTATATGTATGTATTGGTATAATATATATGTGCATAATGAGTAATGGGAGCCATCGGCCGGGCAATATCTCAATATGTCGGCATGCGTCGCTAATTTACATAAAGTAATTGAGTGTACGCGTCACGCCGTGTCATGCAGCAAATCATTGTCAAGTTTAAACTACATATATCAGATTATGTTCGCTTCATTATCATAATAATTAATATTATAATACAACATTATTATGTTTTACTTTAATAAATATTGGTTGCATGCTGCAATGTGACACCCCTGGTGTTTCAGCCGTCCATAGGTAACTATTTGCGGTCAGATGGGCCGTATGCTTGTTTGCCACCAGAGCAGTATAAAAAAAATGTATCCGTCTCACCCACACTACGCCACTTAGAAGCAGGACATTGTCGACTACATTCAGACGAGGGGGGAGCTGACATTGAAGGTGACGCATCTATAGTCGATCCCCACCAACATGCTGCCCACCTTCACGATAGGTTACTGGCTGAAGGGCGTGGTGTGTCGGTGCTCAAGTTAAGTTATAAGTTAGTTCAAGAACAGAACTTATTCCTTTTTAAAAGGCCTACAACGCAATTGCAATTCCCCTGGTGTTGCGGGTGCTCATGGGCGGCGGTAATCAATCATCATTACCATCAGGTGAGCCGCATGCTCGTTTGTCCCCTGTGCTATAAAAAAAGGTTGCTGTCGTCAGTGCCGTGACTACAGACAATTTATTATTTCATATGTATGTTGTCTATAAAGTAATTACAATATGGGTCATTAGTAGCCTGAAATTAATAAATAAAATCATTAGCAACAATTTATTACCATTCCAGTAGTGATGCTGAGTGCTGTCATCTGAGATTATCTGCCGTCATAAGAGAAAGATCTCAAATCAAATCAAATATTATTTATTCATGGAGGACATTTTAGCCGCTTAGGAGCATCATTATTTCCGTAGCATTGTCCCTTACACGGCGTCAGTCGGCTGATGTCGATTTTTATTTTTTATTTCGACTTTATCTGTTCTTTTTTAACGTCGAATCCTGTAAAGTAGAATGTTACAATTTTAAATTGTCAGAGCACGCGAGGCAGAGTGCAATTAAAACTTGTAGTTCATCTCAGTACAGATGTATAATATGAATTTGTACACGGAAGTTACGAGTAAAAGGAATTATTGCACAAAACGTGAAGCCAAAATGTATTCTGCACGACAGAAATGTTGTTTAATAATGTTACGTTACTTAAAAAAACGACCTTCTAACTGTAACTGTAACTTAATTAATAGTATAAATTCTAATGTGAGTTTGTTTATTCCTCGCCCACGTAACGTCTCAACAAAATTTATTATATATATACACATATGCACCAGTTGATAAGGACATAGGTAACGTGGTTTTAACATTTAAACTTTTAGTATCAAGGCGTAGCTTTCCCCTAATCAAAGCTGAATGCAATTCTAAAGATCTTTTAGAAAATTGTAGAGAGAGTGTACTTAAAATGTTTAAATTAATAACAACATTTATCAAATATGAATAAAATGTACTCGCATTTTGATAATTACGCACAGTGAAGGTATTTACAAAACTGAATGCAAATTGTCGGCGTGCACTGGCGGCTCTACTATTAATTAAACAAATTGATAATTGCTGGCTTTCCGTTAATTATGAATGACAGCCCTGCTGGTGCCCTGCTCGGTGGCACTCGGTGGTACCTACCAGTGTACTGTTATACAAATGTTTGTGTTGTGAATTGATGTAATTTAATTTCATCATTAATTACTTGTCACTATTACTTAGTACGCGGCTGACAATATTATAGTCATTTAATTAATTTGAAAGTTTAGATAATAATGTATTGTGTATTCTTTTGCTGATTAAATCTATACATATAAATAAAATTAGAGTGTCTGTCTGTAATATTGAAATAACCGTCTTTTACTTCATGCATATGAATATAAGTACGGTATATACACCAAAATAACATTTTTTACAATTTTTGTCTGTCTGTTTGTTCCGGCTAATTTCTGAAATGGCTGAACTGATTTTGACGGAGCCTTTATTGGTAGGCAGGCTAATTTTATTTAATTTAGACCAGTTTAATTAAAATTAAACTGGTCGAAATTAAATAAAATTTGGTGCATAGATAGTCAGGAATGTATACGCGTGGGTAGTTGTAGCATGCTTGAAGCATGGAGGTCGGTCAGTTATGGTCCGTTGCAAGCAATAGAGGCACTAGTCCTCCCTATGTCCAGCAGTGTACGTCTTCCTGGCTGAGATGATGATGATGATGACGATGGTGGCAATCAAGCATACGGTCTATCTGACCGTAAATGGCTACCGTAATAAACTACGATAACCATTTATCATCGTAGGTAGGGTGTATTAGGATATACCCTTTGTTGTAGAAATATGTAATAAAACTATTTCTGACTGAAAAATGTATTTTAATGTTATGGTAGATAGAGTAGGTGACACAATACAATAATTTTGTTTTTATATTTCTGATTATAGAATAGAAAAAACCTTTAAATATATTAATATCAAAGGAGTTTTCTCAACACCCTTCTTGAAAAACCCCAAGCTGTAGTCTCTTCAGCAAACCTTGGCAGGAAGTTCATCCCACAATCTAAGTGTATGTACACTGCGATTTTTTGAGAAAATAACTTGTTAGTAGTTAAAAGTTATTAATGTAACCCACTCGCGAGCTACAAATATAAAACTATGAGTATTCAGTACTAATATGTATACCAATTAAGGGCATTAATTTAAAGTTTTCGTCGGTAGTATAAAGTTTTTGAAAAATTGTGCCTGAAGTATGTAGATGCGAGGTAGCATTTTTTTTAAATCAACCGCGTTCGCTATTGGGGGTTTAATATTGAACGTAAATTTTTAAACATTGGCAGAATGTGAAAGAGGTACCTCTTTCACACCCTGCCAGGGAAATTTTAAGGTCTACACTAGGCTATTTAAAACTAGCGTTACCCGCGACTACGTCCGCGTGGAATTTAACTTTATTTTTCTAAAATAAAAGAATTTTTCTAAAACAAAAGTAACCTAAGTTATTCCTTATTATCAGCTACCTGTCAAAAAAAGTCCGGTCAAAATCGGTCTAGCCAGTTTAGAGATTAACCGGAATAAACAGACAGACAGACAAAAATAGTAAAAAATGTTATTTACATTTTTTACTATCAAAAATTCTTTATTGGTCTCCTCACAGAATATACAAAGAAGAATTCACATACACCATTAATGTATAAATATGTATAAACATTGACAAACTGAAAAGATGACAATGGACGGCCTTATCGCTGAAGGCAACCTTAGGATGGAAACGAGTGATTGGACTTGAGTCTGGTCGAGATTATTATTATTATTATTAAAATTAAATTACAGGCGAAATTTCTACACACAAGTTTTGTACATAGTTTTGCGAAGTCACCGATAGCGCCGAACAAGCTCTATAACAACGGAACGTTAGGAAACACGAGAGATTCAACACAAGTCAGTTCTAAACATTGTTACCCTGTGGTGCGGGTACCAACCACAAATGTAAAAAAATAGGATTGAAGTTGTTTTTTTTTATTAAATTTTATAGTAACAGCTGCTTCCTTTTGTGCCGACATACTTTTGGCCTGATTTTGCTTTTTTTCTTAGAATTGAAGTTAGACAATCCTGGAGAATTCAGTTTAAAAAGGACGTAGTGATAGAGTTGCAGTAGATTAGTTAACATATAGTGAAAATAGGTGATCTGAAGTTTAATTAAATAAAACAATCTTTTTTTTTTCAATACAAATATTTGAATAAAATTATATATATATAATGTTTATACACCCAGGATCTGCATAAAAACTTTTCAGGACGTCTCAGGATACTACAAAAACTAGGACATGTCCTGGGAAAACAGGACGGCTGGCAACTCTACCGTGTGGTCTCTCGAGGGTGTGGTTGCGTTGATACATCTGACAAAATTCCCGACTCGAGACATTCAGCCCCTCAACCCCACAGCCCCATACGTTTATCGGCGCTGTCAGCCAATACGATACGTCGCGAACTTTCCCCAAGTTCAGATAACTGATGGCAACATTAAGTTTCAGAACTGTACACTATATCTGATGTACTTAGTAACGTTACATACTTATATATAGTAGTTTAGATTTAAACTAAAAATAGTATTGGTTTAAAGCCATAGACAAAGTACTACAAATCTATAGAATACGTTTTATATTGAAAATTAATATCTACTTTGTTATTGTTACAAATGTATTGTTTTATTAAAACACATAAATCTATACATATAAATAAAATTGGAGAGTCTGTTTGTAATATTGAAATAACTACATGCATATGAATATAAACACGGTACATACAACAAAACAACATATTTTACATTTTTTATCTGTCTGTCTGTCTGCCTGTTTGTTCCGGCTAATCTCTGAAATGGCTGGACCGATTTTGACGGGACTTCTATTGGCAGGTAACTGATGTAATAAGTAGTAACTTAGGCTACTTTCATTTTAGAAAATTCTTTTATTTAAACAAAATAAAGTTAAGTTGAGAGCGGACGCGGACGATGTCGCGGGAACAGCTAGTTATTACATAAAAAAATGTACCAGTAGAGTTTCTTGCTAGTTATTCTCAAGTGAAGTAGCCAGCCGGACTGGACGGTAGGTATGGTTATAAAAATATGACTTGCACAAGAGGCAGAACGGTCGCATGTTAATAAATAACTTTCAGTTTCAATTAGTATTTATGAGTTTGCTGGCTGGATTAGTAAGTAAGTTGTTATGTCTATATGAATAACTAGCTATGCCCGTGGTTTCACGTTTTAAATTTTAAAGTAATACCCTACGTGTTAACTTAATGCATAAGCTATATTACTGTAAAGTTTCATGAAAACCCGTTTAGTAGTCTTTGCGTGAAAGAGTAACAAACACCCATACGTCAAACTATCGGTTTATAATATTATTAAGATATGTTATTCTGATGTATAAGCTATATTATTGTAAAGTTTTATTAAAATCCGTTCAGTAGTTTTTGCGTGGAAGAGTTAAAATACCCATCCGTCCATCCACACTCAAACAGTTACGTGTTTATATTATTAGTCAAATAATTGTTACTAATATTATAAATGCGAAAGTAACTCTGTCTGTCTGTCTGTCTCGTTTTCACGCCAAAATTATAGAGCTGATTTAAATGAAATTTGGTACACAGATAGTCTAGATCCTGAGAAAGGACATAGGCTACTTTATAACGTGAATAAAGGGTTGTAAGGGGTTGAAAAGGGAGATGTAGGGTTGTATGGAAGTATCGTCATTTTTATAATTAGAATTTTGAATCTTATTTTTAGGCTGTTCATTAAAAACTATATATAAATATGACTAATTTGTAAAATGTTACACTGAAGGGGATGAAAGTTTGTATAAAAAATCGTAATTTTTGAAGGAATCTTTTTTCTTTGCAATTTTTGGGTTAGAATATCAAATATTTTTCTATATTTGGTCAAGGTCACACACGCGGACGAAGTCGCGGGCACAGCTAGTAATATAGATATATAGATGTCTGTCAATGGTTATATCAGTAAGTTAGTGAAAGTATTCATGAAACTGAACGACATTCGGCACTCAGCGGCACGGCGAGGTGGACAACTAAAAATAAATATCGAGCAGAGGTTGTCTGTTCAACATTTTTTCATATTTATCAGCTTAGTATTTCGATGAGTCTGTCTATTGTCTGATATAACGAGGCGCTCGTGCCTTGAATATAGATTTGGTAAAGTTCGTCTCTTCAGATTTTTATATTGATTGCCAGATGTACCCCTCGGGGAGGGTGAGACATTACAATATTCAACAAAATTAACAAATTTTATTTTTATGTTATAAAATTGTATTACAATAAATGTACCTTGTATATATTCATTATTTAGTCTTAACACGAATAATTTTATCTAAATATATATAACTCTAAGGTGAAGACTGACTGACATAGTGATCTATCAACGCACAGCCCAAACCACTGGACGGATCGGGCTGAAATTTGGCATGCAGGTAGATGTTATGACGTAGGCATCCGCTAAGAAAGGATTTTGATTAAAATAAAATAGGAGATGAAAGTTTGTATGAAACTTTGCCAATTTTAAACCGATCGGGCTGAGCTTTCTATGCATAAAGCTACTATGACGTCGGCATCCCCTATGAAAGGATTTTGATAAATTCCAACCCTAAGGGGATACATTAACACAAGCGAAGCCGCGGGCAAAAGCTAGTTAATGTATATTAAACACGAAAATTTAAAAACAATTCTTGTGAATACAATGTTGTGTGGTATAATGACCGTTATAAATGAGGCATTTCAAAAGAAATATACTATTCTATAACTCGATCAATCAATCATTTCTGATTAAGGATACATTACTGTGCTCTGAATACTTCCCTATAATTTATTTACAGATATTTTTATATTCATAAAAAATCACCAACCATGTCAGGGCAATATTGTAAAATGTTCCGTTTCTATTAGTCGAGGTAGAGTTAGAGTCGTGGTCGACTGTACAGTTGTTGTTTATTTGTATTCACTTGAACACAGCGCTGCCACACATTTCGAGAAATCTATTTATATTTAACGTAAATGCAAGGACACAAGTTTTCTCGCGGAAGTATTTAGTTTGCTATTGATGTTTCCATCACCAGACAGTTAATTAGAAATATAAATAGATTGTAATACAAAGTTTTTTTATTTTATAGATATAAGATAAAGGTAGTAAATCAGAAAACTCATAATTACAAAAAAAATGCGTTTTATATTTTTATGTATACAGTACTATATATACATATAATTGTTTGTATTAGTCTGGGTGTTTTCTATGTATGTCATGTGTCTATGACGTTAGGTGTTACTTATAAATGTATGCAAACTCATTTTGATATATTATATAACTTTTAAAAAAGAACACAGAACACTAATTTTAAATTTGTCATTCTGAGGCATATCATTTGGAGGGAAAATACAAATTTCTTTTTATTTTCCCTCCATGGTGGGCCGGGCCATTGGGCTCCCTAAAATATGGTCGAGCGCAGTGATGGCTGGCTCATCCGTCATACTCGTGAACGAGTGCTGCTTGTAGGGACTGGTCTACTCTAATCACTATGACTGATTTCCTCTTATTAATTGTTTAACCAGTTGGTTATATATTCAATATTTTTTCTATTTGAGTATTTAATTGAATTAGTGCTAATAAAAGTAATAATAAAATTATTTAAAAGAGCAACACGCAAGTTTCTTGCTCGTTCTTCTTGTGATGAGACAGTTTTCCGAATGAGCGGTAGATTAAAAAAAATGTAATGACTATTCAAAAGTGCTTCAATGTAAGTTTATTTGAATAAATGATTTTCTATTCTATTCTATTCTATTCTTTACATTAGTACAAAATATTTGTTTTATTTTCAAAAGAACAAAAGGATAGTACACATATTATGTATTAAAATTATTTACAAAAAATATCTATGTATTTATATCAGTTATCTAATACCCATAACACAAGCTCTACCTACCGTGGGACTAGATGGCGCTGTGTTAATTGTCCAGGGTCGTTTATTTATTTATTATTTACTTATACGAGTACACCAATCAACCGTTGAATCGATTGATTGTTGAAGTGCAAAAAAATCTTATTCAAACACTGTTTCCAGTTCACATTTTTTTTCAAATCAAATAACATCATACATCTGCAATAGTGATTGCAGTTTTTAACAATATTAAGTCCAGTATTCAGTCGGTATACAGGGTTTATTGTTTGGATTGTTAATCCAATAAAAAGGAGACGTCAAAATTGTTCACAAACAAACCAGTGTGACCGAACAGAGAATTGAACAGAGCGCTGCGAATGTGCGATGACCATCGTCAGTCAGTTGAGTGGACGATTCAGGGAAAATATAATAGAATATTCAGGGAAAGTATAGAGACACACAACTGCATTTTATTAAAATAACAAATTCCAATATGACACAATGAATTTTTCGATCGAAGTTTCATAAACGGCTGAAATAAACGATATACCATACATTTGATGCATATCTATTTGTAAACATTTGTTAATGCAAGTGCTGGTCTTCGTCATATTGTTAATGTAAATCCATTAACAATCTATCAGATTTATATTGTTTACTAGCTGCACCCGCGACTTCGTCCGCGTGGTATTTAACTTTACTTTTCTAAAATAAAAGTAGCCTAAGTTACTCCTAATGACATCAGCTACCTGCCAAAAAAAGTCCCGTCAAAATCGGTCCAGCCATTTCAGAGATTAGCCACAACAAACAAACAGACAGACAAAATTATAAAAAATGTTATTTTGGTGTATGTACCGTATTTATGTTCATATGAATGTAGTAAAAAAACGGTTATTTCAATATTACAAACAGACACTCCAATTTTATTTATATGTATAGATTTCAGCCGTTTATAAAACTTTGATAAAAAAAATCATTGTGTTATATTGAAAATTGATATTTTGAAGACAAAATGTTGAAGGTTCTCATTTCACACCGTAGTACCTCATGATATGGTCTAAGGTAATGAATGTCGGTTACCCATCCATGTACCTTAACTTCATTGATTGGCGTAGGCTACCTTTGTGATCTTGTTCACTGGATCAGCCCAATCTCTCCCTGTTCATGTGTATTTAATTATCTCTCATATGTATATCATTTCCAATCGATCCCCGTCTAATACAAACGGGGATCGAATTTACGACGGCCTGAGCCGAGGTTCGAACCTCTAGCGGTGCCCTCAGACTAATGTCATATCTTTCAGGCGGGAGTTGGCCTTCAGCCGCTCCGTCAGTCCTTCCTTTGATTGGAGTGCCATCTGCACTCATTCCCTATCGCCCTGTGAATCTGTAGAGGTCAGCTACAGCCAACAGCATTAGAGTAGTCTGAAAAATAAACTTTCATATTCTTAAGACGAAAATTGAATCAAATGAAAAATACTGTCGTAAACCGAGAACATTCTGGGTCCGAAACATAAGCTTAACATTCAAGGAATTTGCGTAAAGGAAAATTGATACTGTGTATTTGTCGGTTGTTGTTTTGGGGTTTCTTTTGTTTTAACATTCCGCGACAGTCCCAGATTTATGTTCGTCCTTTGGTTATAATATCAGAACCGGGGCATAAAATAAGAATCGTGTAACGTGTCCGCACAAATATTAGAACTGGCAAGGGGTGAGGGGAGAGGGGTGAGGGGAGCGGGGCGGGGGACGGTATAGGGTCGCACACACGCACACACAGCGGTTCAGATTAAGGTTGTATGTACATTTTTTCATGCACTTTTGAATCACATTTTTTTTTATTTTACCGCTCATTCCGAACGCAGATTCATCACAAGAAGAATGAGCAAGAAACTTGTGTGTTGATCTTTAAATGAATGTTGTTAAGAATTACATTTTTAAGAGTATTATGTGAACACAAACTGCCAATTAACTAAGTTAACATAATATACACATATAATATATCTGTATTATACTTACAGTAAACAATGAACTTTTTTTGCTATCGAATTGCGTTTTGGAAATACATTTTGTATCTACTTAAACTCTATCTATTTTATTATTCTAAAATAATCACCAGATATCGTTGTTTTCACATGAACCTTAAATTGTTGTTTTATCTATACATATAAATAAATTGGAGTGTCTGTTTGTAATATAGAAATAACCGTTTTTACTACATGCATGTGAATATTAATAGGGTACATTCACCAAAATAACATTTTATGCAATTTTTGTTTGTCTGTCTGTCTGTTCTGGCTAATCTCTAAAATGACTTGGCCGATTAAAATGGAAAGTAAATAAATAAAATAAAACGGAATTTAACTTTTATTTTAGAAAAATAAAGTTAAATTCCACGCGGACGAAGTCGCGGAAACAGCTAGTTAAGATATAAACTAGGGACTACTTTTTTTATAAATGTTCATGAGAGATTAAAATCTACAGTCGGCGAGTCGCTGCGCATTTCCTGTACCACGTGTCATGCAGATATGCTTTAATTATCCAGTACAAACAAATTTGAATACTAAATTGTTATGGCGTGAGTAAAATTACAAGGTTTCAAACTTTCCCGGCGAGGGAACAGAATTGAAAATGTAATATTCAGCAGGAGGTCAGAGCCTCTTTTGTATCCCATTAAAATCTGCGCTTGGAATTTAACACTTTAATCTCATTCCGTATGACGGGGCGCGTTCCTTTGAGGCTCCGCGCGCCGCCGCGCCGCCGTCCCGCCCTGATTTCGTTACGTATGGTCAAAGTCGATTCCTCTCGTCTCGTCTCCCACCACCGGTGCTAAGTGACCTTACCACATTGATTATTCTTTCTTCCATTTGTAGGAACTTTTTGAGACAGTACTAAGTTTAACTCAAAGGACTTTTTATGTGTCTGATTGGAAAGGTTAAACAAATATAATACATACATTGTGACGCTCTAGTCATTTAGGAAAACCGGTGTTATGTTAGTGCTTGAAAGGGTTAAGAAAACAGACAGATCATAGATATTATTGAGAATAGGCGGAAAATGTTGAGGCACTTGATACGACACGATGAACTAATTAATAACATTATTGAAGGAAAAATAGATGGAAAGAGAGGAAGGGGAAGACCGAGACACAGCTATATCAAGCAAGTTAAAGAACAAGTTGGAGTCGTGTCGTATCAACAGCTAAAAAGACTGATAGAAGATCGTGGAAGTTGGCGGGAGCTCTACCGACAAGAGAACGGTGTTATCAGATAAGCCTTTCATATTTAATGTCTTCATCATCATGACAATCCAGGGTCATTGCACAGCTGAGCACATGTCTCTAATTATAAGAGATCTTTATCTAATATTGTTATTTTTAAACTTTCGTGTTTAATACACGTTAATAATGTAATTAATCAGGTTTAACACGAGGTCGAGAGAGGTGAATACCTTTATTTACCTTTATCTACCTTTATTTAAAATTAATCGTGTTAAGATTGGATTAATAATAGTACATTCTTGAAAAATAAAAAAGGTTATTATAAAATTGCAGAGTTTATGAACAATAATAATGTTTTTTTTAGAATATAACAACTTACTTAATACTTATGGTGCTAACAATATTATCAGAATAAATAATATTGAACATTAAAAATACAGAACACGTTTTAGATATGAATCATAATCTGTACGAAAAGTTTAATAAAAATATTGAATAATGGTTTTAATTTACCACAGCTTATTTCAAATTACCTTCCTATTCATTAATCCTCGCCACTCTGTGAATGTACGAATAAACCAAAGTTTGTGTTAACTAAACAACAATAGGATTGGTAATATTTTTAATATCCATAATACATTAGTTTCTCACTTATCTTATATATAAAATTCTCGTGTCACAGTTTTCGTTCCCATACTCCTCCGAAACGGCTTGACCGATTCTCATGAAATTTTGTGAGCGTATTTAGTAGGTCTGAGAATCGGCCAACATCTATTTTTCATCCCCCTAAATGTTAGGGGTAGTCCACTAATATTTTTTTTTATTTTAAGGCAAAACAACGTTTGCCGGGACAGCTAGTTACTTATAATTTTATTTCGTATAATATTTAAACCTATGGTGGAATGTAAAGCAGTATACCAATTTGGTTCCTTTACTCTAATCTTTCTAAATAGTTAAAAAAAAACAAAGATAATACAGATGATATGAAATTTTAGTAGTCACTCCTAAGAGACTTTTATAGTGTAGTACGTTTATATGGATGACATTTTAATTAGCGCACATGTACAGGTTTCTTTTTTTATACTGCGATGGTGGCAAACAAGCATACGGCCCATCTGATGGTAAACCGTCACCGTAACCTATAGACACCTGAAACACCAGGAGTAGACCGTTGCAGATTCTAAAGAAACTTTAATAAACTTTAATTTCTTGAAAAACTCCATGCTGTAGTCTCTCGAGAAAACCTCGGCAGGTTGTTCCATAAATTAAGTGTACGCGAGAAGTGGATTTTATACAAACTCATTTGCGTGAATACCTCCATCTAACGTTTGTATATTCTGGTGCCATCAAGCAGCTCGCTTTGTGTTCAATAGTAGCTCTGACCGTTAGCTTGTTTGTCATTGCATTATAAACGTGTACAGAGCTAAATCTGTTATAATACACAGCATCTGCCTGCACACGTACTCACAGCGAGTGTCTCAATTACCTCCATTCCTTCTGATCTAAAGCCAACCAAATAACTTTGTACATTAGCAGATAGACAGTTTGTTCTAATTAGTTTGTAGCGAGTTCACACATACCGCGACTCCAGTTATTTACTTTATCGAAGGAAACATCGTAAGTACCGCTTGAATCTGTACTTTATTACTCAGTAATTTGAATATTTCAGTTTGCAATTACGTGATTAATAATTATATCTCTAATTAAGAGAATCGCGGGATCCTACCAAGGTTTATGATTATTGCGTTCCCGGTATTTCGACAGTTACAACCGTCAAACCTAAATGACGGGAACCTAATGACAACAAATGAAACGTTGTAAGATTGTTTTTTACACTACTATGGTGGCAAACAGGCATACTCTCTGATGGCTCTGATGGCTCAACTGATGGTAAATGGTTACCATAGACTATGGATGGCTGAGATACCAGGGGTGTCGCAGCCGTGCACCTAACCTTTTTGTTTTGTTTTTTTTTTACGTGGGGAAAATCCCTCATGGAGACCCGGCCGCCTTAGGGGTTGGACGGACGGGTACTGTGGGACTCCTACTCACCATAAACCCCACGATATTCCTCTGCCTCGCCGCCATAGTGCCAGGCTCACGAAATCGAGCTGGCAGTCAGAACGTATCAGCCGGGCGTATCAGAACCAAACCATTGCTCGGCCACCGTTCCACGCGGACGTATCCACGAGGATGGGGGAAGCCTCCCAATGGCAGGAACATACGAGGAGGTTGCCCGACATACGCCCCTGCCCCAGCCGTGCACCTTTTTTTTTTTGTTTTTTAAAATCCATCATGGAGAACCATTCCCTTATGGAAGAATGTCTACTGCCGGACTCCTACCTGCTAAAAACCTGACGACTGTTCCTCCTCGACTTAATCGCCGTGGCCATGGGCACAAGGCATTCTCCAAGACCACCGGCATGGTTCCCATCAAGGGACCTTCCATCTAGACGTGCAGGGAACAGTCTCTGCACGCCACCTCCAGACCCTAATGCCTCCCCGGTGAGCTTCGGATTGCCCTAACAATCCTCCACCCTGGGTTAAGTATGGATTCGATGCCCACACTGAGCCCCAGCCGTGCACCTAACCTAAACTAACGGGGGGTGGGGGGAGGGGATTGTTAGTAATGTGGGCTAATGACCCCATTGCTAGCAATGTACCATATCAGGTCGTCCTCCACGCAGTTCCCCCTGGAAACCATCGTGATAAATTCTTCTTGAATTTGTCACGATGGGCTCACTGACCTGCCCTCATATTCCTCTTATCATCCTCCACTGGTGCCCCGCCAGCGTAAACCGTTAACGCAGGCGGATACACTATTCCATTATCATCCGTAAAAAAAAACCTAACCTAACGTGAGCGTTGTTGACCCTTAAGAAACCATAACATACCCTTCTTCAAAAACCCCATGCTGTAGTCTCCTGAGAGAACATAGGCAGGTAGTTCATTCCACAATCTAAATATACGCAGGAAGAAGCTGCTCTGACCGAAACTTTAACGAGGTAGGCTGTGTACCCCAGTCTCACATATTTCACTTGTCAAACTAAATGTTAGGACCATTCATACAGCGCCATCTAGTCCCAAACCACAGATAACATATTACATACCCAAACTAAGCAGAGCTTGTGTAATGGATTTCAGACAACTGATAACAATACCGAAACACATTTTTGTAAATTAATAATAATATAAATAGAAAACTCGCAGACCGATACGATATCATTACCCGTATAAAAAATCTGCCTGCCAGAGTGGTAACTTTTGAATAAAATCTTTTTAGATACAAAGAAAATATTTAATTTCCCAATGCTTAGCAACTTAGTAAGGTATAAGCTGAGATACGAACAGTCAATAATAAACGAAAATTTCAATCTCACTAGTTTGTCCCGTGTATTCATGCAGATAATTTGAACAAAGCAAACTTTGCTACATTCAATTTATTCCTGACAACGACACATTTAAAATGCAAGTGAACTGGTTCTATAATAAACTAGACACATGAACATTGCTAAATTGATTTCATTATTAACGACGGAGTGCACTTTGCAACAGTGGCAGGCAACCAACAAGGCAAATCACAGTTTATATCTCTAAAATGTATTTAAATAATTAGGTAAAATTAACGAAATTAAATTTATATTGTAAATCCTTATTAATATTATGAATGCAAAAGTAACTTGGACCGATTTTGACGGGACTTTTTTGGCTGATAGCTGATGTAATAAGTTGTAACTTAAACTACTTTTGTCATAGTAAAAGTTAAATTCCACGTCGACGAAGTCGCGGTGCAACTAGTCATAAAAAAAGGGCATAGTGAATAATGTGAGAGTGGTGAGAGAGTGGAGTGGAGCCTCCAGGCACCAGCATCTTTATGCTTAAAAGGAGTCTTCAGCAACTGTATGTAGAATGTAGTAAATATTGTGTTAGGTACCTAAATAAAGAATTTTGAATTTTTTTGTCTGTCTCGGTTTCACGCCAAAACTACTGAACCGATTTAAATGAAATTTGGCACACAGATCTAAACCTTGGAAAAAGATATAGGCTACTTTTTAATGCGAAAAAAGGGTTGTAAGGGGAGATGAAGGTTTATATGGATTTATACATCATCATCATCATATTCATCATCTATTCTTCATTTTTAAAGCTAGAATGACGAAATTTTAATTCTAAATTGTTAGGTTTTTGTTTTTTATTTATATTTTTTCTACCACAAATTGACTTAGACAAATTCATAATGTGGTTGTGCGTGGCAAAAAGATTCTGAAATAGCACACTGTTTTTCCATAAAGTTTTTGCCACGCCACATACAACCAACCACATAGTGAACCTCGTTTCTTGGAACTTATTCCTTCTTACAAAGCCAGCAACGCACTTGCAAATCACTTACCATCAGATGAGCTGCAAGCTTGTTTATCCTCTATGCTATAAAAAAAAAAGAAATGTTATATATGGCAATTGTTGGGTTCACCACGACATCCACGCTCGATAATAACTCTGGCCACCCCATCTGGAAGTTTATGGATAAAGTTATATTTATTTGTATTTTAGAAATTAGCCCCGTCGAGATGTAAATTCTATTACGAAGTGTCTTAAGCAACTAAGGCTGGATTTCACAAATCATAGTATAAACACGTTCAAGGAAACGAGGTTCAGCGTAAACTCGAAAAAAAGAAGGACGTTGATCTCGTTTTACTTTAAATGGAATTCACCAGCGTTATATAGATCGCGTTTACCAAAATGAAGTTTAGATTTTCATTCGTTCACAGTGTTACATGCTCATAAAATAATATTTGATGTAATGGGTAATTTAACTAAAATAATTTTAAGAAATCTTTGTAATTCAATTATGTGACAATTAGGATAAGTTTTTTTTAGTTTAATAGTTTTTTAATTTAATAAGTACGTTGACTACAAAATATATAACAACAATCTTTACCTATAAACAAGGTAAAACATTATTTTATTGAGGATTTTTTTTATAATACTGGTAATTTAATTTATTCCCGATATTATATTGTCAAAATTTTATTGAAGACTGTTTGACAACTACCAGCTGTTTGAAATACGTTTAAAGAGTTAACCGTAGGAAATCGGGCGTTCATTATAAACGTGTTTAGCGAAATTTGTAGTGGTGAAATGCAAAATGAAGCTTTGAACACGTCTAAACGTTTTAATCGCGTTTAGTTCGAACTAAACGCGATCAGTTTCTTTGGTGAAATCCAGCCCAAAACACTCAAGCTAAGTGAATTAGTACCAAAACTAATATCTTTAACACAGTAACAGATACCGGGCTCCTGTTTCGCAACCTCAATAAACCTCGATAATTTGGAGGATTTGAGTATTTTCAAACGGAGAATAAACATTCAATCTGAGTAACTTTGTAACACTAAACTAGTGTTTTTTAAAAAGCCCGCCAGCTGAAATGGCCAGCTGTTGGCTGCAGCTGGTCTTTCCAGCTTCACAGGATGATAGGGGGCGAGTGCAGATGGCACTCCAAACCAAAGGAAGGACTTATGGAGCGACTGAAGGCCAGCTCCCGCCTGACGGATACGACTTTAGTCTGAGGTCACCACTAGGGGTTCGAACCTCGGCTCAGGTCGTCGTAATATCGATCCCCGTTTGAATTGAACGGGGGATCGATCGAAAAGGCGACCGAGAGCGCAGGTGTGGAGTGTCTGGGCGCGCGCAGGCGCCTGGATTGCGCGATATGGTATGTTTAGGGTCGTCGTCTTCACCGGCGAGGACGGTGTCGTGTGTGTGTGTAAAAGTGTGGTCGGGGCGGAACGGGTGGGCCTGTGGGGAGGTTGACAACCGTTAAACTAGTGGTGCTCGCGACTTCGTATATATATTTGTAGATCACTCGATCTATCGGCAGTGATTGAACGATTACAACCAATAATTACTGAAAACTTTCATACAATTAATTATCTCGCTCGGCCATTTTGGGACATATTTATCTAATTTTATGTAAACCTATATTGGCTAATAAGAGTCACCTATATAGTTCGCGCCATTTATGAACATATCAAGTGATGTGGTATTATTCTCCATATCCTCATCCCTTTCCCGCGCACAGTATGTCACCTGAGGTCGCCCGACGACCTCGTCTACTAACGCGAATGGTGACATCTCGTCCCAACCGCTCCGCTTTAAATTAATTAATATAATATTGACATTAAAAATAAGTAACTTTGTGTGCGTGCCTGTGTTAAATATAGTATTCATCGAGTGCAGCAGCTGTACAAGAATACACCCGCTCTACAGTCGCAGGTACGTACTGTGCACCCCCTTATTTCATTCCATACAGCCCACTTCCTTATCCGCTATCCCTCATTTCTCCATATATATTATTCTCCTCAATATATGTTGACTTTTATTTAAGAACGTATTACGCATGGGAAAGGTGATAGTTAGTAATGTGGATTGATGATGTTATAGCCAGCAATGTACCATGTCAGGTCACCTCCACGTTCCCCTGGAAACCATCGTAATAAATTCATGGTGAATTTGTCACGATGGGCTAACTGACCTATCCTCATGCGCATCTTATCATCCTCCACTGGTGCCCCGGTAGCGTGAACCGTTAGCGCAGGCGGATGCACCATTCACCATCATAATTCCTTCAGTCAGTTTTATGGCTTGTTAGTAATGTAGATTGTTGACTCCATTGCTAGCAATCTTTTTTTTCTTTTTTTCACACAGCGCCATCTAGACCCAAGTTAAGCTAGCTAAAGCTTGTGTTATGGGTACTAGATAAGTGATAGAGAAATACATAGATATATTTTTTTCGTAAATACGTAGAAAACATCCAAAATAATATGCATGTGTGAGACACACATACTCGACACAAACAATACCACTCATGAATACAAATATTTGTGGCGTGCGAGGAATCGAATCCGCGACCATCGGAAGTAAAGCGGTATGTTAAACCGCTAGACCATCGAGGCCGTCAATATATATATGTAGGTAGAACAATAATTTATTTATTTATTTAAACCTTATTGAAATTGGGTACGAAGCGCGGGCTTAGTGTTATTTACATTCTGAGCCAGCCAATCTTTGGGAGTGCTCCAATAATAATAAAATAATACACGTGCCTCTAGAATTGTAGAGGATTTCTAATTAGTGCTAATTTACTTTAACAGAAATACTAATAACTATGAATACTAGGTTGCTTTAATAAGTAATATTAAATAGGACTGTATTGCTATACATATATATTATACTAGCTGACTCAACAAACATTGTTTTGCAATGTAAATTAAAATCGCTATTAAAAAATAGGGGTTGATAGTAGAAATGTGAAAGTTCAGGGTTGTATGTATTTTTATTGACACATAATTAAAAAATAAAAATAAATAAATTATGTCAAAAAAAAAAATGAATGAATGAAAAAATGGCGAGCGGTGCCATGGTAAAAGGTGGTCGTAGGCATCACGTCGAACAATTCCTCAGAACACAGTCCGTTGTATAATATATAAATATATATTTGTATATAATATAGTGTATAAGAAATACAATATCAGTAACGAAATAAACAGAAGACAAATATGAAAATCTCGACGTTGTAACCCCATTTGATTGTCAGGAGCTTACAGTAAACAGATGTGACATTTATAAAGCGTAAGAAACAATATTTGCTCGAGATTTTGTTATGTGCCCGCGGTATACAGCCTAAAGGGCGAAATAAAGGATTATTCCACTAAAATCACACTGACAAATAAATATAAACTACATCAAATACAGAAGATTTTTATACATGACGACCTCGGTGGTCTAGCGGTCTAACACACCGCTTTACGTCCGATGGTCGCGGGTTCGATTCCTCGCGCGGCACAAACATTTGTATTCATGAGTATGATTGTTTGTGTCGGCCTGGTTGTTTACTATGTATAATATGTATATATTTACAAAAAAAAACTTGTATCAGTTATCTAGTACCCGTAACACAAGCTTTAGCTAGCTTAACTTGGGTCTAGATGGCGTTGTGTAAAGTGTCCTGAAAAAAAAACATTTATATACATTTAATTTTTTCTTGTCTTGATCATCTAACGTCGTTGTTGTCTGTTACATTAGATAGATAGATAAATAAAAATACATAAAAAGGCTTAATTACAAATAGTGGGCAGTTAGAAATAGAAATAATCTTTATTCAAATAAACTTAATATAAGCACTTTTGAATAGACACATTTTTTTATTCTACCACTACTACTCATTCGGTACGTAGACGCATCACAAGAAGAATGAACAACATACTTGTGTGTTGCTCTATTAAATAAATATTGTTTTAGGTAGATTTACATTAACAAGGATTAGGCATGCGACAATCAACGTAGAAACCGCTACGCACATAATATCTGTTATTCTGCACTCTTTATCTATGTCTCTACTAATATTATAAATGCGAAAGTAACTCTGTCTGTCTCGCTTTCACGTCAAAACTACTGAACCGATTTAAATGAAATTTGGTACACAGATAATCTAGACCCTGAGAAAGAACATAGGCTACTGTTTAATGCGAAAAAAGGGTTGTAAGGGATTAATAGGGGATGAAAGGTTGTATAGAAGAATAGTCATTTTTGAAGCTAGAAGCTTGAAACTTATGTTTGAGGCTGTTGATTAAATACTAATAAATATGACATTCAAAGTTTGTAAAATATATAGATGAATATATTTCCTTCGTTTGGTCGAGGTCACAATAACACGCGGACGAAGTCGCGGGCACAGCTAGTAAACTATAAGTAAGTGTGATATATATAAAATACACAGAGTCTGATTGCGGAAAATGGTGTCCAAATTACATTACATTAATCACAAAGTGGCGATCATCACAAAACATAGTGCATCACCTGACTACTGAAAATTCAATTCAATTGTATGGCCATCTTCCCTTAAGTTAGTTTAATTTACTGTATTATGCATCATTGTCACGAGGAGCTGCGCTTAAAGTAACTAGTGAACATTGTAACCAACTTGTTGTAAATGTAAAACGACTCCGTTTTCGTATTTAGCCTATCATTTGGGTCGTTGTAAGTGTAGATTCCACTATCCTGAAGTACCCAGCCAAGATTCTTCAGATTATAAAAGTACTCTGGTTTTTTGGAACTATTCTAATGCTGTTGGTCGGAGTTGGCTTTACACCTTCACGGAACGATAGGAGCCGAGTGCAGATACCAATATAAACCCAGAGGAATGACTCTTGGAGCGGCTGAAAGTCAACTCCTGACTGATGGAAGTGATTTTAATGTGAAGGCACCGCAAGGGTACAGTACAGGCCGTAGTTCCGATCCTTGTTTGGATTGGACGGGGTAACTATCAGTACCTTAGTACAGCTTATGTCAGATGCCAAGCAGCATTCTTTGTGAGCTTGAGATTGTGATGAGACAGCTTCCCGAATGGGGGATTTTGGTTGTAGGTTGCAGATTAGGTGGTGAAATTACTAGATAAGAGGCGTGACATCTTAGACAAGATGTGAGTGTCTCACGGATGTATCATTGAAGTCTGTTGTTCTTTTCATGTATATACACGACGGTTCCCACTCAACTTCCGGTGAGTTGCAGCCCCATTATATTTGCCAGTCTAAGATTATTTGAACATTTATAAATATATATTTTTTTTATTATTAAAAGTAGTACGAACAAGCTCTGCTTAGTTTGAGACTAGATGGCGCTGTGTGAATTGTCCTGAGATATTATTATTATTATAAAACTAGCTCCGCACGGGTGTACATGTTTTATATATATAAACTTTCCTCTTGAATCACTCTATCTATTGAGTCGAGAGAGGTAAATACCTTTATTTGCCATAAAATTATTCGTGTTAAGACCCGGTTAATAATTTAAATAATGTATATTAAACACGAAAAGTTAAAAGTAACTGGTAAAATTTATTTACTAACTTTTTAAATTACATGTATTTACTGACTTCGTCCGCGTGGAATTTAACTCTATTTTTTTTTAATAAAATAGTTTTTATAAAATTAATGTAGCCTAAGTTACATCAGCTACCTGCCAAAATAATTTTATATTCATGCGAATATTGCAATGGGATATAACTAATAACTAATTATCTGATTCAATATTTCAAACCCACACATAACTGTCTTGTGTAACAAGGACAGATTAATGTTCCGAATATTGTCTCTCGACCCCGAATTCAGAACTTGAGAAGGTGGCTGACCTGTGTAATTCCACACAGGCTGATTGGCGACAATTTCAATGGTACAACACAGTGATTATGTGGCCGGGTGTCGAGATAAATCTATTGTCTACATCTATACATATAAATAACATTGAAGTGTCTGTTTGTAATATTGAAATAACCGTTTTTTACTACATGCATATGAATATAAATACGGTACATACACCAAAATAACATTTGTTACAATTTTTTTCTGTCTGTCTATCTGTTTGATCCGGATAATATCTGAAATGGCAGCTTCCCTCCAAGCCCAACTAAGACCGGGATAAACCCATTCCTAATTCCTAATTCACTTTAATATACAAAACACAACCGGCACGCTCTGCGCTCGTCGACTGAATGCCGCGGCTCACGCAACGAAAGAGGATTATTCAACTACCGACCTCCGTTTTTATAGTAGTACTTATATAATAATACGTCATTAGTACTGAACAGAGACTACCTTGTTTTAATATCATTTTAAAATATAGGATTTTTCTACAATATTGATGTGAACTCTAACAATAGGTACTATGCTATTGGAGATTTAGTTACAACATTGTCAACTAAACCTCAACTCTTAAAGAAAATAAATATGTTCTCAAAATGTATATTTACTTAGAAAACTGAGAATGGATAGTGCGATGATATTATTGCATGTTTTATACCTGCACAACAAAAATCTATATGCGATCGCTGTCTGTTTTGATATTAAAAAAAACTAAAAACAATATATGTTTTAGAGAGAATATTTATATGTTTGCTTGTACAGTACAATTATATTTAAATTTTAGTGATATTTTCACTAACTTTTGTCTACTCATGTATGGTAAGCTTTATTGTGTTAATTAATTAAATAAATAAATTTCAAATTTAGTGTATGTTTTATTAGATTTACAAATCAAGTAAAGTTAATTCGAATACCACGGCTATGAGCCTTAGTCCTGTTCAAAACTAAACTACCTTGTATTTAGAAATGGAAATAGAAATAATCTTTATTCAAATAAACTCATTACAAGCACTTTTGAATAGTCATATTTTGATTCTACCACTCATTCGGAATGCAGATTCATCACAAGAAGAAAGAGCAAGAAACTTATGTATTTATGTAAATTATACACAAGAAACAAATGTATTTATATAAGTCTACTAGCTTTTGCCCGCGGCTTCGCTCGCATTAATTTATCGCCTTAGGGGTGGAATTTATCAAAATCCTTTCTTAGGGGATGCCTATGTTATATTTGCTTTATGCATGCAATCGCAGCCCGATCGGTTTAAAATTTACAAAGTTTCATACAAACTTTCATCCCCTATTTTATACCCTTGGAGGTAGAATTAATCAAAATCTTTTCTTAACGGATGCCTACGTCATAACATCTACCTGCATGTCAAATTTCAGCCCGATCCGTCTAGTGGTTTGGGCTGTGCGTTGATAGATCACTATGTCAGTCACCTTTGAGTTATATATATTTAGAAAATATATAAAAATAGATATTTACATATACATTACACAATTAGATCAGAACAAACTGTCATACTCATGTACACAAACAACTGTATCGTACTTAGATCGAATCTGCGACTATTAAGCCGTGAAACAGAGTATTAAACCGCTACACCGCCAGGGTATTTTTGAGTTGACGTCCAGTATTCCTTTGATCTATAAAATAGGCACATAAGGTCGTTATGAAATGTGACCCTAAAATACGATCTCCGCCACTGTCGCCCGAGCATTATTTTTGACAAATTATACACAACTCGAAAACTGAAAGGACCCAACCCACGAATCTGCATAATGTCATTTAAATTTACTCAATTAACAAGCCGCGAACTTTCACTGGGATGGGGCAGAAAAATTTAGAAAATAAAATCACGAGTGGCTCGAGTTAATGTCGGAGAAGACGCAATTGATAATGATAATGACATTAATGATCCGACTTTATGTCTCTAGAACCAGATATAGACTGTAGAAAGTATTTAGCCAGCGTGGCAAATGCATTAGGAATTTAACATGATGGTTTCTAAGGAGAACCGCGGATGTCAACCTGATATGGTATATAGCTAGCAACGGAGTTATTACTCTATATAACTAATAATCACCTTCGCCCTAGTAGTCTAGGCTAACGATATACGCTGGCGGTGCACCATTTCATTACATATTTAGGATTTTGTGTAAATAGAAATATTGAAATATCAAAATATATAGTACACTTTTACGTAGACTCGTACTTACTTACCTTTAAGGGGTGTACACCCGTACACCCGTTCCGTCCCGACCACACTTTTACAGACAGTCAAGACACCGTCCTCGCCGGAGAAGACGACGACCTCATACACACCATATTGCGTATTCAATCGGCCGCCTGCGCGCGCCCGTGCGCTCCACACCGTCGGCCCCGATCGCCCCTCCGATCGATGCCCCGTCCAATCTGAACGGGGACCGATGTTACGACGGCCTGAGCCGAGGTTCGAACCCCTAGCGGTGCCCTCAGACTAAAGTCGTATCCGTCAGGCAGGAGTTGGCCTTCAGCCGCTCCATAAGTCCTTCCTTGGTTTGGAGTGCCATCTGCACTCGCCCCCTAACGTCCGGTGAAGCTGTAAAGGCCAGCTGCGGCCAACAGCATTAGAGTAGTCCGAAAAAAGAGACGAGCGCAGGGTGTTCTGGTTGTGTTTTGGATACTAAAGTGAATTGTATTAGAAATGGGTTTATCCCGGTCTTAGTTGGGCCTGGAGGGAAGCTGCAAGTAGTGAAGGTGAGTGGTAATGCATTCTAAAATGGCCTTTTAAACCTACACCCGTGTCACCAGTCACGGGCGTTACTTGGGGTTTCTCTTCCGGTAGCTGGCTTCAAACACTAAGTCGTCACCATAATTAGTGCTTCTTACAATGGGCTACCGTATACTGTACTGTCACAAAGTAGTATATAAAAAACACTCGAAACACATAAAGGAAAGTACACGTAGACAAAAATAGCTCTACCTGGAGCCATCGCTCCAAATTCCGAGGTTAATAGATTCTTGATGTTCACAAAACCGCAGCTCAAGCAAATTCTCCTTTTAACTTTACGATAATAGGACTGAGATCTGTAATAGAATACTTAACGCTCTCAATAGGCAAGTACAAGCTATAAAAACAACGCTCCAAACAGAATTTTAATGATTTGAGGTGCGAGTGTTTTTTATAAATTTAGTGTAATCGCAAATAAGGTGATAGTAAATGGTAAGGTATACATCTATATATATAAAATTGGAGTGTCTGTTTGTAATATTGAAATAACCGTTTTTTACTACATGCATATGAATATTAATACGGTACATATACCAAAATAACATTTTTTACAATTTTTATCTATCTGTCTGTCTGTTTGTTCCGGCTACTTTCTGAAATTGCTGAGCGGATTTTGACAGGACTTTTCTTGGCAGATAGCTGATGTAATAAGGAGTAACTTAGCCTACTTTTATTTTAGAAAAATAAAGTTAAATTCCACGCAGACGAAGTCGCGGGTACAGCTAGTATATAATAGGAACAGCACCACGGACATTATTCCTAAACTCAAACATTATCATTCCAGGTATGAAAATTAATTAAATAAAGCAAGTATCAGCAAAATGATCTACATAATATATGCTTAATGTAATATAACATTATATATACATAAATGACTGATCTCGCAAATGTTGTTTTGCCATATAAATTAAAATTGCTGTTAAAAACTACGGATTGGTGACAGAAGGGTGAAAATGTAAGGTTGTATGTATTTTAAATGCTACATTATAAAAGAAAAAAAAATTGTCAAAAGAATTAAAAAAACTGTTAGGGGTGGACAGCCCTGATGAAATGAAAATTATATGGTGTATGAAAAATAGATAGTAATCGATTCTCAGACCTATTGAACGACGTTAGTTAGCATTCTGCTCCGACATTGCTTGATCGATTTTCATGAAATTGTATATGCATATACAGTAGGTCTGAGAATCAGCTATAACCTATTTTGCATACCCCTAAGTGATAAGGGTTGTTACACAGGGTGTCACATAACTCAATGTCAAGCCGAAAGGGATGACATGTTTGATTGTAACCATCATGAGAAAAATCAGAAAAAATATCTATCCATTGATGCAGTTTGAAAATCATGGACATTTAAGAAAAACCTAGAAATTTGACTAAACTAAATAAATATATACAATATTATATATTTGTACAGGTACATACACCGGCACACAAGTGACACATGACTAAATATATAAATGCGAAAGTAACTCTGTCTGTCTCGTTTTCAAGTCAAAACTACTGAACCGATTTAAATGAAATTTACTACACAGATAGTCTAGACCCTGAGAAAGGACATAGGCTACTTTATAATGCCAAAAAAGGGTTGTAAGGTTTTGAAAGGGGGGATGAAAGGTTGTAAGGAAGAATCGCCATTTTTGAAGCTAGAAGCTTGAAACTTATTGTCGAGTATGTTAATCAAATACAAGTAAATATGACATTCAAAGTTTGTAAAAATGTTACCCTTAAGGGGGTAAAAATTTTAACCTAAAGGGCATTAAAGTTTGTATAGAAAATCGTTAATTTTATTTGCCTTTTTTATTATTGAATATTTTTCTTTGTTTGGTCGAGGTCACTATAACACGCGGATGTAGTTGTAATCGGAAACGGTTAGTATGTATATACAGGACCATCCTTAAAAAAGTCAATATGTTGTAAGCCCCAAGAGAAACAGTTATTGGGAATAATACGCGAGCGATTGTTTACGTACGGTCGTAGGTTCGGGCCGCCGCGCCGCGCCCGTCGGCTGCGACTTTTTCGCCCCTATTTGCGTAAGCTATTTGCACCCTCGCTCCTCTTTGTTATTTCGAAGGCTTCGCTTGTCCCGCTGCGGCACTGAATTGTTCCAATTTATTTGCTTTGGATAGTCTAAAGCCATGATTTATTGAGGCGTTGTGGTCCCTTTTAAATCAACTACGAAATGATGGAAGTTCTCTATTCTGGGCGAGCTTTTCTGGGATTTTTATATTGTAATCTATTAAGTCCGAATAGATCATATATGTTAGGCGACGGTTATTTACTGTCTAGTGGATTTCTTGTTTTCAATTACATCAAAAAATCTGTGTTTAATTATATATAAATTGTCTATTACACGTTGTCTACTGGAAAAGCTGACATTATACAAGGCACCATATTTTAGGGAGCCCAATGACCCGGCCCACCACGCCGCCACATGTCTGGACATTTTAGTGAGCATGACTACTCATTCCACTCGACCACGTCACAGCTACAAAAATTACTATATGGTAGTTACAGTATTCGCACTTTACATGAGGATGCATGCGGCAATCAATACAAAATCTGAAATATCATAAGAATCTGTAATAGCCGCTACGCTATCATATATCAAGAAAGCAGTATGAAAAACAAATTATAATGTTGTCCGCAAATAAACTTATACTTGCTATATATTGCTATCATCTATATAAATTATCTATCTATATTATTATAAATTCATCTATCCTATAATAGGTTTTCAGTAACAATTAATCAAAAACATAAATGTGAAATGATAGCCAAGTTCAATATTATGATATATGCCTTGATTGTTGACTTCTACGACAAAAGAGATGAGATCTAAATGGGTGCCAAGTTCAATGGAAAATTCTGTCCTGAAATGTATTTATAACAATATAAAATATCATTTCTTCTTATAACTTAGAATAATATACTGTAGCCTAAGGTCTGACTTGGCCAGTTCTCATATTCCAATTATTACTTTCGATGGCTAGTTACTACTAATAATAAAATAGGAACTAACAAGTAACAGGTTTAGAACTTGCGAAGGCTACAGTATATTTCGTATATGAAAATAGATATAGATACAATTTTTAATAATGTATTAAGCGGCTCACCTGATGGTAAGTGATTACCGCCGCCCCTGAGCACCCGCAACACCAGGGGAATTGGGGGGAATGTAAAAACCAAATGCAATGTGTAAATAGAGAACTATATTGCTAAACTGCTATTCCCAAAGGCCGGAGAGTAATTTAGGAAGTACATACTCTATAGTTACCATGTGTCGTCACAAGTTAAATTGCACGCGTAAATTTTATATAAACTGCCACTAACTGTCCGATGGAGTTGTGTGAAGTGTGTAACTAAATTAATGTGTAAAAGCAGACGCTTTGTATGGAGCATTACTGAAATCGACTTGGAATTTAAATTAATTTTTCTAAAATAAAAGTATCCTAAGTTACTCTTTATTAAATCAGCTACCTGCCAATAAAAGTCCTATCAAAATTGAGCCATCACCATTTCAGAGATTAGCCGGAACATGCAGACAAAAATTGTAATAAATGTTATTTTGGTGCATAGAATAAGAATAGAAAATCATTTATCCAAATAAACTTACATTGAAGCACTTTTGAAAGTCATTACATTTTTTTAATCTACCGCTCATTCTGAAAGCTGTCTCATCACAAGAAGAACGAGCAAGAAACTTGCGTGTTGCTCTATTAAATAATTTTATACATATATACCGTGTTATATTCATATATTTATTATCATGAATGTAAAAAACAGTCATTTCAATATTACAAACAGACATTCCAATTTTATTTATATGTGTATATTATATATGAACAGCGTGGCAGTCTTTATGTTCACCAAGCGTCGATAACACTCCTCATGTGGTGTCATTCCGAATAACTACACCTTAGTTAAGTAGGAATAAAGTTTCTAAAATAAAAGTACTATCTGTGAATGAGAGTCATATCAGAATTGGTCCAGCCGTTTCAGAAATTAGCAAAAGTTAGCACTATCTACTTTTGCTAATTTCAGATAGAAATCTTATTTTTTTTATAAGTACCGAATAAAAGTCGTAATACCCACAACACAAGCTCTGCTTAGCTTGACCTAACTAGATGGCGCTGTGTGAATAGTCCTGAGATATTATTATTAAAACCTTCCTCTTGAATCACTTTATCTATTAAAAAAACCCGCTTCAGAATCGGTTGCATCGTTTTAAAGATTTAAGCATACATAGAGACGGAGAGTGAGGTGACTTTGTTTTATACTACGTAATGATGTTTGAATGACGACCTCAGTGCATGGCAGTGGAAAATTGGTAACATATTTTTGAAGTTAAACTCATCCGGCCTTCAAAACTTGAGTCTCGAACAATTAAAACTCCCATCAGGCCCAAGTTGGCGCAACTTGCACACAAAGAGGGCCGAAGTTTAGCGTTAAGGTTGCTTAGCTGAGATCCGATCAGAGATGAAGATTTCATCAAGCTCAAGTGATTTCGTTGATTTGACTAATCAAGAACGCTTGATTTACAATTGTTTATATATTCTATATATTTATTATATTTTTATAGATGATAATGAAATGGTGCACTCGCCAGCGCTAACGGTTGACGCTAGCGGGGCACCAGTGGAGGATGATAAGATGAGCATGAGGTCATGTCAGGAATTTATCATGATGGTTTCCAGGGGGAACCACGTGGAGGTCGACCTAACATGGTACATTGCTAGCAATGGGAGTTACTAGTTCCCATAATTAGCAATCCCTTTCCCCTCATATGTATGTATTATACATATAAACCTTCCTCTTGAATCACTCTGAAAATGAATACATAACCAACTGGTTAAACAATTAATAAGAGGAAATCAGTCATAGTGATTAGAGCAGACCAGTCCCTACAAGCAGCACCCGTTCACGAGTATGACGGATGAGCCAGCCATCACTGCTCTCTGATGTTTATAGTATTCACATTTCACATAAGAATGCATGCGGCAATTAATACAAAACCCGCTACGCTTTCATATTTCTAAAATAATTGAATCAAGAAAGCAATGAGATAAACAAATTATAACGTTGTATGCTAATAAACTAATTATTTACTTGATGTATTACAATAAAATCTTACGCAATTACCATAGAATGAATTACTGACTTTGTGCAGGCGGCATTTAGGTAAAATTAGCTTATTTTTATTGCGTAAGTTTCTATTTGTACAGTCTTTAAGTTTTCTAAAACTGTATACCGTTTTAAAATCCGTTGCGTAGTTTTAAAGATTTAAGGATACATAGGGACAGACGACGACAGCGAGTTCGTTTTATACTATGTAAATTTTTTTTAGAAAAATAAAGCTAAGTACCACGCGAACGAATTCGCATGTACAGCTAGTTTAATATAAATAGTCTCAATAACTAGTGTAGAATTAGAGTAGATCAAGATGTAA
Organism: Achroia grisella; assembly: GCF_030625045.1. NCBI lineage: Eukaryota > Metazoa > Arthropoda > Insecta > Lepidoptera > Pyralidae > Achroia > Achroia grisella. Next base: position 321,272 of record NW_026712880.1, on the reverse strand, counting down.
CAGACGAATACACTAGTTCCTACACCCTACTCTCACCGATCCTGTTATCACAAACTAAACTATACAAACACTTAGAATTTTGTTTTATTATCATTAATGGGTATGCTTGGTCTTACCTCATCTGATGGTAAATGATGGTTAGATCTAGGATGTAGCGCGCTTACCCAGAAGATATCTATTCACAATAGACTTGAAGAATCCGAGATTGTATTTCTCCAGGAACATAAAGAATATATACAAATGCAATATATATATGTGGGAAGGTGATTGCTAATTATGGGAAGTAGTAACTCCCATTGCTAGCAATGTACCATGTTAGGTCGACCACGCGGTTCCCCCTGGACACCATCGTGATAAATTCTAGGTGAATTTGTCACGATGTGCTAACTGACCTGACCTCATGCTCATCTTATCATCCTCCACTGGTGCCCCGCCGGCGTAAACCGTTAGCGCAGGCGGGTGCACCATTCCATTATCATATACAAAAAAAAATACATACATGTAAACGTTCCTCTTGAATCTCTTGTGTATATATACGGGTGTATGTACACCCGTGGGAAGACGGGGTGGGTAGGTATAGCTATGTCAAGTAAGTAAAAGGCAGACGAATTTGCACGAGCAAGCTAGTATTTTATGAAAAAGCTTTTTATTTAAAAGAAAGCTTTAGCAGTGGGAAAAAGCGAAATGAAATTATACGATATTCCCACAAAGAGTAATATGAGGTAAATTCTAAGATTGCTCTGTGTATGTGAGTGCTAATGATTTGTATTTCCGAGCATCCATTACACGCTAATGTGCTTGCGTTTCATGTTTTTTTTCGCCTTATTCTTATTACCGTCTATGGTTGGCTGCTCTATTATTATACTACAGAATACAATAGAGACAAACTATACAAGTATATAATAATAACTAGCTGTTCCCGCGACTTCGTAATCCGTAACTCCTTATTACATCAGCTATCTGCCAGAAAAAGTCCCATCAAAATCGGTCCAGCCATTTCCGAGTTTAGCTGGAACAAACAGACAGACAGACAGAAATTCTAAAAAATGTTATTTTGGTATGTACCGTATTTATATTCATCTGCATGTAGTAAAAAACGATTATTTCAATATTACAAACAGACACTCCAATTTTATTTATATGTATAGATAATAATAATATTTACTGCAGTTATATATATATATAGGTTGTGTTACATATTTAAAGTTGTAAATAAAAGTTAATACAATTTGAACATACAAATGTAATCGTGCCACTTGAACTAGTATAGAATTAGAGTGTATCTCAGAAGTCACTCACCTTCCCAGGCTGCATGTGGATTCAGAGATTAAAATGTGGAGATGAAAGTTCTAAAAAACATAAAATCCATAGCGCTGACAATATTATCTGATTGCACTAAGAATAAGTGCGTAGCGGTTCCTATGTTGATTCTCGCATGCCTCTTACTTGTTATTGTGCAATTATTTATATAAAAAAAACATCAATTAAAAAGATCTACCAGTTGGTTGTATATTCAATATTTTTTCTATTTGATTATTTAATTGAATTAGTGCTAATTGGCAGTTTGTATTCACACACTTAAACTTAAAAATGTAAAGTAAGAATAAAATTATTTAAAAGAGCAACACACAAGTTTCTCATTCTGGTTTTGATAAATCTCCGTTTCGAATGAGTGGTAGAATCAAAATATGACCATTCAAAAGTGCTTGTAATGAGTTTATTTGAATAAAGATTATTTCTATTTCTAAAGATGTCGACGTATGAGCGAAATCAGGACAAATCGTGACTTGATAGAAGAGAAATTAATGGCAATAGTTTCCAGGGTGACCTGTGGAGCTAGTAGTTCCTATAATAATAATAATAATAATTAAACAGGGATTAAGTGCGTAGCGGTTTCTATGTTGTCGCATGCCTAATCCTTGTTGTCAATTAAATATAATTAAATAAATATTTATTTTAAAGAGCAACACACAAGTTTCTTGCTCATTCCTCTTCTGATGAATCTGCATTCTGAATAAGTGGTAGAATCAAAATATGACCATTCAAAAGTGCTTGTAATGAGTTTATTTGAATAAAGATTATTTCTATTTCAATAATAATAAATAATAGACTTTAATACAAGATATTAAAACTCCATATTACAAATATACACCAAAAACCCTTCTAGAAAATACATCGCATAAACTATATTACGATCGAACTATACTTACTGATAAGACTATTCATTACAACAGACCAGACATAATAAGTAAATAAAAAAACTTACCTGATAGACATTGCAGTTCCTAATTCACAAAAACTCCACAAAACAGTTGCTGAAAAAAATATGCAGACCTAAAGGAAGAAGTAATAAAAATCTGGAAACAGGAAGGAGATTATATAATACCGATAGTTCTCTCATCCACAGGTATCATACCTAATCACCTACATCATAGTCTGAAACAATTAAACTCGTTTAACAATTAAACGTCAAGTAGCTTTGAAGTAGCTTTGACGTGGTCTAGTGTTTTGAGTAGTCATGCTCACTAAAATGTCCAGACTTGTGGCGGCGTGGTGGGCCGGGTCATTGGGCTCCCTAAAATATGGTCGAGCGCAGTGATGGCTGGCTCATCCGTCATACTCGTGAACGGGTGCTGCTTGTAGGGACTGGTCTGCTCTAATCACTATGACTGATTTCCTCTTATTAATTGTTTAACCAGTGGGTTATATATTCAATATTTTTTTCTATTTGAGTATTTAATAGAATTAGTGCTAATTGGTGGTTTGTATTCACACACTTAAAAATGTAAAGTAATAATAAAATTATTTAAAAGAGCAACACGCAAGTTTCTTGCTCGTTCTTCTTGTGATGAGACAGCTTTCCGAACGAGCGGTAGATTAAAAAATGTAATGACTATTCAAAAGTGCTTCAATGTAAGTTTATTTGAATAAATGATTTTCTATTCTATTCTATTCTATTCTAAATTTAGAAAAATCACTATACACTACCATCCGTAAGGCCGCCATTTTGAATACCTGTAGAACTGTACGAAAATTTCTGGAAATAGACGTAAATGACAAAACACCTATCACGTAAATTAAAAGGTTCACAATATATACATCACACACACGCACTCACACGCACACATACACACAGACACGTGCACACACACACACACACACACACTGCACTTACTTGGTTTTGGCCCGTAAATGTGGTATACGCCATAAAGCGTAAAACCCCAGTAAAAAGGCTGAGAAAGCGAAACATACAAATAATAATAAACTCAGGACAATTCACACAGCGCCATCTAGACCCAAGTTAACCTAGCTAAAGATTGTGTTATGGGTACTAGACAACTGGTACAAATAATTATATTTTTTTTTTCATACATAGAAAACACCCAAACGATACAAACAATCATACTTATGAATACAAATGCACCGCGAAGATCGAACTCGCGACCATCGGAAGTGAAGCGGTGTGTTAACGCTAGACCACCGGGTAGTCTTTGAAGAATATCACGTTTTCAATATTAGAAGTTGACAGTTGACGTTGGCATAAGGCGGGACCCTTGTGGCTCGCCGTACTCGTACATACAAGTGTCTCAAAGACAAGCCCGCGGAGCTCACGTGCACTATGTGTCATGCCGGAGATCACACAGATATACAAACAAGAGAAGAGCCGCCATATTTATCAGCAAATTAAAAAAAAAATGTTGCCTTCGCTATACTGCTGTAGACGATTCTTAGGTATATATATCTGTAGATATATAATTCAGTGCTTTATATATACTGTACAGTTATATACTGTAAGTTGATCGCGGGTTCGGTTCTTCGCACGGTGCAAACATTTGTATTCATGAGTATGATTGTTTGTATCGATTTAGGTGTTTTCTATGGGTATTTATGTGTTTACAAAAAAATGTCTAAGTATTTGTATGAGTTGTCTAGTACCCATAACACACACACTTTAGCCAGCTTAACTTAGGTCTAGATGGCGCTGTGTGAATTGTCCGGGTATTTATTTTTTTTAATTTTATTCCTTTATAATTGAGATTATATAATGTTTTAGGATTATTATTACATTACATTACATTAACTAATCTATTTACCGTGGGACTAGATGGCGCTGTGTTAATTGTCCAGGGTTATTTATTTATCATTTCTTCTCTATTAAAACAGATTCTGTTCATTCATTGCATAAAATTAATCTTTTGAGCGTTTGATCTTTTTAAAAACAAACTCATATCATATCAATATAATTTTAACACCGGATATATCTGTATTTTATAAAATATATACTATCTGCTATATATACTAGCTGATGTAATAAGGAGTAACTTAGGCTACTTTTATTCTTAACTTCGTTCGCGTGGTATTTAACATTATTTTTCTAAAATAAAAGTAGCCTAAGATACTCCTTATTACATCAGCTATCTGCCAATAAAAGTCCCGTCAAAATCGGTCAAGCCATTTCAGAGATTAGCCGGAACAAACAGACAGAAAAAAATGATATTTTAGTGTATGCACCGTATTTATATTCATATGCATGTAGTAAAAAACGGTTACTTTAATATTACAAACAGACACTCCAATTATTTATATGTATAGATTAATGAAAATTTATAAAAACGAGGGCAAAAACAATAGAAGTATACGTTCATTCCATACAGGTTTAGTTCTGTGTTGAATCCCTTTGAGTCTGGATTACCTCGCCTCTGTATATACTCGTACAATATACGGTGCAGACCAACAAACACGTCTAGACGGAACACCAACTTAAAATATAAATATTAAAAGCCTAAATAATACACTCATTTTAACAACATTATACAATTATTACATTACTCAGATTTACAAAAAAATATGTTTTTAAAGTAATATGAATCCAAATTATTACAAGTAAGTAAACTAATGCAATGACTTATACTACATATCAAACCGAAACTTCATTATTTACATTGCCTCATCTATATATAAAATTGGAGTGTCTGTTTGTAATATTGAAATAATAGTTTTTTACTACATGCATATGAATATAAATACTGCACATACACCAAAATAACATTTTTTTAAATTTTTGTCTGTCTGTCTGTTTGTTCCGGCTAATCTATGAAATGGCTGGACCGATTTTTACGAGACTTTTATTGGCAGGTAACTGATGTAATAAGGAGTAACTAATGCTACTTTATTTTAGAAAAATAAAGTTAAATTCCAAACGGACGAAGTTGCGGGAACAACTAGTTTATAAATAATAGAATAGAAATCATTTATTCAAATAAACTTAATTTAAGCACTTATGAATAGTCATAACAATTTTTTTTTTAATATACCGCTCATTTGGAAAGCTGACTCATCACAAGAGGAATGAGCAAGAAACTTGTGTGTTGCTCTTTTAAATAATCCTTGTAAGTTTACATTTTATAGCCCAAACGTGTGTATACAAACTACCAACCAGCAGTAATATATTTAGGCTCAAATATAAAAATACAATAAGATTAAATCAGTCATAGTGATAAGAGCAGACCAGCAACAAGCAGCACCCGCACGAGTATGACGGATGCGGCAGCCATCATTGCACAAAATAAAGGATATTATTCAATAAAATATTAATTAGCGTATCTACAGATTTTTACTTTATTTACCAAACGAATCTTGTATAATAAAAAATAGCAACGTTTTTCTAAGTCCCATATAGAAAGCAATTCAGAATTTAAAATATCTTTATTCATGTAGGTCTATTACAGACTCTTATGATATGTCAAATCTACCGTCAGTTCGGAATGATTTCGAGATGAGATGAACTGACAAGAAACTCAGCTCGTATTCTTTTCAAATGCAATGCTACGCAATCATTTTGATTGTATGTATTGCTTGTTCCGTCTCGACTTTTTTGTTGCTCTGCTGTACATACAGTAGTATATGATATTGTAAGTTTACAACTTGTCCGAGATTCTTGTATGTAGCCAAAACTGATAAAACTCTTTATATACATAGACGCTAATATTTGTGTATTTTATCTTCTTAAATATACATATATAACTCAAAGACTGACTTACTGACATAGTGATCTATCAACGCACAGCCCAAACCACTGGACGGATCGGGCTGAAATTTGACATGCAGGTAGATGTTATGACGTAGGCATTCGCTAAGAAAGGATTTTGATTAATTCTACCCCCAAGGGGATAAAATAGGGGATGAAAGTTAGTATGAAACTTCGTCAATTTTAAACCGATCGGGCTGAGACTTTGTATGCATAAAGCTACTATGACGTAGGCATCCCCTAAGAAAGGATTTAGTGTGCAAGCGTGACAGACAGACAGAGTTGTTTTCGCATCTAATAATAATAATAATAAATTATTTATTGTGCACATAGAATACAATAAATAAAAAGTAAATAAAAAAAAATACAAAAGGCGGTCTTATCGCTATAGGCAATTTCTTACAGACAACCTGCACCGTAAGCATTTTGAAAAGATTTTATACATAACTTATGAACTACAATACACGTCTTAAACTTCTATTTCTATGCTTTTTAGTTTAAAATTTCTAATAATGTAATAAACATAGAAGAATATTTAGACGGCCTCGGTGGTCTAGCGGTTAAGCATAATACTTTGCTTCCGATGGTCGCAAGTTCAATTCCTCCCACGGTGCAAATATTTGTATTGAGTATGATGTGTATGAGTATGATTGTTTGTATCTGCCTGGGTGTATTTTATGTATATTATATACATAATTACAAAAAAAGTATTTATATCAGTTATCTAGTACCAGTAACACAAGCTCTGCTTACCGTGGGACTAGATGATGCTGTATTAATTGTCCAGGATTATTCATTTATTTAACGATTACTTGAATGACGAGCGTGCATGGCAATAGCTGTTCATGCACGAGATTTTCATTTAATATTAGACATAGACACCTATATAAATATATGTTGATAATTATGAAATGATTAGATGCTTATGTACTTGTTTAATTGTTTATTTTAACAAAAAGACGACATCTTTTATTGTCTTAACAAAAACCGGAAGTGGATCAAGGTGAAAGGATCATAGATAATAAAAATATAACAGAGAACACAAAAGTTGTACAGAGTAAGTTACTTTAAATATAGAGATTAATATATTCTAACACTTCCACCAAATTAGATCTTTCCTCCCTCCCTTAAAGAACATACTAATTTAAGTAACAATCAACTTTCAGTAACAATAAAAACTTATACCTATAATTACCATTACTTAACAATTATCTAAATATTCATAGTTTTAACTGCAATAGATAGATAGTTATATTGTATTGTTAGAAACAAAAACAGTCCAATTAATGAGAAATTAATTAAGTATATTCAGTTAGTTTTGACATCCCTATTTTAGATCTCATGAGTTTAAACTTTTCTTTAGGCAAAGCTTTTGTAAAAATATCAGCATACTGATTATTGCTACTAACATAATTCAGACTGATGATATTTTCATAATATTTTTCTTTCACAAAATTATACTTAATGTCTATATGCTTACATCTCTTATGGAAATCACTATTTTTAATAACGTTTATTGCACTTTGATTGTCAATATTGATACACACAGAACTTTGATTATATTCACTAATATCACTTAATAACTGTTTTAACCATATATATATTTTGTGGCTGCACAGGCAGCCATGAATTCAGCTTCAGTTGTGGACAATGCCACAGATTGTTGACGTTGGGTGCACCATGTGACTGCAGCACCATTTTTAAGAAATACATATCCTGTTACTGATCTTCTAGTGTCAGTATCATTTGCAAAATCAGCATCACTGTATCCACATAGATCAGCACTATCTGGATTAGACACATAGCATAGACCAAAGTCTTTTGTTTCTTTCAAATATTTTAATATTCTCTTCACAGCCTTGCAGTGAGATTCATTATAAGAATGTAGGAATCGACTCACCTGACTTACTGCAAACATAATGTCAGGTCTGCTTACAGTTGCAGCATGGATGAGTGATCCGACTACTTCTCTGTAGGGATACTTGCTCTCTAGTGAGCCATCACTTTTCTCCAGTTTGACATTGGGATCAAATTTTCAACACTGTTGACATTTGCATCAGTCATATTAAATTTTGTCAACAATTGTTCAATGTATTTGGTTTGATGTATAAAAATACTGTTTTTGATTCTTTCTATTTGCATTCCTACAAAATTGCTAAGTGATGATATTTTTAAACTAAAATTCATTTGAAGATCATTTAATACATCCATCATGACATCTTTGTCTTTGCACAACAGGAGTCCATCATCAACATACAGACAAAGATAACATTTAATATTATTAATTTGTCCAATGTAAACACACTGATCAGCTTTGCTTTTTACAAAACCAAATTTATTAAGGACTGAATTAAATTTTGAATTCCAGCACCTAGGTGCTTGTTTTAATCCATATAAAGATTTAATTAATTTACATACCATGTTTGGTTTACAGTCCAATCCTTCAGGTGGTGTCATGTAGATATCTTCCTTCAGTTCACCATATAAGAAAGCAGTGGTTATGTCAAATTGAGTAATTTCCAAGTTTTGTTGAGCTGCTAGTGACAACAGTAACCGAATTGAATCATACCTTACAGTAGGTGAAAAAGTTTCGTCATAATCAATACCTGCCTTTTGTGAATATCCTTTTGCACAAAGCCGAGACTTATAGCGAGGTCCAGTTGATTCATCTTTGATGCGGAACACCCACTTACATCCAATTACTTTGATATTTGGTTGCTTTTCTACCATTATCCATGTACCATTTTGATGGTGAGATTTTAGCTCACTTTCTATGGACTTTTTCCAGTATTCCGAATCAGTTGAGGCAAGTGCCTCCTTGTAGCTCATGGGAATAGAATTTGATTCATTTTCACTGCAGCAAAGATAGCCTTTTTTACTTCTAATTGTTTTGATTCAGAGAATATCTCTTTATTTCTTGGTCTGAGCGTTATATTGGACTGTGGTAGTGACTCAATGTTCATTCTTGGTAAGTAATCACTCTCACTCTCTGTAGTATTATCAGTATCTGAGTAATATTCAGTTGCAGTCCTTGTGGAGTTCAATGTATTATCAGAGCTTTCTGATGCGTGGACATCATTTGATTCAGGTGAGTCACACATTGTATCTGCTAAATCCACTGGAACATAATTTCTTTTCACACTTGATTCTATGAAAACAGCATCTCTGCTTTTGATCACACTTCTAGAGTTTGCTAATACAAATCTGTAACCTTTACTGTTGTCACAATATCCAATAAATATTGTTTTCTGTGCTTTGGCATCCCATTTCCTTCTTTTCTTTTTGGAAGATGAACCATCGCATCACAGCCAAATGTTCTTAAATGACCGATCAAAAAATAAAAAGTTTACGCCCTGTCCACATCTCTTCAGGAGTTTTATAGGAGAGAGATCTTGTGGGCGTTCTATTATTAAGGTAAGCAGCAGTATGTACTGCTTCTGCCCAATATAATTTAGGTAGGTGTGCATTAATTAGCATACACTTTGCTTTTTCTACTAATGTGCGATTCATACGCTCAGCAACTCCATTTTGTTCGGGTGTGTAAGGCGTGGTTGTTTGATGTACAATACCAGCATGTTTTAAAAATTCAGTGAAATTATGGTTTACATATTCAAGTCCATTGTCAGAGCGTAGACATTTAATTTTACATTCCAATTGATTCTCTACTTCAGATTTAAATTGTTTAAATTTTTCTAATGCTTCAGACTTCTTATTCATGAAATAAATAAACACTTTCTTTGAATAGTCATCTATAAATGTAATGAAATATCTTGCATTTCCTAGTGACATTGTCTCCATTGGACCACAGATATCTGAGTGCACTAGTTCAAGCACTTTACTTGCCCTTGTTCCTTTGTAACGCAAGGGTAGACGTGTTTGTTTGCCTTGCAGACATGTTATACATATTAATTTGTCATTATTTTTCATTAGTGGTACTTCTTCAGCATTTTCAGTGACCCTTTCAAGGTCTTGATAATTTAGATGACCCATTCGTTGATGCCAAAGGTAAAAATCATGTGTATCAACATCGGATATGTATGCCTTGTCACTGTGCACATTTAGCTTGTACATATTGTTGATTAAACTTGCTGTTGCAACTATTTCACTTCTTCTATTTAATATTGCACAGCCCTATATATCATTGAATTTTACTTGTCCACCATTATTAATGATCTGACTCACAGACAGTAGATTTGTGGCAAGCTCAGGTACATATAGCACATTTTGAAATAAAATTTTATTAATTTGGTCTTTTCCATTCCTTGTATCTAGACTTAATTGGCCACAACTTTTTACTGCCAAACACTTGTCATTTGCTACTTTGATTGTCTTTATGAGTGGCACTATTTCATTTTGTAATAAGTTATTGTGCTTAGTCATATGCATTGATGCACCAGAATCTATATACCAGGCATCGCTACAACTTGTTGAAGTCATAAATGCAGCGGCATAACTTGAACTTTCTTGGTGAGTAACTTTATTCTTCTTCTTTTGTTTTAATTTACACTCTGTGCTTATGTGCCATACCTTACAATTATAGCACCATACCTTTAGAGATCTTTCATATATTTTTATAAAGGAACTTATAACACCGTGGCCCTTTAGAGAAGTCTTTCTTATATACTTTTTTCTTATAACCGACAGCAAACGCTGAATTGTCACCATCACACATTTTAATATCTTGAAGGATTTTAGCTTTAACAGAGTCAGAACTAATTTTCATTCCTGAGCTTTCAATAGCAATGATCATTGGTTTGTATGACTCAGGTAGACCAGAGAGCAGCAGTGTACCGAGCCATTCATCGTCTACTTTAAACCCAATGTTACGTAGTTTGTGTGCTGTGGTCATTATTCTACTGACATATTCTTCAACATTTTGACATCCAGTTAGTGTCGTTGTACATAAGTCCCTGAGTAAACCCACTCGGCGTGTTAGCCCTGAATCATCGAATGCATTTGCCAAGTTGTTCCAAACTTCTTTGGCAGTCTTGGCTTCTTGAATGTGAACATAATTAACTGAGTCCACCAGTAAGATTATTTTCGATTTGGCCTTTAAATCACGTTTTAAATCAATACAGTTTTCATCAATTACGCAGTCCCACAGTTCCTCGTGTTCGAGATATGTCTGTACTGCAAATCTCCAAGTTGCATAATTGTCACGGCCGGTCAGCTTCTCGATTAATGCCAATGGATTGTTGGAAGTCATTTTCCGGAATAAATTATAACAACACTGGTTATTTTTCAGTTAATGTACATTTGTTACAGACGAACACGTGTATGTGTAGGTTATACTTGAAGGCAAAATTAAGAGTTTTTCTACTTTTCACTTTTAAAAAAAACACAGATCAGGACTAGAACTGGGCCAATAACCTTGTTGATAATTATGAAATGATTAGATGCTTATGTACTTGTTTAATTATTTATTTTAACAAAAAGACGACATCTTTTATTGTCTTAACAAAAACCGGAAGTGGATCAAGGTGAAAGGATCATAGATAATAAAAATATAACAGAGAACACAAAAGTTGTACAGAGTAAGTTACTTTAAATATAGAGATTAATATATTCTAACAATATACATTGTAAATAAACTGGCTTTAAAAAAAAAAAGTAATTCAATTGAGTTTCTTGCCAGTTTTTCTCATTAGGATCTATATACTGAACTGGACGGTAGGGAAGAAATTAAAATGATAATGTAAAAAATTTGACGTTCATAAGCGGCTAAAATGTCCTACATGAATGAATGATGTTTGAATTTTATTATTTATTCATTTTATCATGTTCCACTGGTACCAACCCAATTATAGCAAGTGTTGCACCATTCCATTGTCATCCATAAAAAAATAGCAGACAAACTGAAGCGCATGATGGTAAGTGGTCATTTGTAACGATTTTATGACCAACTAAAGCTGTACTCAGTAGGACTGTAATCAAAAGATTATTGAAAATCCATTATTATTAAATACCAATCACAGAGACAAAGGCGAGAGTCTAAAAATAATTCGCAATCCGTTGATGAATGGATGGAAAAGTCACTCTACTGCCTATTTTGATATAATTGATCCCTCGGACTGTTGACCGATGATTGCAGGGGTTGTGGAGGGAGGCTGAATGGGGGTGAGTATTCTGTAATGATTTATATGTTACATATCAGAAGGTGAAATATATATATTTTGAATTGAAATTAATTTATTTGCAGAAAGCATTTAGGTGATATTAATAAATTGATTTAATAATAATATTTCTTTATTGGAACTCAAAAATAATATTTTACAAAATAAGGTGGTGTAACAACAACAGCCGTATTAGTAAATTAAAAAAAAATATATATATGACTAGCTACTCGCCCCGGCTTAGCCCGGATGTACATGTATTATACATATAAACATTCCTCTTGATTCACTCTATCAATTAAAAAAACTGTTTGAAAATCCGTTGCGTAGTTTTAAAGACTTAAGCATATATAGGGACGCCCGTCCCTATGACAGTAATGATGATGATAATCTCTTTTGTAACAAATTTGTAACAAATTTTGAAATTTGTTCAAACTTATACTAGAATAGCAGAATACATGTCTTCATATCTTATGGAAAGTATATAATATGAATGTGGATGGATGTAAAGGGAGGGGACGCCCTAAGAAAAGATGAATGGATTGTGTGAAAGATGATATGAATAAAAGAAGAGTATGCTCAGATATGACGACCGATAGAGAGCAGTGGAAGAGAATGACATACTGCGCCGACCACAAATAATGGGATAAAGGCAAGGCAATGATGAACAGAATAGAATAACATCACAACACAATAAAAATGTTGCTGACAGCAGCATATAATTTTACTAAAGAGATTAGAACTAATTTTCAAAAACTCTAACAGTTGTTATAATATACCAATGCTTGTGTTATACGACGATTGAACTCGCGACCATCTGAAAAGAGGTGAGGACTTGGAAACCGCCGCATCACGTCGTCATAAAGCGATAATTGGCTTTTGTTCAGCTCGCATCTTGTGTCGAGTGTAGAAACTCAATGCAGAAGCGGTGACCTAGTTTAAGTTTCTGAAGGCACCAGTCGAGGGCACTCGTTCCATCGAGCTACTCTAAATCAATAGACCAATTCAATTCTGCTGACATTCATACCCACTGCTATGAAACATTCGATATTTTCATTACACTTCTAGTTTAGACGAGCAGTTATTTATTTGCTAGCTGTATCCGCGACTTCGTCCGCGTGGAATTTAACTTTATTTTTTTAAAACTTAGGCTAAGTTACTCTTTATTACATCAGCTATAAAAGTCCCGTCAAAATCGTCGTCTGCTCATACTGCGTATTTCTGTCTCACCTAATTCGGTTTCGGGCGGTGCGGCTGAGGCAATTTGTTCACTGGTGAGGTAATGGAGCTATTGGTTTTAGAGTACAATGGGACTGAAATGTACTTAGATCGTACAAAAGTCCCTAAATTTAAAAAAAAGTAACCTAAATCGATTGCCAACCGATTGATTTACACACCATGTTCAGGTTTGATAGACAAGATGATAATATGGTTGTTACGGAAGGACTGTCCTGTCGTGTCCTGTCTGTGTCTAAGGACTGTACTGACTGGACCCATTCCTTCCCACTGTCCTATTTTTAGGACACTACATTTAATTTTTTTTCAACAAACTTTGTATTTACACTATAGCTACTAATCATCATTGCCTTGCTGTTATCCCATTATTTGTGGTCGGCGCTGTATGTCATTCTCTTCCACTGCTCTCTATCGGTCGTCATATCTGAGCACACTCTTCTTTTATTCATATCATCTTTCATACAATCCATCCATCGTTTCTTAGGGCGTCCCCTCCCTTTACATCCATCCACATTCATATAAACTACACTACAACTATAACTACACTATAGCTACTAATAAAATTTGTATTTTAAAATATTTTTTATATTAAAATTTTTTTTTTGTTAGTAATACATATTTACGTCATTTTAATAGATATTATAACTTTTTTTTTATGTATTAAGACCTTAATCCTATTACATCGATGCTTGGGAAGTAATGGGTTAAGGCTGGTATAAAATGAGACACGTTCCTAGGTGAGGTAAAATATGTGTAATCAGCTCGCAATCAAAAATGTAAAAGTAATTAATATGGCATAAGAAAACAAACGGTATATCAAAACAGAACGTCAAAATATAAAATTCAAATATTAAAAAAAAATATAAAGAACAAACAGACCGACAGACAAACAAAAATTTTAAAAATGTTTTTTTGGTGCATGTACCGTATACCGTATTATATTCATATGCATGTAGTAAAAAACGATTATTTCAATATTACAAATAGACACTCCAATTTCATTTATATGTATAGATTGTGTTTTTCACCTGATACTCGAAAAAATAAATAAAAATACCATTTGTGAGGGCTTCAATGCATAACATATATATACGCTATGCATATGCACCATATGCATACCGCATATGGTGCATATGGTGCATGGTATATAGTATACGCGACTCTTACCAGGTTAGTAATACCAATTAGATAAATAAATTGTAGTTGTACAAGTTTCTTATAAATTTCCACAAACGACCTTCCTCGTTGAATATTGTACAGTTTTGTGAAGGTGCGTATTAAATATAAATTAATGATATTTTAAACTTCCAAAAAGGTCAAATTAGACATTTTGTTTGCTTTCAGATTGTATAATTTCGAAGGGCTCATTAAATATTAATAATTATTGGGCGATTACGAGGCAGTACAATTTGTTTTGTATAAATTAACTCGCTATTTTGTGTAGGGGTCTATTCAGAAACTTTCCTCAATTACCACAAATCTGAGAGTTTTGCCGTGTATCTTCAGGCGTTTTGTTTCGTTCCTTCCATGTTTAGGTACTACGGCTATTGAGGCAAGGGTTCTTGTTAAAATATAAATGTTCGCGATCGTCTTTGACTCATACTGGGAATCTATATCCGTGCACATAAAAAAAAACGTTACTTGTTCGCATTGCCGTCATTTTCGCAAGGTCGCATCAAATAATTAATATTAAAATACATATTGCAGAACCCAGAAACCTACAAACCCATTTTTGAGTACGTCATATCAACATTTCAAGATAAATCTTGAAATCTTGATATGACGTACTCGAACTTGTGAAGACAATTATTAGAAAAAAATAATATAAGAAAATATTACTGAAGACAATGGCTGTATGGGCTGAGTCCTTTTGCCTTTCTCTGAAAAGGGAAAAACCCTTATTACATCAGATACCTGTCAAAAAAAGTCCCGTCAAAATCAGTCCAGCCATTTCAGAGATTAGCCGGAACCAACAGGCAGACAAGCAAAAATTGAAAAAAATGTTATTTTGGCGTATATACCGTATTTATCATATGAATGTAGTAAAGACGATTATTTCAATATTACAAACAGACACTCCAATTTTATTTATATGTATAGATGTATAGATAAGGATTACATGTTATATGGGTTGTAATTAATATTACAATATTTGTTTTTTTTGTCGGAGGTAAAAATTATATTGTATGTACATAGAGGATATCTTGTTTGTTTGATTGAGTGTTGTTTTTGTTTGTTTTCTTTAACGATGTGACACGATATTAATAAAACATTTTAATTGAATTTCTGAAGAAACAATAAATTTTCGCTGCTTTTGTATGTGTTTTGTGCAGTTTACTTAAATTTCAATTATAGGAATAATCGGCTATAAAAGTAATTTGTATGTAATATTATTATATTACAAAGAGGTATTTTTTTTATTGTGTTGTTTAGGCTATTGTCAGGAGTTTTTTTTTTATGATAATGGAATGGTGCACACGCCTGCGCTAACGGTTTACGCTGGCGGGGCACCAGTGGAGGATGATAAGATGAGCATGAGGTCAGGTCAGTTAGCCCATCGTGACAAATTCACCAAGAATTTATCACGATGGTTTCCAGGGGGAACCGCGTGGAGGTCAACCTGACATGGTACATTGCTGGCAATAAGATAATCAGTCCACATTACTAACAATCCCCTTTCCACCCCATTGTCAGGAGTTTGTAGCACCTGTAGCACTGCGTTCTACATTGATCTATTGTGCTCGCCCTTTTTCAGAGTTCGGTACCTAGGTACCCTTGAGGGACAAGAATTGAAGGATATTCTTTTTTTTCGGACTACTCTAATGCTGTTGGCCGCAGCTGGCCTTTACAGCATCACCGGATGTTAAGGGGCGAGTGCAGACGGCACTCAAAACCTTATCTTATAGAGCGGCTGAAGGCCAACTCCTGCGAGGAGGGGTTCGAACCTCGGCTCAGGCTGTCGTAATATCGATCCCCGTTTGAATTGGATGGGGGATTCGATCGGAGGGGATATGAAGGATATTCTTAGGAGCGATGGTTTTTATCTCCTCGGCAAAGAGTGTAAACTTTCCAAAGAAGATATTTCGTTTATGCATGAGTGGGCTACAACCACATAGGATGTGTAGTGGCGTTTCCTATTCAGTTTGGCAGAATCTGCAGATTTTTGTCGTGCATAGGCCTAGTTTTGACATACGCTTGTTCTACAAAGAGGTAAAGTTGTGTAGTTTTGGAGTTTGTGAGGTTGTCTGGATCGACTAAACCGATTTTGAAAATTCTTTTACTGTTGGATAGATCGGAGAGTGCCTGAGACAGGAAAGACGAACATAGTCGGACCTTCAAGGTCCCTTTTTCCTTATTGATTCGAAACTCTTAAAACTGATTGGCTAAAATCTCCTATACGAATAAAATTTTATTCATTTACAGAAACGGATGGTCCCGTGACAAACGAGATGTGTGATCAATTTAAAACAAAAATGTAACAAAGAATAGGTATTTACTAGGAAATCTTTCTGTCTCCATAATCCTACTTGGAATTTCTGCAGACATCAGCTTACATTGCCACTCGAGTTACAATGTGATCCAGTAGCCGATATCACGCACCTCACTCCACTGACAATGGACGCTGCAGTGGCATTGTGTGGGCTAATGATCGCATTAGTCACGTCGTTGTACTTCACGCTTGCTTTACTACTGCTCCTTGACTTCAGAAAGTACCCTCTCTGATCGATCCCCCATCCAATTCAAACGGGGATTGAAATTACGACGGCCTTAGGTTCGAACCCCTAGTGGTGCCCTCAGACTAAAGTCGTATCCGTCAGGCTGGAGTTGGCCTTTAGCCGCTCTATAAGTCCTTCCGCGGGTTTGGAGTGCCATCTGCACTCGCCCCCTAACATCCGGTGAAGCTGTAAAGGCCAGCTGTGGCCAACAGCATTAGAGTAGTCGGAAAAAAAAACAGAAATTAAGTTCTTTCGTTCGTTCTCAGTTTGAAGGTCTTCTGTCTTTCCCAATATCTATTACTAGTCTTGCCTCGTGGTTTCATCCACAATGTAATTTAAATGCAATATTGCATTCCATCACATTTTCCTCCCGCTATAAAAATTATGTTTCCGATGATGCTGAATATTTTTACATGTTTTTTATTTTAAGACCTTTGTTAACTGTACTTCAAAAATACATAAAATAAAGTTGAACTTCTAGTCAGATATAGAATCTAAGATCACATCGTGACCTTAAATCAACATCACATTTGCACGTATATAATATTCCTCTAGAATTTAACGATAAATCGTAAAAAGAAATTTTCAAATCCGGCTGGTAGCTTCCGTAACGAACACGATTACAAAACATATAGTTGAATGTAGTTCTTCTGTGTTTGTTGTGTACATTGAAGTAGTTTTTTTTTTCTATACAACAAATTCTTTATTGGATTAGAGGAAATACCGATAACAAAGCAAATAGCTCCGAAAAGCGACTACGCTAGACTCGCCCCCGGCTCGTTTCAAAAATATTCATCGGAATCTGAAAGCGTCTAGTATTATGAACAAATTCAAATTAAAAAATCATTTATTCATGTAGGACATTTTATCCGCTTATGAACGTAAAATTTTTTACATTATAATTTTCTCTACCGTCCAGTTCAATTGAGAAGAACTGGCAAGAAACTCAATTGAATTCCGTTCTTTTTAAAAGCCAGTTTACAATGTATATTTATATAGATGTCTAAGTCTAACATTAAATGAAAACCCCATGCATGAACAACTATTGCCATGCACGCTCGTCATTCAAGTAATCGTTTAGTGAGTAATAGGCAGTGCACGGTGAATATGATTTAACAGATGTTTTGAATTTATTTAAGGGTAATTCCAGTACATCCTTTGGTACTTTATTATATTTTTTTATACCTATTCCCATAAAAGACCTATTGTCTTTTTCTAAACGATACTTGGGGACAGCAAGTTTGTCTTTAAATATAGCATTAATATTATGAATATTGCTGTTTTTTTGGAAATAAGTGAATATTTTTGTGAACATATAGAATATTTGAGTAATAAATTGAGAAGCGTGAGAAAATTTGACATCGAATTTCTCTCTTAATGAGTCACGACTTCTCATACAGTAGATCGCACGATCATTCAATGCCTCTGTCTACCTCATATGGGATAACAGCCGTAAATATACAGTTTATACCTCGCGCAAGGGTAGTTCACACGAGTGCCGCAAATTTAATACAATTTCATATGGATGCTCTCGAACACTCAACCAGCGACGCGGGAATTTTGCACTTCGCTGGCTCTTGATTCGCTTAAACCGAGTTAAGTAGGTAACAATGGTTCCCATGGTAACATAACACTTACATTTTAAAATAATGGGGAATTATTTTAATGTGACGCATTGCATGTTTTATATAATTATACTAAGAGTGCGTAGCGGTTTTTATTTCGATTATCGCATGCCTCTTACTTGTTATTTTGTAATTAGTTGTATAAAAAAACATCTATTCAAAAGAGCAACACTCAAGTTTCTTGCTCATTCTTCTTGTGATGAAACTGCGTTTCGAATGAGTATAAAAATATGTTAAGATGGATGTGTGGGGTTACCAGGAATGACAGAATAAGGAATGAGTATATACGAGGAAGTTTGAAAGTTGCGCCGGTTATAGAAAAGTTGCGAGGTAACAGATTGAGCTGGTATGGGCATGTTATGCGGAGGAACGAGGACCATGTCTTATGGAAAGTGTATAATATGAATGTGGATGGATGGAAAAGGTTTACCATCGTAAACCTTAGGAGGGGACGCCCCTAAGAAAAGATGGATGGATTGTGTGAAAGATGATATGAATAAAAGAAGAGTATGTTTAGATATGACGATTGATAGAGATCAGTGGAAGAGAATGACATACTGCGCCGACCTTGCCAAATAATGGGATAAAGGCAAGGCAATGATGTATGTGTATATATATTTATGTATATTTGCATGTATTATTTATACCAATCTTAGTTGTTTTGTCATATATACCACCTATTCTATTTTATTATATTTTTAGACGGTAAAAATATAAGAAAAAGAGTAAGTGGTACCTAAAGGTTGCCTGTAAGAGATTGTTTAGCGATACGGCCGCCTTTTGTACTCGTCATTGTTATACATATTTTTATATTAATTAATATTTTCTGTAACTGGTGTAAAAATGTGTAAAATAAAAAAAATAAAAAATTACAGGAAATTTTCTCTAGTTTAATTTATTATGTAACTATTTTGATCGTAAAATGAGTTGGAAAGGAGATATTGTCAAAAAACTGTTTTTCGACGCCATTTTTCCAATATGGCGGCGCGAGCGGCAAAGATATGAGGTGGCAAAGTTTTCGCAAAGAGCACATCGAAATCTATAAGATTACTAATTTATAAAACTCCCGGGAAACTTTCCAGGTAAAAATACCAAATGATTGTACTAATATACAAAGGCGTGATGCAGCGCTTTCATGAAGCTAAACGCTCATTCCGCTTGGCTGTGTTCATATTTCATAAATTATTGCGCACGATACCTACCCACTGTATAGTGTACGCAGTTTTGTATCGATTGTCAAATGAACTGGAAAATATGTTTTCGTTCCAACACAATCTTTTGTTTCTACAATATTTTCCAACTTGCGTAGTCATTATATAAGTTATTGTTTACATATTTTATGAGAACTAAAACTAGGGCAAACATTTTATATTATTATTATTTTTTTCTTCTGTTGAGAAACTCTTCATATAAGAAGTGTAATCAATCATACATTTATTTCGTAGCTTTTCAATGTACATGCATTTTCAACCACTACATGCACTTCAAAACTGTTATAATATACTTATATAATAAACATGACAATATATATATTTGCTCTAAAGTACCATTCAATCTTTATCATATTTTGTTTTTAAAATTTAGTTTTATATTATTCTTTTTTTTTCTCAGGGCATTTCAACAAGACCTTCTCAAGACACAGCGCTATCTAATCCCAAGGTAACAGAGCTTGTGTTATGGGTACTAGATAACTAATATAAATACATTTGGGAATGAGGATTCGCAAATAACAGTATGAATATTTTTATAGAACTCCTTTTATTTAAATTACAAAAAAACAATTGCTACACAGATGAAACGACCTAAATATATGGCAGTCTACGAGGAAAAGAGCGACGCCCATCCTCTTTTCTCATTCATTCCTTTCTCCATCCATTCACTCTTTCGTTTCTATCCATTCGCTCCTCCGTTTCCATTCATTCATACTCATTCGTTCCCATTCGTTCATACCGCCAAGTTTCAAATCCTACATACATATACCTTTTTTTGTAAATACATACATATTATACATTGTAATGGATCGGTAAACTATATGGGGTCTAAATGTTGAAAACACGTTGTTTATAATATATTATTATGCAGTTGCGAACTATCAAAAGATAATAAGAGAATAATACAATAAAGTGAGGTAGCGTGGAAAGGCCTCCAGCAAGGTGGACCGACGATCTGGTTAAGATCGCTGGAAGGCGATGGATGCGAGCAGCGCACGACCGATCGTCGTGGAGATCTTTGGGGGAGGCCTATGCCCAGCAGTGGACGTCTTCCGGGCTGCGATGATGATGAAAAAAGAACTCTTCAAAAATATAAATTTAAAAATAATATAACTGTCAAAGGAGTTCGGCGGTCGGTCGCCAACACATAGAAAACACCCAAACGGATTTAAACAATCATACTCATGAATACAAATGTTTGTACTGTGCGAGAAACCAGAACCTAAATAGGAGGACCTAAACTGCTAGACCACTAAATATCAATAGCATCATAGTACCAGACTTTTGGTAGGGAATGCTTCTTTTAATAAAGAACGAAAGTCGAATCCTATAATTGCGAAGATTACAGTGACATATCAATTTGTCAAGAAATAAAAATACTTTCAAATATGTACATATGTCGGGGGTGTCCGGGGCTGCTTTGTAGCCGTGGAAACGGCCGCTCACGTAATCCTGGAGTGCGAAGCGGTGACCACACAACGAAATCAAATCCTCGGAACGGTGAGGTCGCTCCAAGAAGCCTGCGAAGACACCAGGAGACTTATTGCGCTTCTGGGAGGAGCTTGGCTGGCTACGTTAGTAGCCTGGCTCTACACGCGCAACGGCCCGAATGAGAGGTCAATTGCGGAAAATGGAGTCCAACCTACACTACACTACACTACACTACACACGTTACACACACACATGTCTATGTCTATAGGCCTATGTCCAGCAGTGGACGTCTTCCGATGATGATGATGATGATGATGTACATATGTTGAAGAACTGTTAATTTGTAATTACAAACCCACATTTCCATTTTATTGGATTGCACAAAGATTGAGTAGCGGTTTCTATGTTGATTGTTGTCGCATCATGCAATATATAATTTACTTAAAACAATATTTATTAAAAAGAACAAAAACAACCTGAACCTTAACACCGGCCCAAAGAGACGAGTATAACGCCTTCTAACTTGGCAGTCCATTATCAATAAAGTCCTAAAGAGAACAGAAATAGCCGACGACCCAGGACAACTGCCTGGCGAAGAAGAAGGAGAGCCGTCCCCAAATGAAATGGAAAATGACTTGGCAGAGATTTAAGAGAGCAACAAGCAAGTTTCTTGCTTATTCTTCTTGTGATGTGTGGTAGAATACAAAAATAAAACTATTCGAAAGTGCTTATATTAAATATATTGGACTAAAGATTATTTAGTTGAATAGTTATTTCAAATAATAAATTGCACAGAATGTAAATGTCAGCTGAAGTGGCAGTGGGCCGGGCATATCAGCCGAGTCAGAGATGAAGAAAAGTTATGAAGTGGAGGCCGCGTATGTGTCGGGCGCCTTTCTGCTAGATGGACCGACGACATCACGAAGGTGTTTAATATACATTATTTATATTATTAACCGGGTCTTAACTCGAATAATTTTATGGCAAATAAAAGTAATTACCTCTCTCGACGTTTCGACTAGGTTGCACTAGCCGTGGTCACGAGCTGACTAAACCACGGCTGGTGCGTCGAATTATTTGTGTTAAGACCTGATTAATAATAAAAATAATCATGAAGGTGAGGTACCACAGGCCGGGAGTGGACTCTCGGCCTTTGAAAGGCGGAGGATCACACACGGTAGAAGTCATTGGAAAACGTCTACATCCAACAGAGGATAAATACAGAATGATGAGAACGTTAATGATGTGTTTGTTACCATCGTTAGGCAGGCGGTCATTACTTAGCGATTGATATGTAAAGAAACGCCAACTCATTGGAAAGTAGCACAAAAACGCATTGACGCCCACCGAAAATTAAGTGAGAAAGAATTTTTTATTATGGGCACGCTCCTTTAATTTCAATTTAGAGGATTGATTGATTATTATACTCCTATTTCTGGGTACAAACTTCAGGCCCATGGGATCGTCTGGGAACTTTCCCCGCTAATAATTAATCCAATGGGTACACTTGGGTTACTTCAGCATGTCATCCTCAAAAACATTCGCCGTGTTTCGCTCGCCTGACGCATTAATAAATTAAAATTCTCGAGACACGCAAGTTCCTTTAAAACTTGGTGACAGTTTATTTTACTTATTTATAACGTTTATATATATAAACATACATACAATTATGTTCGGAATCGTGTGAATCCTGTAGACTCTTTTCTTTATGTTCTATTTTTTTTTAATTTGTTTCTGACACTACTTTGTGTATAACAATAGATATATAAATAATAAAAATGAATTATTTTAGATCAGATATATAATTAATATAGGTACTTGAACTGTCATCGTTACACTACAAAGAAATCAATGACAATTATATTAAAAATAGACAATTAAAAAGTTATGTAATAGACATAATTACTAACTCATTTATAATATCAGAGCAAGGTCCATATTTATATTTTTTTGCTTGGTATTTATATATTAGATCATCCAAGGCTTCAAGATAATGAATTGGAGAATAGAATTCCGATCTATCTGTTTTCTACCTTGATAACTTACAAACTAATAATGCATTCATCATTTTGTAACTTTCGTGTTTAATATACGTTATTTATATTTTTAACAGGGCATATAGCTCGTAGGACAGATGACCGTTGGGGCAAGTGGCGACCGCGGACCGGAAGACGCAGCGTGGGAAGGCCTCCAGCAATGTGGACCGACGATCTGGTCAAGATCGTTGGAAGAGGCGATTCGATGCGTGCAACGCAGGACCGATCGTCGTGGAGATCTTTGAAGGAAGGAGAAAAAAATTGACATTATCTTCCGTTTCTTCATTATCCCATTTATTTTTGGTCGGCGTAATATGTTTTTCTCTTCCATTCATTAAAAAATGTATGCCAGGAAAAACATTGCCAGTTTTAAAAAAGTAGGTGACTACACTAATAAAAGCTTACGTAATGTCAACAAACTAGTTTAACCTAAGTGCCGTTTGACGAAAGTTAGTAATTCGTTTTAAGTAAATTGCGTAAGGTTTTACAACAAATTGCCAGAGTACTCAATTTGCCAAAAAAAAAAATTGTTGTTATAAGATATTTTCTTTGTAAAAAAGCTCATTATAAAATTGAAGAATTTATAAATAATAATAATGTTTTTGTAGAAAATATCTAACTTAAAATTCGTAGCGCTGACAATGTCATTTGATTGAATAGAGATTAAGTGCGTAGCAGTTTCTATGATGATTGTTGCATGCCTAATCCTTGTTAATGTAAATATAAGTAAAACAATAGTTATTTAAAAGAGCAACACACAAGTTTCTTGCTTATTCTTTTTCTGATGAGTCTGCATTCCGAATAAGCGGTAGAATAAAAAAACTTGAAAAGTGCTTATATTAAGTTTATTTGAATAAAGATTATTTCTTTCTTTCTTTCAATGACATTACATGACAATTATAATCATTCTGAACTTACGTAAATTGAAGAAATCGAATATAGAAATAATATATATTCAAATAATTGTCTCTGCAAAAGACAACCGATTAGTTCCGACTCTAGCTTTGATAATTAAGAACGTAATAGATTAGTGAGTAGATTAAATTATAAAGATAAGGTAATTAAAGATTATCGGCTCTTCCTGTCTGCACTCAAACACATTGATAGATGTTGATTAACGGGCAATTTGAATGCAAATTGCTCTCGCACAACTAAAGCGAAGTTCCATTTTGTAATTAGAAACAAAGAGATTACAAAACTAAAAGGAAGCAGCGAGGCGCCATTAGCAAAATTGATGTTGGTGGAAGCCGTGTGGTTTACTGAATGCCTCACTAGACAGGTGCGGCTGACTCCGCAGCCATTGTACATTTACATGAATGGCGTTGACTTGAAGACAATGAATGGGCTCGGGTAAAAAATCATATTTAATTAAAAGGGAGCGTACAGCAAAACATGTTTCAGTGTAATTTTTCAGCAAACTAAGCCCGCACAAAAGCGTATTGTTTAAGATTGTGCGGCGTCACGCTGGTGGAAGTTCGCACCGCGGTCCCGGATGTAGTTCCATGGAAGTGATTTAGACATATGTAATACACTTGCACAGCGATTTTACTGATTTCAAAGTAGATTCCTATATAACAGAATATATAAATTACTATATACAACCCGAAGTAATTTGGGAGAATGTAAATATAAAGTTACAAAATGGCTTTTAAAACAAAATTACGATGAAACCGAACAGATATGCACTACTATAATATAATATCAATTAAATACACACATGTAAAATTTATATATAAATTTTACATAGATCACTCACTCACACACACACACACACACACACACACATAATTCACTCCACGTTTAAACTTAAAACTAGATGTATTACAAATTTATATGAAGGAGAGACCTGGTGTCTAAGGTACAGGCTATGGCTTAGTTTGGGCTCCAGATTTCCCACAAATTATATTTGTGATTTTTATTGTTAGCATTTATATAAAAAACAAAAAAAAAAACTATTGCTCATGCTCATCTTATCATCTTCCACTGATGTACCACCAGCGTGTACTGTTAGTCAGTTATACCATTCCATTCTCGCCAATTAAACAAAACACACCATCAAGTTTACATACAATAATATATCAGGACAATTCACATTACGCCATCTAGTCCCAAGCTAAGCAGAACATATATTATGTGTACTAGATAACTGTAATAAACACAGAATGATTTTTACTTAAATAGGGATAAATAATCTCAGGGCAATAATAATCTCAGGACAATTCACACAGCGCCATCTAGACCCAAGTTAAGCTAGCTAAAGCTTGTGTTATGGGTACTAGACAACTGATACAAATACATAGATATTTTTTTTCGTAAATACATACATATTACACATAGAAAATACCCAGATTTTTTTTATCTGTATCCGGTATACATATTTCTATCTCAAGTACAATAATACAATTGCTTCAAAGAAGAAAACAATGACATAAATTACACGCAGAATGAAATAAAAACACTCGTATAAATTCCAGACAACAAGTACAATTTTCATTTTGGTCGCTGTAACTGTTTACCAAACTGCACAGTTGCGAGTCTAAAGACATTAAAACTAAGTGCTGAGCCACTTCTCTCGTACTTATTCTCAACTAGCCATAGTATTTGTACTACAATTGCATCTACAAGTATATTAATTTGACTAAATTAGCCGTAAGTAACAAAAACTAACAAGCTGTACTGTATGAAATTTATAGGCTATATGTTAAAAACAAAATAAGGAATGAGGAATTACTTGAAAGGGTTATAGAAAAGAGACAGATCGTAGATATTATCGGAATGAGGAATTACTTGAAAGGGTTATAGAAAAGAGACAGATCGTAGATATTATCGAGAATAGGCGGGGAAAATGTTAGGGCAATT
Organism: Achroia grisella; assembly: GCF_030625045.1. NCBI lineage: Eukaryota > Metazoa > Arthropoda > Insecta > Lepidoptera > Pyralidae > Achroia > Achroia grisella. The sequence goes on along the minus strand of NW_026712880.1, from coordinate 295,017 downwards.
GATACGACACGACGAAGTAATCTATACAAATAGAAAAAACTGGAGTGTCTGTTTGTAATATTGAATAACAGTTTTTTACTACATGCATATTAATATAAATGTATGCTACATATTTTTTTTTTGTAAATACATATATATTATACATAGAAAACACCCAGACCGATACAAACAATCATACTCATGAATACAAATGTTTCTGCCGTGCGTGGAATCGAACCCGCGACCATCGGTCGTAAAGCGGTGTGCTAACCGCTATACCACCGAGGTCGTCAATTCGGAAATGTTATGTCTTATTTGTAAAATAATTAGACAAAATAATTAAAAATGTTATCTAAGATCATTTTCTACACGGATGAAGTTTTTTTTAAGGTTAATGGAATGAGCTAACGGTTTACGCTGGCGGGGCACCAGTGGTGCTTAGAATTGATATTTGTTTCATCAACACGCATTTAATAAGGACTTAAAATTATTTTGTCACCGCACTATGTCGTTTTTATTTGTTTGTTGTTTAATATTATTTGAATTGTTTAACTATAAACTAAACGTGTACAAAACGCTGTATTTGCTAAGCAATTATATTTTTGTAAGAATATTGTCAAGGCTGTATGGATGGATGGACTGTGTGAAAGATGATATGGTGAGAAAGGGAGTAAATAACGGAATGACTGCGAACAGAGATGAATGGAAGAGAAAAACATATTACGCCGACCCCAAATAAATGGGATAAGGAAGAAGCAGAAGCAGATGATGATTGTCAAGGCTGTATTAATATTATTATTTTTTTATATATATATATATATTATATATATATATTATATATCTCCCTTTGATGGGGTAATAGACTGATCATTGCGGGTAAAAATCACCAAACAATGATAGTATAAATGATGAATGATGAGGATGGATAATTTTTAAGTGGAAGACAAAAATTTTTCACTCTTCCTACCTGCCATTGTATTTTTAGTTCTATTGCTAGATCAGTATACTTAGTAATTTTTTCTGTATGTGTTGATAGAAGATTATGTGTATTTGGTATTGCAATATCTATAAGGTAAACTATTTTATTTTTCTTATCATGTAGCGTTATATCTGGTCTCTTGTGATGTACAGATATTATTATTATTTTTTTTATATATATATTATATATCTCCCATTGATGGGGTAATAGACTGATCATTGCGGGTAAAAATCACCAAACAATGACAGTATAAATGATGAATGATGAGGATGGATAATTTTTAAGTGGAAGACAAAAATTTGCGGACTATTCTACAAGTGTTTAACATTATAGCTTTTTGGAGAAGGATGAAAGTAAGTGGGTGAAGTTGTAATATCTTGAGGCTAGTGTGTAGGGCTGTTGGGATGACACCTGTGGACGAGATAATAATTGGAGAGTTTATTATTATTATTATTACTGTATTATTACTATTTCATACTTGACAATTCTAGGATATTGTACGAGAGCCTAGATCCGTGCAGCGCGCGGCACCCGGTGACTCGTCACTATCTCGCTTCAAAACGTTTTCATTTTCTCAACCAAAATTAATTGGTTTTTCAATAGCGTGACAAGGGACATTTTTTATTCCATTAATGTTAGTTGCCGGCTGTTTCTCTTTTGATGTTATTATTTTCTGATAGCGCTTTCACACGTCCAACAATTACGCCCCCAGGCGCGATCAGGGACCATTAGTTAACTTTTAGCGGTGTTAACAAAATAGACTATTTAGGTTACATTATTTTTTTATATAGTTATATTTTTTAGTTCTCGGAAACAGCCCTAGCAATTATTTTTTATTTATTTACTAGCTGTACTCGCGACTTCGTCCGCGTGGAATTTAACTTTATTTTTCTTAAATAAAAGTAGCCTAAGTTACTCCTTATTACATCAGCTACCTGCCAAATAAAGTCCCGTCAAAATCGGTCCAGCCATTTCAGAGATTAACCGGAACAAATAGACAGACAGACAAAAACTGTACAAAATGTTATTTTGTTGTGAGTACCGTATTTATATTCATTTGCACGAAGTAAAAATCGGTTATTTCAATATTATAAACAGACACTTCAATTTTATTTATATGTATAGATTTAACTTTAATGCACACAGTACATTTGGCGGACTTAACACCATGTGGTATTTTCTACCAGTCAACCATAGTTAGTGCTGAGAATAATTATGCATTGCAAGAACAATAATAATAATAATAATAATAATAATAATAATAATCACAGGACAATTTACACAGCGCCATCTAGACCCAAGTTAAGCTAGCTAAAGCTTGTGTTATGGGTACTAGATAGCTGATACAAATACATAGATATTTTTTTAAATGCATACATATTATACATAAAAAACACCCAGACCGATACAAACAATCATACTCATGAATACAAATGTTTATACGGTGCGAGGAATCGAACCCGCGACCATCGGAAGTAAGGCAGTGTATTAAACCACCAGACCACCGAGGCCGTACTTTACAGTAATATAGCATGACAGGGGGCTCCCCATTAGCAATGTACCATATCAGGTTGACCTCCACACGGTTCCCCCTGGAAACCATCGTGATTAATTCTTGGTGAATTTGTCACGATGGGCTAACAGATCTGACCTCATGCTCACCTTATCCTCATCCACTGGTGCCCCGCCAGCGTAAACCATTAGCGCAGGCGAGAGCACCATTTCATTATCATTCTTAAAAAATATATATAGCATGCCAATAACATATTTTTTATTGAAATTTAACGCGAGTGAAACCGCGGTAATTAGTATGTGAATATGTAATTAGATAATACAATTTACTCTTAATTTTATACTCCAACGAGCAATACCGTACAAGTGGGCTCGAAAGTAATCCAAGACACGTGCACCCAACCGTTGTTACTGTACCGAACGCAATATTCGAGTATTCCAATATAATGTTTGTTCAAAATCTACCCTGTATCATCGTAAGCACAGATTATTATATTAGAGTCCGTTAAATTCCCCTCCCGTACCTAACTAAACTGACCGCACGGCGGCCTTGACGCGCGCGCGCATTGTGTTGTGAATTAAAATAAATTAGAACTGTGTTAAACCTATTGTGAATCCTACTGTGAAACTGGAAAGCTCGCGAAGATATCTTCGAGACCCTGAAGCCCAAGAAATCCGCAGAACCATACAGGTACGAGACAGACGTTTTTCCCTATATATATACATAGTACATTCCCTAACATTTTGGTAGCAGAGAGTATTTTCCCTAACAATGTTATTTACGGAAATAGAAAATTCATAATTGATGATTATAACTTCCAGTTACAAGATTAATGGAGATATTAAAATAGATACAAAATAAATAAAAAATATAACAAGACTAAAATTAAGAGAACAAAATATTCAATTGTTTAATTTTCGTGGATAAAATTATATCCTATTATAGTTCAAATTTTAAAGATTATCCGGAATAAACAGACATATAAAAATTGTAAAAAATGTTATTTTGTTGTATGTATGTATCTTATTTATATTCATATGCATGTAATAAAAACTAGTTATTTCAATATTACAAACAGACACTCCAATTTTGTTTAGTTGTATACATATAATAGAAAGTAATCTTTAGTAGAATGAACATAATCTTTTAAGGAAGGTGTTACATATGAATGTGGATGGTTATAAGGGCAGAGGAAGACCGAAAAAGAGATGGATGGACTGTGTGAAAGATGATATGGTGAGAAAGGAAGTAAATAACGCGATGACTGCGAACAAAGATGAATGGAAGAGAAAAACATATTACGACGACAAATAAATGGGATAAGGAAGAAGTAGATGATGATTTACGTTAGGAACTTCTTTATTTTATCAAATTTGGACCAATAAAAAATCGACCAAATTGGATTCGGATTAATATAAATTAAGGGAAGTCATTAAGTAGGGAAATGGAGTTTTGACAAATACCACCAGTTAGATGAAGTGTATTAAAATTAATTTTTAATCTACAATAAACAACTTTATCCTTAAATTAGATTAGTACATTTCTTGCTTGTTGCAGCCTTAAAACTTAAGTTTTTTTAAAACTCAGGGGACAAACGAGCATGCGGCTCACCAGATTGTAAGTGAATACCGCTGCCCATGAGCACTCGAAACACTAGGGGAATTGTAAGTACGTTGTCGGCCTTTTAAAAAGAAATAAGCTCTTTTCTTGAAGGTTTCAATATCGTATCGGTTTTGGAAATACCATTGCTGGAAGGAAGTTGAGCATGGCAAAAAGTTTATAGAAAACCACACTGTAGAAGACCGCCATTCATCCAGATGATCAGGATGCTATTTTAGTTTCTGGCGGGTGGTACGGTACGGTGGTGAAACTCAGCAGCTGGTATTAATCCGAACAATTCGTGATATATGCGGTAGGAAATACACAGAGATGCAATATCTCGCCGCAAAGTCAATGGATCGAGTTTGTCACATAGACTTTGATTACTAATGATTCTGGCTGCTCAGTTCTGTATAATTAGACAACAAAGTAGATGAAAGCTTTGGATTATTTCCCTGTATCTGTAAAACACATAATGTTGGTCGTCAATGTAATGAATTAGACGATGTAAATTATGCTATCTCTGCTATATTAAATTGGTTCACATGTAAATCTATTATTGAACTCCAACAAAACTAAGTGTATTAAATTCACGCTTCCTAATGTAAAACAAGTAAATACGCAGCTATTGCTTAATGATGAAATAGTAAATTTTGTTAATGATACAGTTTTTTTAGCAATAACAGTGGACTCGAAGTTACAATGGGGGCCCCATATTTCAAAATTAGCCAGTAGACTTAGTTCTGCTGCTTATGCAATTAGAAGGATAAGGCAATTAACGGACGTGGCGACGGCAAAACTTGTATATTTTAGTTATTTCCATAGCATTATGACATATGGCATACTGCTATGGGGTAAAGCTGCCGATATAAATACTATATTTATTTTACAAAAGAGAGCCATACGTTCTATTTATGGTATGGGTTCTAGAGAGTCATTACGTCAATGCTTTAAACAATCAAATATCCTCACCGTTGCCTCACATTTATGAAAATATTATGTATACAAGGAAAAACTTAGATAGTTTCAAGAAACTTAAAGACTGTACAAGTAGAAACTTACGCAATAAAAATAAGCTAATTTTACCTAAATGTCGTCTACACAAAGTTAGTAATTCATTTTATGGTAATTGCGTAAGATTCTATAATAAACTGCCAGAGTCTACGCTAAATCTTACAGAGAGGCAATTCAAATCTTATATTAAACAAATGTTATGTAAAAAAGCCTATTATAAGATAGATGAATTTATAGATGATAGCAATATATAGCAAGAATAAGTTTATTTGCGGACACCGTTATAATTTTAATTTTCATACTGCTTTCTTGATATATGATAGCGTAGCGGCTTTTGTATTGATTGCCGCATGCATCCATATGTAAAGTGCGAATACTGTAACTACCATATAGTAATTTTTGTAGCTGTGACGTGGTCGTGTGGAATGAGTAGTCATGCTCACTAAAATGTCCAGACATGTGGCGGCGTGGTGGGCCGGGTCATTGGGCTCCCTAAAATATGGTCGAGCGCAGTGATGGCTGGCTCATCCGTCATACTCGGGAAACGAGTGCTGCTTGTAGGGACTGGTCTGCTCTTATCACTACGACTGATTTAATCTTATTGCATATTTATATTTGACCCAAAAATTAGTGCTTGTTGGTAGTTTGTATTCACACGTTTCGACTTGTAAATGTAAACTTACAAGGATTATTTAAAAGAGTAACACACAAGTTTCTTGCTCGTTCTTCTTGTGATGAGACAGCTTTCCGAACGAGTGGTAGATAAAAAACAAATTGTTATGACTATTCAAAAGTGCTTAAATTAAGATTATTTGAATAAATGATTTTCTATTCTATTCTATTGTTATCAATCTGCCAGAAAAAAAGATTTAAAAGTCATGTAAAACACTTCCTTTGCAAAAAAGTTTACTATAAAATTGAACAATTCGTTAACGACAATAATGTTTTCATAGAAAAACTTAAAATCCATAGAACTGACAATATTATCTGATTACACTAATAATGAGTGCGTAGCGATTTCTATGTTAATTATCAAATGCCTCTTCCTTATTATACTGTAATTATTTATATAAAAAAAAACATCTGTTATAAAGAGCAACATACAAGTTTCTTGCTCATTCTTCTTGTGATGAACCTGCATTCCGAATGAGTGGTAGAATCAAAATATGACTATTCAAAAGTGCTTGTAATGAGTTTATTTGAACAAAGATTATTTCTGTTTCATCATCATCTGCTTCTTCATTATCCCATTTATTTGTGGTCATCGTAATATGTTTTTCTCTTCCATTCATCCTTGCAGTCATCTCGTTATTTACTTCCTTTCTTACCATATCATCTTTCACACAGTCCATCCATCTCTTTTTCGGCCTTCCTCTGTCCTTATAACCATCCACATTCATATGTAACACCTTTCTTAAAATATTATCCTCGTTCCTACGCATTACATGTCCAAACCATGATAGACTCTTCAACCGCTTTCATACTTCCTCTAATGTATTCATTTTTGTTTCTTCTGAGAAGATTATTTCTGTTTCTCTTTGTATTTAATATTTCGTTATCATCCCCCGCATCTATTGGGGATCGCCCAATGGCACATTCTTCTAGGCGGAATAAATTCGACTCGTCGATATAAAAATAAAGGAGTAGACACTTGGGAGATCTACACACGCCACCTCACGAATGCAGACAAAGGTTCTGCGATTGTAGACAGTTTTGTATCGGCGGGGGAATGAATGGTTTCTCCTCCTTCTTTCCTTCTTATGGCCCGTTCAATACGATCCCGAATAAAATATTGAGCAGCGTGTATGGATTGTCGCTACTAAATTCAGTTAGTGGGGAAAGTTATTGGTAGCCCAGTGCCGCGGTGAAAATGTTTGCTTTGTATTAGTCTGGGATGTTAACAATTTGTGTACCAAATTTAATTTCAGTCCTTTAGAATGGCGTAGCGTAGAAGCGTAAAAAATGTATCCACAATAATTAATACTCTATACATTTAAATAAAATTGGAGTGTCTGTTTGTAATATTGAAATAACCATTTTTTACTACATGCATATGAATATAAATACGGTACATACACTAAAATAACATTTTTTACAATTTTTATCTGTCTGTCTGTTTGTTCCGGCTAATCTCTGAAATGGCTGGACCGATTTTGAAGGGACTTTTTTTGGCAGGTAGCTGATGTAGTAAGGAGTAACTTAGGCTACTTTTATTTTAGAAAAATAAAGTTATTAAATTTTATTCAAATGTATACATTAATAATTATTAATGTATACATTTGAATAAAATTGGAGTGTCTGTTTGTAATATTGAAATAACCGTTTTTTACTACATGCATATGAATATAAATACGGTACATACACCAAAATAACATTTTTACACAAATTTTTATCTGTCTGTCTGTTTGTTCCGGCTAATCTCTGAAATGGCTGGACCGATTTTGACGGGACATTTTTCGGCAGGTAGCTGATGTAATAAGGAGTAACTTAGGCTACTTTTATTTTAGAAAAATAAAGTTAAATTCCACGCGGACGAAGTAGCAGAAACAGCTAGTAAGCAATAATAATCCTGGACAATACATATAGAGCCATCTAGTCCGAAAACTGAGCGAAGCTTGTGTTATGAGTACTAGACAACTGATATGAACACATAGAAAGACTTTTTTGGTCAATACATACATGAAAAACACACATGCCGACTTTGTATCGGTGAGGAATAGAACGCGCGACCATCGGAAGTATAGCGCTGGACATACATGAAAAACATCCAGTCCGATACAAACAAGTGCGATACAAGTAGATAAAAGAAATTAGTTTTTAATATTTTAAAATTTAAAATTTTAAAATTTTAATATTTTTAATTTTTTTTTATATTTTTGCAGTTGTCAATATCCCATATACCCCATTTAAATTAATAGTCGTAGTCATATTCTATTATTTTCTAGAAAATTCTGTCTAAATATTTATATATTTAACTCAAAGGTGCCTGACTGACATAGTGATCTATCAACGCACAGTCCAAACCACTGGACGGATCGGGCTGAAATTTGTCATGCAGGTAGATGTTATGATGTAGGTATCCGCTAAGAAAGGATTTTGATTAATTCTACCCCCAAAGGGATAAAATAGGGGATGAAAGTTTGTATGAAACTTTGTCAATTTTAAACCGATCGGGCTTTGCATGCATAAAGCTACTATGACGTAGGCATCCCCAAAGAAAGGATTTTGTTAAATTCCACCCCTAAGGGGATAAATTAACGCGAGCGAAGCCGCGGGCAAAAGCTAGTACTACATACTAATAATAAACTTCAAAGTGAGTCTAATAAACTTCAAATAATTTAATTACCCAGCCATAGAACAGACCAGACAGACTGCATTGACAAATGGTAATATAATTTAACTCTAGGAGGCTAACTTTTAATTTACAATAGCAACTCGTACCGTGAACACCATTGTATTTTACAAGTTGCAAACGATAGTAACTGCAAAATGTTGAGTGGTTACAATTTGTAAATTACATTTTTGGACCCTTTTGAATTGGACCCTTTGCGAGGTCGTTACACTGAACCCCACTAAATTAGCTGTGAGCTTAAGAAACTAATTAAACGGCATCTTTGTGAAATAGAAATGGTTATTTCGGAGTCAAGTTGGGAGCCAAGTGTTAATAACTTATGTAGTACTAGCTGTACCCGCGACTTCGTCCAGGTGGAATTTAACATTATTTGTCTAAAATAGTAGCCTAAGTTACTCCTTGTTACATCAGCTACATATAGTAAAAAAAGGTCATTTCAATATTACAGACACTCCAATTTTATTTATAGGTATAGATGAATAAATAATATAGGGAAAAAAATTAAAATTATAATGTAAAAAACTTGACGTTCATAAGCGGCTAAAATATCCTACATGAATAAATGATTTTTTAATTTGAATCGATGTTAAATTTCTGCCTACAAATAACATGATTTATTATTTTGATTAATTACGAAATATTTCTTCATAGAAATACCACTGGTCTCTCCAATATTATATTCTTTATTATTTTATGTCAATATATTTTGGCGCCAAATTTATTTCACCTTTTTAAAATGGACTACAGGCAAAGGAACAAACCCAAACAGTTATAATATTGAGACAATATTCAAAGTGGGATATTTGACATTCCTTTACATGCCGAAGTGATGAATGTGCGGACCGGAGCGCACTAGGACAGAGACAAATCACGTGCAATCCCATCTGATCATACGGGGGAGGAAAAAACAGACCCCGAGCTGCAGGAAATGTTCGTATAACTTAATCCATTTATGTTCCTTTGGCATTGCTTTCACGTACATAACGTACATTTTGCATATTTTTTGTGGATGATAATGAAATGGTGCACCCGCCTGCGTTATCGGTTTACGGCGGGGCACCAGTGGAGGGTGATAAGATGAGCATGGGGTCAGGTCAGTCAGCCCATCGTGAGAAATTCACTATGTAATACACTTATCATGATGGTGTCCAGGAGGAACCGCGTGGTGGTCGACCTGACGTAGTACCTATGGGGGTTACTAATTCCCATTACTACCAGCTCCCCTTCCCCCCATTTTGCATATTGCAACCGATATAACCATTCTGACGACTCCTTAGTAGTGTGTACGCGTTGTTATTCTTCTTGTATCAGATATCTAGTACCCATAATATAAGCTTTAGCTAACTTAACTTGGGTCTAGATGGCGCTGTGTGAATTGTCCTGAGATTATTATTATTATTAAATGGCAACTAAATGCGATTTCCCCAGAAACCCGTGCGAAACCATTCGATTTCTAGTTTTTTAAATTGAAATTCAAAATATCTTTATTTATGTAGGTCTATTACAGACTCTTATGATATGTCAAATCTACCGTCAGTTCGGAATGATTTCGAGATGAGAAGAACTGACGAGAACCTCTGCTCTTATTCTACGAGTATATTTTTGAAGTCACAGCAGCTCTAACAGTGGTAAAATAATCAATCTCAGAACACATGCAGTCGTAATCTCAGAGTACAAGCCGCAGGAAATGAAATTACATTCAGATTGGGGGCAGTACTGCTCGATGAAGCACGAGCAGCAATACAGATATTGGGCTCTCATTTGTAGAATTTAGAGAGGAAAGTTTTTGTTCAGTCGGTAAAAGCAAATAGTAGGGGAAATGGAAGAGAAAGTGCGATTGAGAGTTCAAAAACACGTTTTATTGAAATGTCAATCGAACTGCGTGTCTAATCTAATTCAAGTCAGCCATTCAAAAACACATAATGATACAAAAGTTAAACCAGTTCCATTAACACTGTTAAAATTAATTTTTTATATTTATTCACATAAATATATATATTTATGTATAATAATAATAATCTCAGGACAATTCACACAGCGCCATCTAGACCCAAGTTGAGCTAGCTAAAGCTTGTGTTATGGGTACTAGATAACTGATACATATACATAGATATTTTTTTTTGTAAATATATAGATATTATGCATAGAAAACACCTAAATCGATACAAACAATCATACTCATGAATACAAATCTTTGTGCCGTGCGAGGAATCGAACCCGCGACCATTGGACGTAAAGCGGTGTGCTAGACCGCTAGACCACCGAGGTCGTCGAAATGTAAGTAACTATAACCGTATTTTCCTGTAAATCTTAATATATCTTCTTTTATATATAAAATTCTCGTGTCACAATACTGTATATGTTTTATATACATATACAGTAGGTTTGAGAAGCGACTGCTATCTATTTTTCATACCCCTAAGTGGTAAGGGATATCCACCCCCAAATATATATTTTATTTTTATTTTTTCAACATAGTATTTTATTTTCATTTTATTATTATTTAGGATTGAAAAATACATAAAATCCTGAATTTTTTTCTAGCATCAACCCCTATTTATTAATAGCGATTTTAATTTATGTGGCAAAACAATGTTTGCCGGGACAGCTAGTAGTATTATAAATGCGAAAGTTTGTCGGTAAGGATGTTTGTTACTCTTTCACGCAATAACTACCGAACGGATTTTGATGAAATTTTACAGAAATATAGCTTATGCATCATAATAACATACTGGCTACATTTTTTATTGAAATTTAACGCGGGTGAAATCGCGAGCTTAGCTAGTAGTCGCTCTTTATACTAGGTCTCCCGACAAACGTTGTTTTGCCATATAAATTAATAACGCTATAAAATAATAGGGGTTGATGATGGAAGGGTGAAAATTTAGGATTGTATGTATTTTTGTATGTTGTATCTTAAAAAAAAAAATTTAGGGGTGGACTACCCCTAACATTTAGGGGAATGAAAAATAGATGTTGGCCGATTTTCAGACCTACTCAATACGCTCACAAAATTTCATGAGAATCGGTCAAGCCGTTTCGGAGGAGTATGGGAACGAAAACTGTGACACGAGAATTTTATATATAAGATTTATTGTCTACGACCAACATCTAGTACAGATTGCCGCTCGTTACTTTAATCCTGTTTGAGGACAGTCCGGGCGGGCTGTCTTACTGTCTACCATTCCGTTTCCACGAGCAATTCTAGCTGAACTCCTATCTACATTAACTGGTTTGATTTAACTTGATATTGTACAATAGAATAGAAAATCCTCTATTCAAATAAACTTAATTTAAGCACTTTTGAATAGTCATAACAATTTTATTATCTACCGCTCATTCGGAAAGCTTTCTCATCACAATAAGAACGAGCAAGAAACTTGTGTTGCTCTTTTAAATAATCGTTGTAAGTTTACATTTTTCAAGTATACAAACTACCAACTAGCACTAATATATTAAGGTCAAATATAAATATACTAGCTACTTGCCCCGGCTTCACACGGGTGTACATGTATTATATATATATATAGACCTTCCTCTTGAATCGCTTAATAGATATTAAAAAAACCGCTTCAAAATCCGTTCCGTAGTTTTAAAGATTTAAGCATACATAGGGACACACAGCGACAGCGATTCTGTTTTATACAATGTAATAATGATACAGTTAAAAAGTGCTATAAATAAAGTCGACTGGTACACTCGTATTATTATACATTTGCACGTGTATTTCTAAATTCATCTAATTCTTATTGGCTCGTTGGACCACTTGTAAGTGATCCTTCGAGCCGGATTAGTTACTGTTACTGGTTAAATTCCTTTCCATATATTTCTTCTATTTTTGGCGCAGAATTGTTTACGCATAAGGCGTCAGTCTTATCGTGGAGAATTATTCGACGCGAAATTTTCTTTGTAACTAAATAAAATGCAAATGTTTATCAAGAGGAAAACTACGGAATTCCCACAACACTATCAAATATCTTATTTCCTTATTGAACACGAGTACGGCTTCCTATAATGGTTTTATCTTGCTACAAAATTTTGCAGCAACAGTAATTTCGGCCGCCGAATATGATATTTATATAACCGGATGCTCTTTGAGTAATATATTATAGGAATTGTTTTTCTTAATCCCTCAGGGTGTCGTAAATTCGTTGCTATATTTATATTTACTTGTTGTTGTATAGTCGATATTATTTATTAGATGCGGATAATAAATGTTCATGCACAAAAGGTTGTGTACTCACATAAAAGTAACATTTGTAGGTTGCGTAGGGTTATTATAAAAATCTGAAAAAGGCCCATCTGAGGGTAAATGGTTACCGTAGCCTATGGACGCCTGAAACAACAGGGTGTCACATGCGCGTTGCCGACCCTCAAGAAACCTTAATAGTCTATTAAGGTTCTTGATAAACCCCATGCTGTAGTCTTTAGAGAAAACCTCGGCAGATTCATTCCACAATCTAAGTGTACGCGGGAGGAAGCTCCTCTGAAACCGCACTGTCCGAGACCACTTTGGTTCCAGCGTGTGGGGATGAATTCCCTGTCGATGGCGGTGCGATGGTAAAAGGTGGTGCAATGTTACTTCTTTTTATGTGAATAGAATAGATTAGAAAATACTTTAGAAATAAACTTAATTTAAGCACTTTTGAATAGTCATAGTTTTTTTTAATTCTTTATTCAAATAAATTTCTTGTAAACCATTTTGACGATCTGGTCAAGCTCGCTGGAAGATTGGGTGCGAGCAGCGCAGGACCGATCGTCGTGGAGATCTTTGGAGGAGGTCTATGTCCAGCAGTGGACGTCTTCCGTGCTGAGATGACGATGAAACACTTTTGAATTATCATAATTATTTTTCTAGTTCATAGCTTATTCGGAAATCTATCTCTTTACAAGAAGAACTAGCAAGAACTTGCATTAGAATTTTTGCATGTGGCAGCTAAAGAGGTATATCTCTGCAATAAATTTTGTTTGTTATCAGTAATTTTTAAGTTCGTTAAATCAGTCATAAATCACGTACCTGAAAAATTTACGTGAAGCAATCCATTTATTATATTAAAAAAAACAACGTCGCTTTTTTCCAGTGGGGTGGTAAGAGTTATTGTCAATTTTAGACATCATGGTGAACACATGATGTGCGTATATTAAATGCTACTCTCCCGCCATTTCTTGGCTTAATCCTTGGTTTTGTTATCCTTCACCGTAGTCACAAATGTAAATAAATGTACAATGTATTTATTTTCTGGATGTTGTGCAGATTTGAACTTATGTGTGTAAGACAGGGTAACATGTATTGGTTTAACCAAATGATATGTAAACTTACGATTAATTAATATATATTTATTACTAGCTATCTATCTATCTAAAATATCTTTATTTTTTTTAGTTTAGTAGTTGTTGCGTGACAGTGTAACAAACATCCATCCATCCATCTATCCGTCCACACTCAGAAACTTTCGCTTTTATAATGTTAATATGACGTATTAACAATTACGTCATTACAATTAAAAAAACAATTACGATGATTAGTGATGACTAGTGATGGCCATAGGTCGCTGATTGATATCCGGCTCGAAGGACCATTAAACTGTGTATATGTAAATGATATTTGAAATTTGTGGAGGTAAATGAAACGCCATGATGCTATTTTCATATCTCTCCAATAATATTTTATTCATAAAACAAATGAACGCGAAGCGCATTCTAAAATTAAAATAATTGAAAAAGAGTTTTTACGTCTCGCACGTGACAATGTCATACATTTACAACTAGTGATGTCCTATCTTTTTATTAGACTATCGATTGATTATAATCACAAGTTTTTAGTCTAAGAATTATTACTAGATTTGATTGTGAATTAATTACAGTTATAACAATTAGCGTGTGGGGAGAAAGGGGATTGTTAGTAATGTGGACTGATGATCTCATTGCTAGCAATATACCATATCAGGTTGACCTCCACGCGGTTCCTCCTGGAAACCATCGTGATAAATTCTTGGTGAATTTGTCACGCTGGGCTAACTAACCTGACCTCATATTCATCTTATCATCCTCCACTGGTGCCCCACCAGTGTACACCATTAGCACAGGCGGGTGCACCAATTCATTATCATCCATAAAAAAAACACCTAGCGTGTCCAGGAATTTTAAAATCTTCTCAAATATAATAGATAAACTCACATCTCCACATTTGCTATAAACATCAAATGAGATCTCTCCCGCGCTCGTTTCTACCTTTACGTCTCGTATTTTATCTCGAGAGCTTCTAATTTACACGCCTTACGTGCTATTATCAACTAAACTACCGCCTTCCACATAATATTACACGATTCATGGACGCGTGGATTACTTACCCAACTTTACGTACACCATTTGGTACCTTAATGTATTGACGTAAGGTCTAAAATTAGATAACCTCGGGGACCGAGTTTCGCTGGTTTGTACACGAGGTAATTTTTGTTGCTTTGTAACGATCTCTAAGTGAAGAAGCGACTAATAAGTGAAATTATGGTTAATATTCAGATTTCTTGTATAAAAGAGAGTGCGGTTGCACATTTATGTATTTATAATTATATTACTATTATATACAGTGTACGAGCCACTTGGGCGTGTCAACTGAATGCACACTACAATTTTTTAGAGAAGTAGTGTCAGGAGTTCCACAGGTATGTTAGATGCTCTGGATTTTGTATTTTAAACATTATAAAAAAACAATTTATTGTGTGAATAAAAGTATAACATTAAAATGTATTAATTTGTGAAATAATGTAGTAATGTGACGTCGAATTAGAACGACTCAACTGTCACCCATCCTTCGAATGACCGAGATGCGGGACTCTCGGTTATCCGCGTGTTAGGTTTCACAACAATATTGTAGAAAAATCCGATATTATAAAAACATATTAAAAGAACGTAGTTTGTGTTTAGTACTAGTGAAGTACCCAATGTAAAGATTATAACAAATATTGTAAATAGCGCCATCTAGTATTTGTAGACCGAACTAAGTTGTTTGTCATAAGATAACTATTACCCCCGCTTCTCTCCTTGTACACAGACTTCGGTTTATAAATACGGAGGTCGGTAGTTGAATAATCCTCTTTCGTTGCATGAGCCGCGGCATTCAGTCGACGAGCGCAGAGCGTGCCGGTTGTGTTTTGGATACTAAAGTGAATTGTATTAGAAATGGGTTTATCCCGGTCTTAGTTGGGCCTGGGGGGAAGCTGCAAGTAGTGAATGTGAGTGTTAATGCATTTTAAAGGGCCTTTTATAGGTCGCTACTTGGGGCTTCTCTTCCGGTAGCAGGCTTCAAGTTCAAGTCGTCATCATAATTAGTGCTTCTTATATACGTGATGTCGAATTAGAATGACTCAACGGTCACCCATCCATCCGCGCGGTCCCGCCGCTCGCTCATTCGGTTATTCACAATTGACCAATGAATTAAAGTTCGATTGATTTGGATTTGAAGACTGCAGTGTTCACTTATTTGTTATTTAAGTCTTCTTACTAGTATGTAAGTTGTTATCGACATAATATCGGCTCGTTAGCCACAGCTCCACGTCTTTACTCCCTCTTGCACCGCGGCCCGTGTACGCTCGGCGCGAGACAACAGATAATAAACCGCTAGTGTTTCCACATACACTACATAGACACCTAGATATCCGAAGAACCTGTGTCATCACCATACCTTATGTTCTATGGTTTATATGAACAATTAAAAGAGGGATAAGGTTAAAATACGGTTACTACATATAGAAGATACAGAAAAAATATAAACTCTACCTTATTATTACCATTGTATTCATTATTGTGATTTTTTATTTATGTTTGTTAATTAATGTTTTCCACGTCACTGAGTGAGCAACATTGAGTGGCCCGTCTGCTCCGGCGGCCAGTACGTCATACTGTCATCGCGACTAATTAAGTTAACCCTCCCCGCCGCACAGTGTTACACAACTGTTGGCGCTTGTGACCCGGATATCCGATTCTGTTCATATTATCGATACCTATTTCTTTCTTGAACTAGGAAATAGATCAAAATACCAATAGCATTTAATTGAATTATTGGATACGAAAGAATTCTCACTTGGTTGGACATAACCATGTGTGGTGTAGAATAATATGTGGCGACTGTAGGATATTAATCATCATCATTATTGTCATATACTGGCCACCAGTCGCTAGTTTGAATATTTATAATAAAAAATATATGTATCTATTGACATGTGTCAATAATTTTCCATTCCATTTCCATCCAGACACATGTGGCGGCGTGGTGGGCCGGGTCAATGGGCTCGCTAAAATATGGTCGAGCGCAGTGATGGCTGGCTCATCCGTCATACTCGTGAACGAGTGCTGCTTGTAGGGACTGGTCTGCTCTTATCACTACGACTGATTTAATCTTATTGCATGATTATATTTGACCCAAAAAATTAGTGCTTGTTGGTAGTTTGTATTCACACGTTTCGACTTGTAAATGTAAACTTACAAGGATTATTTAAAAGAGCAACACACAAGTTTCTTGCTCGTTCTTCTTGTGATGAGACAGCTTTCCGAACGAGTGGTAGATAAAAAACAAATTGTTATGACTATTCAAAAGTGCTTAAATTAAGTTTATTTGAATAAATGATTTTCTATTCTATTCTATTCTATTCTATTCCATTCTAATAAATTAACTTATGTGAATACACTTATTTTATAATTATCATCATCATGATTGCATCATCGTCATCATCATCATCATCTAAGTCCACTGAACAAAGACCTCCCTAGTTGGGACAGCTTTTTAGCTATTTCACAACAAAACACGTTAGCCATATATATTAATAACGCTATAAAAAAATAGGGGTTGGTGATAGAAGGGTGAAAATTTAGGGATGTATGTATTTTTTAATGACACGTAATAAAAAAATAAAAAAAAAATACTGTTAGGTTTGGACAACTCTTATCACTTAGGGGTATGAAAAATAGATAGTAGGTAATTCCCAGACCTACTGAATATGCATATAAAATTTTATAAAAATCGATCAAGTCGTTTCGGAGGAATATGGTAACTAACATTGTGACACGAGAATTTTATATATAACATTATCTTGGACAATTCACACAGCGCCATCTAGTCCCAAACTATGCTGAGCTTGTGTTATGTAAAAAATTGTGTTGTACAAACAAATAAGTTTAATATAAATAATTTAGTTTACTTTTTTAATGCTCCACTTATTTGCATTATTTTTCTTTTCCTTTCTGGTGTGTGTATGTGTATATGTATGTATATGTGTATATGTATATGTATGTATGTATGTATGTATATGTATATATATTTTTGTGTATTTTCTGTATATATTATTGTCTATATATGTCATTGTGACGCGTATTATTTATTGTACCTATTTCCACCACTGCGCAATTCCTCTCAGTAACTCAAAGGTTGACTGGAAGAAATCCCTCTTCTGGGATAAGTCCGCCATTGTACGCATGTTTTTTTTTCTAAGTCAATTGTGTCCTTTTATTTATAATATTATTGTACAATAAAGTATTACAAACAAACAAACAAACAAACAAACAAACAAACAAACAAACAAACAAACAAACAAACAAACAAACAAACAAACAAACAAACAAACAAACAAACAAACAAACAAACAAACAAACAAACAAACAAACAAACAAACAAACAAACAAACAAACAAACAAACAAACAAACAAACAAACAAACAAACAAACAAACAAACAAACAAACAAACAAACAAACAAACAAACAAACAAACAAACAAACAAACAAACAAACAAACAAACAAACAAACAAACAAACAAACAAACAAACAAACAAACAAACAAACAAACAAACAAACAAACAAACAAACTAAGTCAATTGTGTCCTTTTATTTATAATATTATTGTACAATAAAGTATTACAAACAAACAAACAAACAAACAAACAAACAAACAAACAAACAAACAAACAAACAAACAAACAAACAAACAAACAAACAAACAAACAAACAAACAAACAAACAAACAAACAAACAAACAAACAAACAAACAAACAAACAAACAAACAAACAAACAAACAAACAAACAAACAAACAAACAAACAAACAAACAAACAAACAAACAAACAAACAAACAAACAAACAAACAAACAAACAAACAAACAAACAAACAAACAAACAAACAAACAAACAAACAAACAAACAAACAAACAAACAAACAAACAAACAAACAAACAAACAAACAAACAAACAAACAAACAAACAAACAAACAAACAAACAAACAAACAAACAAACAAACAAACAAACAAACAAACAAACAAACAAACAAACAAACAAACAAACAAACAAACAAACAAACAAACAAACAAACAAACAAACAAACAAACAAACAAACAAACAAACAAACAAACAAACAAACAAACAAACAAACAAACAAACAAACAAACAAACAAACAAACAAACAAACAAACAAACAAACAAACAAACAAACAAACAAACAAACAAACAAACAAACAAACAAACAAACAAACAAACAAACAAACAAACAAACAAACAAACAAACAAACAAACAAACAAACAAACAAACAAACAAACAAACAAACAAACAAACAAACAAACAAACAAACAAACAAACAAACAAACAAACAAACAAACAAACAAACAAACAAACAAACAAACAAACAAACAAACAAACAAACAAACAAACAAACAAACAAACAAACAAACAAACAAACAAACAAACAAACAAACAAACAAACAAACAAACAAACAAACAAACAAACAAACAAACAAACAAACAAACAAACAAACAAACAAACAAACAAACAAACAAACAAACAAACAAACAAACAAACAAACAAACAAACAAACAAACAAACAAACAAACAAACAAACAAACAAACAAACAAACAAACAAACAAACAAACAAACAAACAAACAAACAAACAAACAAACAAACAAACAAACAAACAAACAAACAAACAAACAAACAAACAAACAAACAAACAAACAAACAAACAAACAAACAAACAAACAAACAAACAAACAAACAAACAAACAAACAAACAAACAAACAAACAAACAAACAAACAAACAAACAAACAAACAAACAAACAAACAAACAAACAAACAAACAAACAAACAAACAAACAAACAAACAAACAAACAAACAAACAAACAAACAAACAAACAAACAAACAAACAAACAAACAAACAAACAAACAAACAAACAAACAAACAAACAAACAAACAAACAAACAAACAAACAAACAAACAAACAAACAAACAAACAAACAAACAAACAAACAAACAAACAAACAAACAAACAAACAAACAAACAAACAAACAAACAAACAAACAAACAAACAAACAAACAAACAAACAAACAAACAAACAAACAAACAAACAAACAAACAAACAAACAAACAAACAAACAAACAAACAAACAAACAAACAAACAAACAAACAAACAAACAAACAAACAAACAAACAAACAAACAAACAAACAAACAAACAAACAAACAAACAAACAAACAAACAAACAAACAAACAAACAAACAAACAAACAAACAAACAAACAAACAAACAAACAAACAAACAAACAAACAAACAAACAAACAAACAAACAAACAAACAAACAAACAAACAAACAAACAAACAAACAAACAAACAAACAAACAAACAAACAAACAAACAAACAAACAAACAAACAAACAAACAAACAAACAAACAAACAAACAAACAAACAAACAAACAAACAAACAAACAAACAAACAAACAAACAAACAAACAAACAAACAAACAAACAAACAAACAAACAAACAAACAAACAAACAAACAAACAAACAAACAAACAAACAAACAAACAAACAAACAAACAAACAAACAAACAAACAAACAAACAAACAAACAAACAAACAAACAAACAAACAAACAAACAAACAAACAAACAAACAAACAAACAAACAAACAAACAAACAAACAAACAAACAAACAAACAAACAAACAAACAAACAAACAAACAAACAAACAAACAAACAAACAAACAAACAAACAAACAAACAAACAAACAAACAAACAAACAAACAAACAAACAAACAAACAAACAAACAAACAAACAAACAAACAAACAAACAAACAAACAAACAAACAAACAAACAAACAAACAAACAAACAAACAAACAAACAAACAAACAAACAAACAAACAAACAAACAAACAAACAAACAAACAAACAAACAAACAAACAAACAAACAAACAAACAAACAAACAAACAAACAAACAAACAAACAAACAAACAAACAAACAAACAAACAAACAAACAAACAAACAAACAAACAAACAAACAAACAAACAAACAAACAAACAAACAAACAAACAAACAAACAAACAAACAAACAAACAAACAAACAAACAAACAAACAAACAAACAAACAAACAAACAAACAAACAAACAAACAAACAAACAAACAAACAAACAAACAAACAAACAAACAAACAAACAAACAAACAAACAAACAAACAAACAAACAAACAAACAAACAAACAAACAAACAAACAAACAAACAAACAAACAAACAAACAAACAAACAAACAAACAAACAAACAAACAAACAAACAAACAAACAAACAAACAAACAAACAAACAAACAAACAAACAAACAAACAAACAAACAAACAAACAAACAAACAAACAAACAAACAAACAAACAAACAAACAAACAAACAAACAAACAAACAAACAAACAAACAAACAAACAAACAAACAAACAAACAAACAAACAAACAAACAAACAAACAAACAAACAAACAAACAAACAAACAAACAAACAAACAAACAAACAAACAAACAAACAAACAAACAAACAAACAAACAAACAAACAAACAAACAAACAAACAAACAAACAAACAAACAAACAAACAAACAAACAAACAAACAAACAAACAAACAAACAAACAAACAAACAAACAAACAAACAAACAAACAAACAAACAAACAAACAAACAAACAAACAAACAAACAAACAAACAAACAAACAAACAAACAAACAAACAAACAAACAAACAAACAAACAAACAAACAAACAAACAAACAAACAAACAAACAAACAAACAAACAAACAAACAAACAAACAAACAAACAAACAAACAAACAAACAAACAAACAAACAAACAAACAAACAAACAAACAAACAAACAAACAAACAAACAAACAAACAAACAAACAAACAAACAAACAAACAAACAAACAAACAAACAAACAAACAAACAAACAAACAAACAAACAAACAAACAAACAAACAAACAAACAAACAAACAAACAAACAAACAAACAAACAAACAAACAAACAAACAAACAAACAAACAAACAAACAAACAAACAAACAAACAAACAAACAAACAAACAAACAAACAAACAAACAAACAAACAAACAAACAAACAAACAAACAAACAAACAAACAAACAAACAAACAAACAAACAAACAAACAAACAAACAAACAAACAAACAAACAAACAAACAAACAAACAAACAAACAAACAAACAAACAAACAAACAAACAAACAAACAAACAAACAAACAAACAAACAAACAAACAAACAAACAAACAAACAAACAAACAAACAAACAAACAAACAAACAAACAAACAAACAAACAAACAAACAAACAAACAAACAAACAAACAAACAAACAAACAAACAAACAAACAAACAAACAAACAAACAAACAAACAAACAAACAAACAAACAAACAAACAAACAAACAAACATACCAAAACAAACAAACAAACAAACAAACAAACAAACAAACAAACAAACAAACAAACAAACAAACAAACAAACAAACAAACAAACAAACAAACAAACAAACAAACAAACAAACAAACAAACAAACAAACAAACAAACAAACAAACAAACAAACAAACAAACAAACAAACAAACAAACAAACAAACAAACAAACAAACAAACAAACAAACAAACAAACAAACAAACAAACAAACAAACAAACAAACAAACAAACAAACAAACAAACAAACAAACAAACAAACAAACAAACAAACAAACAAACAAACAAACAAACAAACAAACAAACAAACAAACAAACAAACAAACAAACAAACAAACAAACAAACAAACAAACAAACAAACAAACAAACAAACAAACAAACAAACAAACAAACAAACAAACAAACAAACAAACAAACAAACAAACAAACAAACAAACAAACAAACAAACAAACAAACAAACAAACAAACAAACAAACAAACAAACAAACAAACAAACAAACAAACAAACAAACAAACAAACAAACAAACAAACAAACAAACAAACAAACAAACAAACAAACAAACAAACAAACAAACAAACAAACAAACAAACAAACAAACAAACAAACAAACAAACAAACAAACAAACAAACAAACAAACAAACAAACAAACAAACAAACAAACAAACAAACAAACAAACAAACAAACAAACAAACAAACAAACAAACAAACAAACAAACAAACAAACAAACAAACAAACAAACAAACAAACAAACAAACAAACAAACAAACAAACAAACAAACAAACAAACAAACAAACAAACAAACAAACAAACAAACAAACAAACAAACAAACAAACAAACAAACAAACAAACAAACAAACAAACAAACAAACAAACAAACAAACAAACAAACAAACAAACAAACAAACAAACAAACAAACAAACAAACAAACAAACAAACAAACAAACAAACAAACAAACAAACAAACAAACAAACAAACAAACAAACAAACAAACAAACAAACAAACAAACAAACAAACAAACAAACAAACAAACAAACAAACAAACAAACAAACAAACAAACAAACAAACAAACAAACAAACAAACAAACAAACAAACAAACAAACAAACAAACAAACAAACAAACAAACAAACAAACAAACAAACAAACAAACAAACAAACAAACAAACAAACAAACAAACAAACAAACAAACAAACAAACAAACAAACAAACAAACAAACAAACAAACAAACAAACAAACAAACAAACAAACAAACAAACAAACAAACAAACAAACAAACAAACAAACAAACAAACAAACAAACAAACAAACAAACAAACAAACAAACAAACAAACAAACAAACAAACAAACAAACAAACAAACAAACAAACAAACAAACAAACAAACAAACAAACAAACAAACAAACAAACAAACAAACAAACAAACAAACAAACAAACAAACAAACAAACAAACAAACAAACAAACAAACAAACAAACAAACAAACAAACAAACAAACAAACAAACAAACAAACAAACAAACAAACAAACAAACAAACAAACAAACAAACAAACAAACAAACAAACAAACAAACAAACAAACAAACAAACAAACAAACAAACAAACAAACAAACAAACAAACAAACAAACAAACAAACAAACAAACAAACAAACAAACAAACAAACAAACAAACAAACAAACAAACAAACAAACAAACAAACAAACAAACAAACAAACAAACAAACAAACAAACAAACAAACAAACAAACAAACAAACAAACAAACAAACAAACAAACAAACAAACAAACAAACAAACAAACAAACAAACAAACAAACAAACAAACAAACAAACAAACAAACAAACAAACAAACAAACAAACAAACAAACAAACAAACAAACAAACAAACAAACAAACAAACAAACAAACAAACAAACAAACAAACAAACAAACAAACAAACAAACAAACAAACAAACAAACAAACAAACAAACAAACAAACAAACAAACAAACAAACAAACAAACAAACAAACAAACAAACAAACAAACAAACAAACAAACAAACAAACAAACAAACAAACAAACAAACAAACAAACAAACAAACAAACAAACAAACAAACAAACAAACAAACAAACAAACAAACAAACAAACAAACAAACAAACAAACAAACAAACAAACAAACAAACAAACAAACAAACAAACAAACAAACAAACAAACAAACAAACAAACAAACAAACAAACAAACAAACAAACAAACAAACAAACAAACAAACAAACAAACAAACAAACAAACAAACAAACAAACAAACAAACAAACAAACAAACAAACAAACAAACAAACAAACAAACAAACAAACAAACAAACAAACAAACAAACAAACAAACAAACAAACAAACAAACAAACAAACAAACAAACAAACAAACAAACAAACAAACAAACAAGTTTATATATCTGTAGAGAGTACTAGCTGTGACCGCAACTTCACCCGCGTGGGGGAAAGGGGATTGTTAGTAATGTAGAGTAATTACTCTATTACTAACAATAAGACATAATACATTATGTCTTATTGCTAGAAATGTACCATGTCAGTATGACCTCCACGCGGTTCCCCCTGGAAACTATCGTGATAAATTCTTGGTGGATTTGTTATGATGTGCTAACTGGCCTGACCTCATGTTCATCTTATCATCCTCCACTGGTGCCCCGCCAGCGTAAACTGTTAGTGCAGACGAGTGCACCATTCCATTATCTTAAAAAAAAATTCATCCGTGTAGAAAATGATCTTAGATAGCATTTTTAATTATTTTGTCTAATTATTTTACAAATAAGACATAACATTTCCGAATTGACGACCTCGATGGTATAGCGGTTAGCACACCGCTTTACGACCGATGGTCGCGGGTTCGATTCCTCGCACGGCAACGGTTTGTATTCATGAGTATGATTGTTTGTATCGGTCTGGGTGTTTTCTATGTATAATATGCATGTATTTACAAAATAAAATATCTATGTATATGTATCAGTTATCTAGTACCCATAACACAAGCTTTAGCTAGCTTAACTTGGGTCTAGATGACGCTGTGTGAATTGTCCAACGATATTATTATTATATTATAACTCCGCAGAATTCACTGCACAAAATTCTATACTCCAGACAATTCGTATAAAAATATTGCAAACGAGTTACCTTTCGCAGATTTCGCATGACAGTATCAAAATATTTCCTTTCAGTGAACGTAAAATGAAATTCGTGTAGTAATGTTTGCAGTTTATTTTATTTATTGTATTCAAGTATATAATGCTATTAATATCTTTACTAATATTTATGTTGGATTTATATTTAATACTTTCCTTATTTGAGTATTTAATTGTATTAGTGCTAGTTGGCAGTTTGTATTCACACACTTAAACTTAAAAATGCAAGTTTCTTGTTCGTTCTTCTTGTGATGAGACAGCTTTCCGGATGAGCGGTAGATTGAAAAAAAATGTGGTGACTATTCAAGAATGCTTCAATGTAAGTTTATTTGAATAAATGATTTTCTATTCTATTCACGCCAAAACTACTGAACCGATTTAATTGAAATTTAGTACACAGATAATCTAGAGCCTGAGAAAGGATATAATAACGTGAAAAGGTTTTAACATGTTAAAAAAATGGAGACAAAAGGTTGTACCTATATTGTGTTTTTTTTTTGACAATTCACACAGCGCCATCTAGACCCAAGTTAAGCTAGCTAAAGCTTGTGTTATGGGTACTAGATAACTGTTACATATATATAGATATTTTATTTTGTAAATACATACATATTATACACAGAAAACACCGAGACCGATACAAACAATCATACTCATGAATACAAATTGTTTGTGCCGTGCGAGGAATCGAACCCGCGACCATCGGGCGTAAAGCGGTGTGCTAGGCCGTTAGACCACCGGGGTCGTCAAAGTTCGTTAAGTAGTGCAGTAACTAATATAAATACATAGATACTATTTTTTATACATATATAATATATATAGATACACCTAGATCCATATAAACAATAATACTCATGAAAACTAATGATTGTACCGTGCGAGGTATAACGGGCCACTATCCCTTAAACAAACATCTGTACAGACAGTCTCCTTTGTCGATGCTGCTTCGGCTTCAAAGCGGAAGAAATGGCTGCTCACGCAATCCTGGAGCGCTTGCAGTGGCCACACAACAAAAAGAAATCCTCGGAACGGCCAGGTCACTGCGTGAAGCCTGTGAAGACATCAGGAGACTACTGCGCTTTTGGGAGGAGTTTAGCTGGCTACGTTAGTAGTCTGGCTCTACACGCACAACGGCCCAGAAGAGAGGCTAATTGCGGAGAATGGAGTCCAACTTACATTACATTACCTGCTAAGAATCGAACCCGCGACCAGTGTAACAAGGCAGTGTGTTAACCATTAGACCACTAAGACCGTCGAGAGTGTACCCAATCTACCCGTACAACTGTCTCCGTACATTTGTGTTGTTCTAATCACCTGCCTGGGAAACTGGGTCGTCGGTGCGAGCAACTCTCAAATTATTATCAGAAACGGAACGAGAAAAACAAATTGTATAACTGCCAGCTTTGTTTCTGTACGTGTGTACAGCACTCCCGGTACTAACAACATTTTGACATTTCTATTATCTTATAAAATTAATGTCTGGCGAGAAATAGTATTCATAAGTATATTTTAAAACCCCTAGTTATGATGACGACTTAGACCCTGATGCCGGCCACCGATGGTTCAGGGAGAGAACCCCAAGTAGCACCCGAGACTTGTGACACGGGTGTAGGTTTAAAGGGCCCTTTTAAAATGCATTAACACTCACCCTCACTACTTGTGGGGTCCTCCCAGTCCCAACTAGTAAACCCCCCCAATGCCTATAATACTCACAATTACCTATCTCTTATTTGTTTTTGTAATCATAAACACTCCAACATTTTCGCTCCAAACTCCCGCTACGTCAGTTCCATCCATCCATCAATCTACTTGTCAATGTCACAAAGATTATTTCGGCTCTGGCCTCTGCAGTTTCGTTTCAGGTTACTCTGAATGCCTTAGATAAAGAAACACGATTATTGACTTTACCATTTTTAATTAATGGTGTTTCAGACGATAGTTAACATATACAATACTAAATAGAAATAGAAATAATCTTTATTCAAATAAACTCATTACAAGCACTTTTGAATAGTCATATTTTGATTCTACCACTCATTCGGAATGCAGATTCATCACAAGAAACTTGTGTGTTGTTGTATTATAGTATAATAAACTATTATAGAAATATTTTACAAATGTTTGATATAGGCTATAGAAGAGTGGAGTCTCCTGGCACAGGTATCTTTATGATTAAAAGGAGTCTGCAGTTGTAGAATGTAGTTGTAAAATTATGTTACCTAAATAAAGAATATTCAAATATTGGATGTCTACTTTCTATTGATGTCTAATTACCAAAATTAAAAGATGTTGAATGTAATCTTTAAATCTATAAATTGTTACCTCCATTAAAATTCTTCGTTTATCTAACTTTACACGCTTCCAGCCAATTTTTCTGCCATCTTAGCCAAGTAATAAATATAACGGTATCTCGTCTACTTAATATCTTTTCGTGAACGAACTTTTCTATCGCATTCCAGCCCACACGCGACTGAGAGCTTGCTCCCGGCGAGAATTACATTTTCCCATGCATTTTTCTTTTCCCGTGTTTAGTTTTTGTTTCATGTAATAGGTACGGTAGTTACGAATAAAACAAGGAAAAAAACGATATTCACGAATTAACTGGAATTGTGTTTTTTATAAGTAAAAAATACATATAATTCTAATTAAAAATATATTCATGTAGGTCTATTACAGACTCTTATATGTCAAATCTACCATCAGTTCGGAATGATTTCGAGATGAGAATTACTGACAAGAAACTCAGCTCGTATTCTTTTCAAATAAATGTTGTACATGTTTACAATAATACAGATTCATTTTTAAATTCAAATTTGGGAGAATAGAGTGACCACCATGCTATTGCATAAAACAAAAAATCTAATCAGTATTCGTAATCTGAACAGACCAGTCCCCACAAGCAGCAGCCGTTCACGTGCATCATTGCACTCAACCATATTAGAGGGAGCACATCGACCCGGCCCACCACGCCGCCACAAGTTTGAACTTTATAGCGAGCATGACTGTTTCAAGTTACTCCACTATGTCATTTATATTATTAATAATAATAGCTAGCTACTCCACCCTGCTTCGTACAGGTAGGTACACATATAAATAAACATTCCTTTTAAATCACTATTTATTACTAAAACTGAAATGAAATCCGTTGCGTACTTTAAAAAATTTAAGCGAACAAACAGCAGAAGTGACTTTCTTCATATACCAGCTGTACACACGACTTCGTCCGCTTGGAATTTAACTTTATATTTTTTTTAAATAAAAGTAGCGGTACAAACAGACTGTCTGTTTGTAATATTGAAATAACCGTTTTTTACTACATGCATATATGAATATAAATACGGTACATACACCAAAATAACATTAAAAAAAACTGTCTGTTTGTTCCGGTTAATCTCTGAAATGGCTGGACCGATTTTACGGGACTTTTTTTGGCAGGTAGCTGATGTAATAAGAAGTAACTTAGGCTACTTTTATTTTAGAGAAATATAGTTAAATTCCAAGCGAACGAAGTCGCGTGTACAGCTAGTATCTGCAATAAATATAAACACATAAAATAAAATTCAAATACAAACTACTAAACACAGACTATTCTACGAAGATGTTTTGGCTGATACGATTCAGTGAGAAGTGAATCTACAAAAGTATTTTTTTATTGTACTATTACGGGATACATCGTTCGCACGCGTATTGTGCTGACACAAGAAACCAATGCCAGCCCCTTTTGCGCAAACCATTACCCTATATATCCCTAAAGAAGCTATATTTGGTTGGAGTGAAATAAAAAGAAGCAACGCTTCACAAAGGCGGAGTGTCAATAAACGTCGGGCGCATACAACGAATAGAGAAGTGGAAACAAGATGAGGGTCGGCGGACACTGGGACCGCCGCGCGTGCTTCCGTGCTCGGAATTACAAACAGCCGCGTCCAATATTAATGAACGGTTTCTAATAATGGCCATCATCATAAGCTCATTTGTTTTGATACGACTGAGATAATTACACCCTGAGCCAATAATAATATACCTGGATGATCCACACAAGTCCATCTAGTTCCTATATAAGGAGAGCTTGTGTTATGGGTACTAGACAACTGATAAAATGGGGAAAAGGAATTGTTAGTAATGTGAACTGATGATCTTATTGCTAGGAATGTACTACGTTAACTTCCACTCGGTTCACCCTGAAAACCGTGATAAATTCTTGGTGAATTTGTCACGATAGGCCAACTGGCCTGACCTCATGTTTATCTTATCATCCTCCACTGGTGCCCCGCCAGCGTAAGCCGTTATCGCAGGCGGGTGCATTTCATTATCATTCATAAAACAAGTGATATAAATAATTAAATACTATTTTTTTAATTGATACATCATAAACATAGAAATCCAGATGTTACAAACCATACTCATGAATGCAAAAGTTGATCCCGTGCGAGAACCATCAAAAAATAAAACAGCGAAATCTCTCTAGAATCTTCTAAAAGATTTGGCCTGTCTAGAACTGCAGTAGATTATATACTAGAACATGTATCTAGAGCTGCACTAGCAGGCTCCTACCAGAAACACGAGTCAAAGAGGCCCTTAAATCTACACCCGGGTCACAAGTCCTGGTTACTGGGAGAAATTTCCCTCTGTACCACACCATGGACATTTGTACGACGAATCTATGGAATGCTAAGAAATTCGTTTCATATCTCTATCTGTCTGTCTGACACCTAACATTTGAAAGAATAGCCCTTTCAAATGTTAGGTGTCCAAACGACAATAACCAAGATCAGACTTGAGAATTCTTCAGGTCTTCTTACAGATGGAAGTTTGGGCCCATCTGTGAAGCCTGCCCACAGACGGGGTCCAAGTCCAATAATGGGCTCCTTCGAAGATGAGAGCTTAAACATACTAGTAAGGATAAATATCGAGATTTATAGGTAAATACATGTATACTCTAGCAGACCCGGCCACGCGTTGCTGTGGTTATTTGCAATAAAATAATATTGCGACTATAAATTGCGATGTAAGCTATCCTATCTTTCAAGTTAGATCAAATTGCACACAATGTGCAAATCAAATTTGTAATCAGTTTAGTAGTTTAGGTGTCCATTGCTTGTAAACAGCGACACGTAATTTTTATATAGAAAGATATGTATTTACCTTTTAATACATACGTATGTATATACCTAATAATTTGTCCATGCAAATATTACATCATTTTACGGCAGTCTCACAAAAAGTCGACGTCCCACAAATGTGTATGTATCTGTGTAATTATCTCCACGAAACATCGGACCACTTTTTCAAAGCTTCTCGCAACTTGCCGCACGCTGAAGTTCTGAAACCCCCATGGAGCCATCTCAACCCTAAACCAAATGGGTAGGTATGTTACGGTTGTAATCCCAGAGGGGGTGTCCACAGATATTTGTCAACTTTCACCGTTATGACACAACGCTCGACTTGTTCATATTTTCAAACCTTATTTTAAAGTCGAAGTGAAAAGTGTTATTTATGTAGGAGTTTTTTTACCCACTTACTTATATAGCAGGGCTTCCCAAACTTATTCGTATCGAGACGCCCTTGCTACTTTGCTATTTTTTTGCGACTTCCCTCAACCCAGCCTCAAAAATATTTAGCAATTTTGGTACTAATCTAGTAATAGGTTAACAAAAAAAACTATTTGAACATTTATAATTTTTATTAGAAAATTAGAACGAAATCAAAACATAAGCACAACAGTAAAAAGAGACATATGTAACTGGTTGGTTAATGTGAAAAGTGTGCTTGCTTTTCAGAGCATACCTTATGAAATGCTTATGAAACAGGGGCTCCAGTTTAGAAATTGCTACTCTCATTTCTCTTTCTAAGTCTATAACCTGTACTTGTTCTTAATTACTGCAATAGCAGAAAAGCACGTTCTACATACGCACAAAATCGGAAATGGTCACATAATCGCCGCGGGGAGAAAGGTTGTTAGCAATGTGGATTAATGATCTTATTGCTAGCAATGTACCATGTTGACCTCCACATGGTTTCCCCTGGAAACCATGATGAATGATAAATTTTGGTGAATTTATCTCGATGGGCTAACTGACCTGACCTCATCTTATCATCCTCCACTGGTGCCCCGTAGCTAGCGTAAACTGTTAGCGCAGGCACCTGCCTGTGCACCTGTACCATACCATTGTCATCCATAAAAAAAATATAAACGAGGTCGGTGCTCTTTCGACTCGGTCGCAATGACACATCGACACGCGACACCCCTGAGACAACCCCACGACGCGCCCCGGGGCATCGCGACGCACAGTTGGGGAACCCCTGGTATGTACTATACTTAATGTGGAGGTATATCTCTCTCTCTCAGGACCACCATCTGTGCTGTATATAAAGATGTAGTTTGTATGTATGGATGGATGTTTGTTAATCATTCACGTAAAAAATACTGAAAAGATTTTCATGAAACTTTATAGGAATATAGTTTATACATTAGAATAACATATAGGCTATAAATTTCACGCGAGTGAAACTGCGGCTCAGCTTGTTTTTTTATAAAACAGGAGACAAACGAGCATGCGGCTCACCTGATGGTAAGTGATTACCGCTACCCATGAGCACCCGCAACACCAGGGGAATTGCAAGTACGTTGTTGGCCTTTTAAAAAAAGAATTAGCTCTTTTCTTGAAGGTTTCAATATATACGATATTGACGGTTCGGAATACCATTGCTTGAAGGTGATTCCACAATGTAGTGCATGGCAAAAAGTTCAGCTAGTATTATTGTAATTGATTATATAAAAATGATGATAGTGCGAGTGAGAGTGAGAGAGAGATAGTGATAGTGAGAGTGCTAGTGCGAGTGCGAGTGCAAGTGAGAGTGAGAGTGAGAGTGAGAGCGAGAGTGTTAGTGAGATTGAGAGTGAGAGTGCGAGTGTGAGTGAGAGTGAGGGTGAGAGTGAGAGTGAAAGAGGTGAATACTGTAATTTTAACTTAAGGAATCCAAATAATCTTATTCTCCCATACAATACTACAAACTTGTATAGCAGAAATGCCTATTGTATGTCAATAAAAAATTACAATAAGTTGCATGATGATATAAAAATACTACCGATAAATATGTTCAAGAGAGTTCAAAAGATGGCTGATCAATAAGTGTTTTACTCTGTTGATGACTACTTTAATTCATGAAGTAGTTAATCGTAGTACTTTGCCCAGAAATTTAAATTTAATTTAATATTGACGAAAATAAAAATGAAACTGAGAAATATGTATGCTCTTATAATAATAAATGGACCCTGTTAATTTTGCATGCCAGTTTCTGGTGAAAAGTGTGATACATAAATTATAATTTTTAAAATCCTGTAAACCACTTTTCAGGCAAGATAAAGATATTTGTATTTGTATTTGAAAAAAAAGAGATAGCGAGAGTGAGAGAAATAGTGATAGTGAGAGTGAGAGAAATAGTGATAGTAAGAGTGAGAGTGAAAATGAGAATGAGAATAATAATAAGAATAACATTTATTTCATACAACTTAAGTAACATTGCAACTATGACTCCACACTAGATTGTGCCTGTATCCTATGACTCCACACTAGACTATGCCTGTATCCTATGACTCCACACTAGACTATGCCTGTATCCTATGACTCCACACTAGATTGTGCCTGTATCGTGGAAATCAGAGCAAGTTTGACAATTACATAACATTACATTGGTACGGCGATCAGAGTGTATATAATAATTTAGCGTTTATAAAATATTGTACTAGTAATATGTTATATATAAAATTCTCGTGTCACAGTTTTCGTTCCCATACTCCTCCGAAACGGCTTGACCGATTCTCATGAAATTTTGTGAGCGTATTGAGTCTGAGAATCGGCCGACATCTATTTTTCATCCCCCTAAATGTTAGGGGTAGTCCACCCCTAAATTGTTTTTTTATTTTAAGGCAAAACAACGTTTTCCGGGACAGCTAGTATAGTAATAAAAATAAATCTATACCTATAAATAAAATTGGAGTGTCTGTTTATAATATTTAAATAACAGCTACATACATACACCAAAATAACATTTTTGACAATATTTGTTTTGTCTGTCTGTCGGTCTGTTTGTTCCGGCTAATCTCTGATATGGCTGGACCGATTTTGACGGGACTTTTATTGGTAGGTAGCTGATGTAATAATCAAGAGTAACTTAGTCTACTTTTATTTTAGGAAAAATAAGTAAAATTCCACGCGGGCGAAGTTGCGGGAACAGTTAGTACAATAATAAAAATTACAGTTGTATGTATATGTATTTGTTAGTCTGCGAGTATATGTGTGTGAGTAACAATGGTGTCTAAATATATATAACTCAAAGGTGACTGAAGTAGTGATCTATCAACGCACAGCCCAAACGACTGAACGGATCGGGCTGAAATTTGGCATGCAGGTAGATGTTATGACGTAGCCATCCGCTAAGAAAGGATTTTGATTAATTCTACCCCCAAAATAATAAAATAGGGGATGAAAGTTTGTATGAAACCTTGTCAATTTTAAACGGATCGGGCTGAGACTTTGCATGCATAAAGCTACTATGACGTAGGCATCCCCTAAGAAAGGATTTAAATTCCACCACTAAGGGGATAAACTAACGCGAGCGAAGCCGCTGGCAAAAGCTAGTTTTACTATACAGATAGTCTATGATTTTATTAGATGGCCTTCTTATGTGGTCGTGTGTACACCTGAGATGCTTCGCAAGTACTTAAGTTATTAATATGAATAAGATCGCGGAATTTGTTGATCTAATTTAAAGTGATGAGGGTGAGGTAAATCCATTTTGTTGCGCCCCGAGTGGATCCTGGCTCTCAAGGGTAACGTGCGGAATATAATAGCTGCTAATTAAGATCTTATTTGGTACTGGATCTTAGTACTTAATATCATTACTGTGTTATAATTGTGTATATGTACTATCTGATCTGCGGAACTTCACACGATGTTGATTTTTTTTATTTTATCTTATTTCCACAGATATATATATATATATATTTACAGGTCTTACCTTAATACAATAATGTAGCAAACAAATTAGTACTTAGAGTTTTTCAGCAAATAAATTAATATTATTAACATAACGCAAGCTCTGCTTAGCTTGGGGACAAAATGTCGCTCTGTGAATTTTCTAAAATAAAAGTAGCCTCAGTTACTCCTTATTACATCAGCTACCTGCCAATAAAAGTCCCGTCAAAATCGGGCCAGCCATTTCAGAGATTAGCAGGAACAAACAGACAGTCAGACAGACAGACAAAAATTGTAAAAAATGTTATTTTGGAGTCTATATTGTATTTATATTCAAATGCATGTAGTAAAAAACGGTTATTTCAATATTACAAACAGACACTCCAATTTTATTTATATGTATAGATAATACATATGCATGTAGTAAAAAACGGTTATTTCAATATTACAAACAGACACTCCAATTTTATTTATATATATAGATAATAATACAACACAGTTGTTATACATCGGAGTTCATAGACAAAGCTACTCTATTCATTCGAGTGACATTATCATTCCAAGTGCACAACTGTGGCGTCCTCTGGCAGCTTCCGGTACCAACAACAAGATGTTAAAACAACATCCCGCAGCCATTTTGACACTTAAAATTAATAAAGGAACAGTTATTTCAAAAACAAATAATAACAATTCCATAGATTTTCTCTTGTAGCGATTACAATCTGGCGAAATTATTTTTATTTAGTTTATGATTTCATATATATTTCAATATTACAAACAGACACTACAATTTTATTTATATGTATAGATTATTAAATGTTTCGATTTTTTGGGAATCGAACCTATGATCATCACAAGTAAGGCGGTCCACTAAACCGCTAGAGCACCAAAGACATTTTATTCTCAGCCATATCTAACAAATCAATATCGAGCACGTAATATTACACAATATTCGACTTTATTGTAAAGGAGTAAGGCCTATCTAAATTAGTACGAAGCACCTGAATGTAAAAATATAAACTCAGGGTAAGTATATAAAATTGGAAATAATATTGTTGCTTTTATTACAAGACAAGATACGTCGTTATATTTTGTTAGCGGACGACCTTCGCGTGTATTTTCTCTGTTATTTATATAATGAGATGAATCTTACGAGTTATTGAAATTTATTGAATAAAAAAACACATTTCTAGCTATGACATGCTTATATCCGGATGGGTAGCTTTACAGCGACAATAATATTGTACGGGTTTCAGGTTACAGTGTAATTTTTTTTATGGATAATAAAGGTACACCCCTCGCCTGCGCTAGCGGCTTACGCTGGCGGGGCACCAGTGGAGGATGATAAGATGAACATGAGATCAGGTCAGTTAGCACATCGTGACATATTCACCAAGAATTCATCAGGATGGTTTCCAGGGGGAACCGCGTGGTGTTCAATATGGTACATGGTCATGGTAACGCCCAGACCGATACAAAAAATCATACTCATGAATACAAATGTTTGTACCATGCGAGGAATCGAACTCGTGACCATCGGAAGAAAAGCGGTGTCCTCCACCTCTAGACCACTGAACAACTTATTTATAAGCGCAACACGTAAGTTTCTTGTTCATTCTTCTTGTAATGAGTCTGCGTTCTGAATGAGTAAAATATGACTATTCAAAAGAGCTTATGTTAAGAAAAGCTCTGCTACCATGGATGTTGAGAATAAATGTGGAAGCGTGTGAGGGATAAAGTCAGTCGTACCTTTTAGATGCGCCTAGGTTTTCGCTGATCTTCAGCTCCCATCAAGGTCCAGGATAGGTAATAGCACTATATTTTATATTATTTATTTATTTATTAAATCTTTTACGCACAAATACACAAATATAGATGCATATGGCATATGACTTAACACCATGAGGTATTTTCTTCCAGTCAACCTTTGGGCAAACAGAAATCTATGTGGCAGTGCATTGAAAATAATAATAATAAAAAAAATGTAGGTATACCATTTAAAATAACAATTCAATAATAATAATAAAAAGCTGAAAAGCTGTAATTCTCAACACCTGTAGAATAGTCCGCAATTTTTTGTCATAATAATCATTTATTTTATAATTGTCATTGTTTGGTGATATTCACCCGCAATGATAAGTTTAACACCCCATCAAAGGGAGATATATAATATATATATAAAAACAATCATAATATAATAAGCCGTCATACATACGGTCATCATAGCTCGTATCAGGGTCCAGGATAGGTAATAGCACTGTTCAGGAACTTGCACTCGTTAGGTTTATAACACGTTATTACTTTTAGGTTAGGAGCGACTCGCGCGTGTCGGCTCGGTAACGAGTTCTTTGCAACAGTCCACGTCGTGGTAGGGAAAAAAGGAGAAAAAAAGAGGGCAGGCCAAATATGCCTACATTTTTGAACAGCTTATATTAAATTTATTTGAATAAAAACTATTCTAACTAAGATAGAAGAAGATAGAAGATAATTGTAAACTTTCTTTCACTTCTTACATACTTCTCAGTTAAATATTTTAATCTGTTTAGATTTGTAGACATTTCATTTACTATTTTAATAAATAATAATAATAATCTCAGGACAATTCACACAGCGCCACCTAGACCCAGGTTAAGCTAGCTAAAGCTTGTGTTATGGGTACTAGACAACTGATATAAATACATAGATATATATTTTTTTGTAAATACATATATATTATACATATAAAACACCCAGACCGATACAAACAATCATACTTATGAATACAAACGTTTGTGCCGTGCGAGGAATCGAATCCGCGACCATCGGTCGTAAAGCGGTCTGTTAGACTGCTAGACAGACCGAGATCGTCAATAAATAGGTTTACACACAAGTTGGTTCTTTTGCATCATTGTCAGTATTAAAATATGTTAATGGTTTTTCAAGAAGGGTATATTAAGGTTTCTTAAGGGTCGACAACGCGCACGTGACACCCCTGGTGCTTCAGGCGTCCATAGGCTACGGTAACCATTTACCATCAGATGGGCCGTATGCTTGTTTGCCAACATCGTAGTTTAGCTTACCGAATAAGCGGTAGATTTAAAAAAATGTTGACTATTCAAAAGTGCTTAAATTAAGTTTATTTGAATAAATGATTTTCTATTCTATATTCTAATCTATTCTAAAAAAATTTTTTTTTTCATTGAATAAAAATTTACAACCAATTATTAAAAGCAAATATAATCTATATTAGATATTAGAGCGATATCATTTCTGATACAATCCTTGATTGAAATGACCTGCACAAAAGTTTCAGAGATTTCCAAATTCTCAAAGGATTGTATCTACTATACTTAGCGGCATCGCTTGAGGCATCCTGTCCCGAGGGTCAGAATAACTACCCAAGTGAGCCACGCTGACGACGGGTTACAGACTCCCGATAAAATATACCCATTTTTGTTCAGTTCACTTTATCTTCTATACATATAAATAAAATTGGAGCGTCTGTTTGTAATATTGAAATAACCATTTTTTACTACATAGAAATAATCTTTATTCAAATAAACTCATTACATGCACTTTTGAATAGTCATATTTTGATTCTACCACTCATTCGGAATGCAGATTCATCACAAGAAGAATGAGCAAGAAACTTGTGTGTTGCTCTTTTTAATAGATGTTTTTTTATATAAATAATTACAGTATAACAAGTAGAAGTCGCTACGCACTCATTATTAATGTAATCAGATAATATTGCATATTGAGTTTCTTGTCAGTTCTTCTCATCTCGATATCATTCCGAACTGACGGTAGATTTGACATATCATAAGAGTCTGTAATAGACCTACATGAATAAAGATATTTTGAATTTGAAAATTTGAAATTTGAATTTGAATTATGAATATAGATACGGTCATCATCATCGTCATCGCAGCCTGGAAGACGTCCACTGCTGGACATAGGCTTCCCCAAAGATCTCCACGACGATCGGTCCTCCGCTCGCATCCAATGCCTTCCAGCGATCTTGAGAAGATCGTCGCTACACCTTGCTGGAGGCCTTCCCACGCTGCGTCTTCCAGTCCGCGGTCGCCACTCCGTATATACACCAAATAACCACTTTCTACTGTCTGTCTGTCGGTCTATTTATTCGGGCTAATCTCTTTTTTTGGGAGGTAACTGATGTGATAAGGAGTAACTTAGGCTACTTTTATTTTAGAAGAATAAAGTTAAATTTCACGCAGCCGAAGTCGCGGGAACAGCTGGTCCTTGAATAAAATGGAAGATAATACTGTGTTGTTCCGCCATTATTAAATGAAAAAATGTCGCCGGCAGCCGACGGCCGGAAACCGAATTTCGTTACCCTTTCAGTAAAAACAAAACGATTGTTAAGAAACTGTTATGACGGATGTGTTTATTTTCAAGTTGAATATTTTTACTCGACTGTGAAAATGAGAAGTTTAATATATGTACATCTTATCTATACATATATACATATAAATAGAATTGTAGTGTCTGTTTGTAATATTTTGATATATGTACCATATTTATATTCATATGCATATAGTAAAAAACGGTTATTTCAACATTACAAACAGACACACCATCGGTCTGTCGGTCTGTTTGTTCCGGGTCATCTCTGAAATGGCTGAACCGATTTTAACGGGACTTTTTTTGGCAGGTAGCTACTTTTTATTTTAGAAAAATAAAGTTGAATTTCATGCGGACGAAGTCGTGGCAACAGATAGTACATATATAAAATTCTCGTGTCACAATGTTAGTTACCATACTCCTGTGAAACGGCTTGATCGATTTTTATGAAATTTTATATGCATATTCAGAAGGTCTGAGAATCGGCTACTATCTATTTTTCATACCCCTAAATGATAAGGGCTGTCCACCCCTAACATAGATTATATGCGGTAGCGGTAGATTAAAAAATCTAATGACTATTCAAAAGTGCTTCAATGTAAGTTTATTTGAATACATGATTTTCTATTCTATTCTACATATTTTTTTAATTTTTTGGGCAAAACAATTTATTTATCGAAATTATGTATTATGTATTAATACAAACTACCAATTAGCACTAATTCAATTAAATACTCAAATAGAGAAAATATTATTATATTAACCAACTGTTTGAGCAACAAATTAAGAGTAAATCAGTCGTAATGATTAGAGCAGACCAGTCCCTACAACCAATTATATAAAGATTAACTTAAGGTCTTCCACAGTGCGGTTCTAGAAACTTCTTGCCACGCACAACCACATTGTGGAATCACCTTCCAGCAATGGTATTTCCGAACCGATACGATATTGAAACCTTCAAGAAAAGAGCTTATTCCTTTTTAAAGAATCAAATATCCTCACCGTTACTTCACAATACATCACAATACAGCGTAGCGGTTTTTGTATTGATTGCCGCAAGCATTCTTATGTAAAATGTGAATACTATAACTATCAGATGGCAATTGTAAGTAGCTTTGACGTGGTCTAGTGTTTTGAGTAGTCATGCTCACTAAAATGTCCAGACTTGTGGCGGCGTGGTGGGCCGGATCATTGGGCTCCCTAAAATATGGTCGAGCGCAGTGATGGCTGGCTCATCCGTCATACTCGTGAACGGGTGCTGCTTGTGGGGACTGGTCTGCTGTCACTATGACTGATTTCCTCTTATTAATTGTTTAACCAATTGGTTATATATTCAATATTTTTTTCTATTTGAGTATTCAATTGAATTAGTGCTAATTGGTGGTTTGCATTTACACACTTAAACTTAAAAATGTAAAGAAATAATAAAATTATTTAAAAGAACAAGACGCAAGTTTCTTTCTCATTCTCCTTGTGATGAGATAGCTTTCCGAACGAACGGTAGATTAAAAAATGTAATGACTATTCAAAAGTGCTTCAATGTAAGTTTATTTGAATAAATGATTTTCTATTTCTATTATTTAAAAGGCCGATAACGTACTTGCAATTCCCCTGGTGTCGCGGGTGCTCATAGGCGACGATAATCACTTACCATCAGGTGAGCCGCATGCTCGTTTGTCCCCTGTGTTATAAAAAAAAACTTTATTTAACGTCACTTAAAAAGAACATCATATCTACGCCACAACGAATCTCCGCTAAAGAAATGAACATCAAAGCGTAAGTTTTTGTAAATTGCAATTTCTCGGCGAGGCTTTTATGTTGATTACAATCAATGGAAACTCGATTGTGAACAAGCAGCTAGAAATGAACCTATTGAATTACCTAAATACTTACCAGACAAAAGAGAACGACTCGTTTGAATAAATAGCTCGTTGGCTTATAAAGAGACGACTAATTTAGAGAATAATGTCTGTGGTTATGGTTGGCGTGTTGATATACAGAAGGAGTGATATTAATAAAAGATTGAATATATGACGGTGTATATAATATCAGAATTAAAAATAACAAATAATAATTAATTTAACAACTCATTTAAATCAGTCATTTGCAAGCGAATCAATTTGACATTTCGACAATATACTTTTTATTAAATGTGTTTGTGTTATATGGCTAGTTTATGCAAGGAGGTTGGTAGCCTACATGTCGTCGGAGCTGAGTGGTTTGTAACCTCGAATAGACAACAAAAGACACGAGTTCAA
The DNA here is from genome assembly GCF_030625045.1 of Achroia grisella. Classification (NCBI taxonomy): domain Eukaryota; kingdom Metazoa; phylum Arthropoda; class Insecta; order Lepidoptera; family Pyralidae; genus Achroia; species Achroia grisella. The sequence continues at coordinate 254,033 of NW_026712880.1, read as the reverse complement.
GTCTCAACGGAAACAAAAATGATACCGTGTTGTATGATGGTGACAGGATCAGTGTTTGGAGTAACCAACACATATACACACACACAGTAGGGTTGGAACTTGAGTATGTATTTTATTCTTATGTTGTTACTCTATCTTATACTAGTTACTAGCTGTCCCGGCAAACGTTGTTTTGCCATATACATTAAAATCGCTATTAAAAAATAGGGGCTGATTATAGAAGGTTGCTTTATTGGTTATCGAAGGTTATTGATATTGGAAAAATTCCGATTCCCAGACCTACTCTATTGAGTAGGTCTGGGAATTTTTCTCACAAAATTTCATGAGAATCGGTCAAGCCGTTTCGGAGGAGTATGGGAACGAAAACTGTGACACGAGAATTTTATATATAAGATATAAAATTCTTATATTATAAGAAATAATTACGAGTATGTATATTAAACGCTACGTGAAATACGTGACTTTAGATTATTAGATCATACACTGACATGTTCTATTATTCTATGTGTTCTACTACCATATAACAGTGTTATGTCTAACTAATTCACATGTGATGGATACACCGGTAGCAAACCAAAATCCTGGAGACGGCAATAACCTGGAACTCTCCCAAATTGAATTTGAGCGGATTGATTAATTTGGACGGTAGGGGAATAGAATAAAATAGAATAGAATAGAAATCATTTATTCAAATAAACCTAATTTAAGCACTTTTGAATAGTTATAACATTTTTTTTTATCCACCGCACGTTCGGAAAGCTGTCTCGTCACAAGAGTAACGAGCAAGAAACTTGTGTGTTGCTCTTTTAAATAATCCTTGTAAGTTTACATTTACAAGTCGAAACGTGTGAATACAAACTACCAACCAGTACTAATTTATTAGGTTCAAATATAAAATCACAATAAGATTAAATCATTAGGCCATAAATTTGATGCGGGTGTATCCGCGAGCATAGCTAGTTAATCTACACATATAAATAAAATTGGAGTGTCAGTTTGTAATATTTAAATAACCGTTTTTTACTACATTCATTTACAATGAATATGAATACGTTACATACACCAAAATAACATTTTTTACTATTTCTGTCTGACTGGCCGTCTGTTTGTTCCGACTAATCTCTGAAATGACTGGACCGATTTTGACGGGACTTTTTTTGGCATGTACCTGATGTAATAAGGAGTAATGTAGGCTACATTTATTTTAGAAAAATAAAGTTAATTTCCACGCGGACGTAGTCGCGGGAACAGCTAGTACTAAATAAAAATAGTAGGCTATCAGAAGATTTATTAAACAATTTGTTACAGGTCATGGAAACGTACGTACGTGCGGACGTAGTCGCGGGAACAGCTAGTATAAATAATAATATAATATATTTAGAATAATAGAATAGAATAGAATAACATTTATTACATCACACATCACAACACAATAAAAACGATGCCGACAACTGTATATAAATTATTATATAAGATAAACGTAAATAAAAAACAATTCATTAAATTAGAGATGAAATCATTATATGCAAAAAAAAAAAAAAAAGAACAGCATAGTAACAAACAAATAAATAATAATAATAAAGTAAAATGCATCTCCTATCCACCACTGCGGAGCATCGTCACCGCGTCACTGTGTACTGATGTGTGTGTAAGGGGCTCATCTCAGCATTATGCCATGACAAGACACGACGCTGATTTTCAGTGGAACCCCGAATTTCAAACTCATATTTATCGTATTTCAAACTAAATAATAAATAGGTCAAATGCAACGGATTCTTCTCCCGTTCAATCTGCGGAGCTCCGCGGCGGAGTGAGGGCGGGCGGCCAGTTCCGCCCTGAGCCGCAATTTGTCCAGCTATATTCCGCCGGACATTGGGCCGACTCACTCCACATCGGAAGCTCGTATACACAGACATACAACCTAGCACCATCAATAATGATAAAACCTTTACGAAAAATAGACGCGTCTTCTATTTACCATGTATTATTATAATAATCATTTATCTAATTATGACGACCTCGGTGGTCTAGCGGTACACACCGCTTTACGTCCGATGGTGCGGGTTCGATTCCTCGCTCGGCACAAACATTTGTATTGATGAGTATGATTGTTTGTGTCCATCTGGATGTTTTCTATATATATATAATGTATGTATTTACGAAAAATATCTATGTATTTGTATCAGTTATCTAGTACCCATAACACAAGCTTTAGCTTAACTTGGGACTAGATGGCGCTGTGTGAATTGTCCTGAGATTATTATTGTTCTATTTTAATTGCATGAGGGTAGTAGTTATCTATATATCTATACATATAAATAAAATTGGAGTGTCTGTTTGTAATATTGAAATAACCGTTTTTTACTACATGCATATGAATATAAATACGGTACATACACCAAAATAACATTTTTTACAATTTTTGTTTGTCTATCTGTTTGTTCCGGCTAATCTCTGAAATGGCTGGACCGATTTTGACGGGATTTTTGGCAGGTACCTGATGTAATAAGAAGTAACTATTTTAGAAGTTACTTCTTATTACATCAGGTTCTTACTGTGTTGAAAATCTACCCTATACCATCGTAAGCACAGATTATTATATTAGAGTCCGTTAGTTTACTGTTCCCGCGCCTTTCATACCCCTCCCTAACTAGTAACAAACGGACTGTACAGCGGCCTTGACGCGCGCGCGCATTGTGTTGTGAATTAAAATAAATTAGAACTGTGAAACCTACTGTGAAAGTGTGGGAAAGCTAGCGAAGATACCTTCGAGACCCTGAAGCCCAAGAAATCCGCAGAACCATAAAGGTAAATGACTGACGCTTCCCTAACATTTTGGTAGCAGAGTAGTTTCCCAAACATACTGTAATAAGAAGTAGGCTACTATTTAGGTATTTTTCTAAAGTAAACTTTAGAAAAATAAGTAAAATTCCACGCGGATGAAGTCGCGGTTGCAGCTAGTAATTTATATAATAAGATATTTATATGAATATTACGTCAAGGTGATTGAAAGAGGTCTAGTCAGTGGAGATTACGCGGCCCGCTCTGTATGATGCCACACACAAACCAACATATTTCATTTTCTTTTTAGCGTCATCTCACGGATTGTACCTAAAGGATTTATTCCGACATAACATAGATTTATTTGGACACTCTATTCCTAGGGTTGCACGTGAAAACTGAAAATATAGCATTATATTATTCCACTAGCCTTTGCCCGCGGCTTCGCTCGCGTTAGTTTATCCTCTTGGGGGTGGAATTTGTGAAAATCCTTTCTTAGGGGATGCCTACGTCAGAGTAGCTTTATGCATGCAAAGTCTCAGCCCGATCAGTTTAAAATTGACAAAGTGATCTATCAACGCACAGCCCAAATCAACGCACAGCACGGATCGGGCTGAAATTTGGCATGCAGGTAGATGTTATGACGTAGGCATCCGCTAAGGATTTTGATTACTTCTACCCCACAAAAGGATAAAATAGGGGATGAAAGTTTGTATGAAACTTTGTCAATTTTAAACCGATCGGGCTGAGACTGCTTGCTTTATGCAACTAGGCTACTATAACGTAGGCATCCCCTAAGAAAAGATTTTGATTAATTCTACCCCTAAGGGGATATATTAACGCGAGGGAAGCCGTGGGCAAAAGCTAGTTACACTAATAAAAATGTATGTAATAACAATAAACTTGTTTTACGTAAGTGCCGTCTGACGAAAGTTAATAATTCGTTTTATGGGAATTGCGTAAGGTTTCACAACAAACTGCCAGGGTCTGTTCTCAATTTGATGATGTTTCAAATGTCTTATAAAACACTTAAAAGCTTATTATAAAATTGAACAATTTATAAATGATAATAATGTTCTCATAGAAAATAATTTACTTAAAATTCATAGCGCAGACAATATTTTCAAATTGCACAAATATTGATTACGTAACATGTTGATTGTCGCATGCCTAATCCTTGGTAATGTGTATTTATTTAAAACAAGATTTATTTAAATGATCAACACGCAAGTTTCCTTCTTATTCTTCTTATGATGATGACTCGCAGTTGAATCAATAAAATATTACTGTTCAAAAGTACTTAATATAAGCACTTTTGAATAGTCATATATTCCGTTTAGATTCCTCGCTCGGCACAAACATTTGTATTCATGAGTATGATTGTTTATATCGGTCTGGGTGTTTTCTATATATAATATGTATGTATTTACGAAAAAAAAACTATATATTTATCAGTTATCTTTTACCCATAACACAAGCTTTAGCTTAACTTGGGACTAGATGGCGCTGTGTGAATTGACTTGAGATAATTATTATTCATTGAGGTTGAAAATTATTTATGTAAAATGATTTAGAAATTTGTACACTAATGTTATATGACTTTAGGGTACAAATTTCTAAATCATCTCCGAAATTGCCTATCAAATTTAGATAGAATTTATAACTATTGTTTGTCATAATCGGCCGCCACACCACCACACCACCGCACCGGACCGTAGACCGTATCTGGACCGTAATTATCAGGGATGTTATGGATATGAAATTTCGGATACGGACAGGTTTCGAATATAGGAATGATTATTATACCGGATACGGATACGGATGCGGATATGAAATTATTCCGTATTATCCGTTAGTTTCGGATAATTTCGGTTACGGATATTAATTTTTTAAATTTCAAAAGTAAAATACAAATAGCTAATGAAATAGTTACATAACGTGTCCCAATTAGGCTCCGCCCCTATCCGATGTTATCCGTAACTTTTATTTCCGATTCAGTTACGGTTACGAATATTTTTTATATCGGATATCCGATAGTTTCGGATACGGTTACGGAGCTCCCTAACATCCCTGGTAATTATATTGGATAAACCATAATGAAATAGAGGCCTTTGTGTTGACATTGGTGTGATTGTAAATCTTGGACATTATTGTATAACTTATGGGACTTTATTATGTGTATTGTTGAGACGTAGATAAATGAAAGGTATAACATTGCTTGTTAAGAAGTTAAAACTTCATAACAACAATAACCCAGGACAATCCACAGAACACCATCCTTTTTTTTCAATTTATTTAATAAAGATAATTGTACAGTTGTTTTTATACATTGACTCGCCAAACTGTAGAACAGTTTGTTGGCAAGATATCGCTCAGTTTTTTTTAAATACTATTCTTCCCATAAACTTCTATCCACATAAATACACGTTTTTACAGATAATTACATACAATTACAATTTTTGTTTTTAAAGTCTATCTAAAAATGCTCTTTTTAATTTTTATTTCAGTACTGGTTACTTAAATTAAAATTTCGTTGTAACCCATCTAAATTGTTATAAATTTTCGGAACCAAAAACCCGGTAGTTCTTTCCCCGTAATAATTAATAGCTCTCGGTTGAACAAATTTACTCTTCGTGTTATTTCTGGTATTATATATATTATTTATTATAATTTTGTGTTCATTATTGCTAAACTGCTCCAGAGCTATCAAATATTTAACCTTACTATGCACGGGTAGTATTTTCATAATCACCGTTAAATACAGTTTTAGTTTTCTTATTAATTAAGTATTTCAGTAGCATAGTTTGTATTGTTTTTATTTCATTTAGATATATAGTTAAAGGACGCCCATATACACTGAGACCATAACTAATCAGTGAATCTGCTAGTGCGTAGTATAAAATGCATAACACATGCTGGTTCAACACTTTCTTTAATTGATCTAGTAATCTAGTTCCAAGCTAAGCAGAGCTTGCATCATGGGTAACTGATATAAATACTTAGATATCTATAATGAATAAATACATAGAAATATCCAGATACAAAAAATCACATCCATGAATACAAATATTTATACCGTGCGATAGAACCTGCTACCATCGGAAGTAAAGCAGTGTGCTAAACCGCTAGACTAGCGAGGCAATCAATACCTATTACCATGAAAGATCTATTAAATTTCGTAAATCGACTGTATATAATATGACATGTTGTAACTCGTCCCCTGGTTACATTTGGCGCCTGTATTCCCTGGAAAGGGTGACAAATTGGTCATGTCTGCAATCGCCCAAGTCACCCGGCCGATGGGCTGTCCCCACTCTACCGTAGCTACAATTTTTAAATCAACTGCATATAATATGACATGTTGTAACTCGTCCCCGGTCATATTTCTCACCTGTATTGTAAAGGTGATAAATTGGTCATGTCTGCAATCGCCCAAGTCACCCGGCCGATGCGTTGTCCCCACTCTACTGTAACTATAATTTTTATATCGACTGCATATAATATGACATGTTGTAACTCGTCAACAGGTTACATTTCTCGCCTGTATTGTAAAGGTGATAGATTGGTCATGTCTGCAATCGCCCAAGTCACCTGGCCGATGGGCTGTCCCCGCTCCACCGTAACTACAATTTTTAAATCAACTGCATATAATATGACATGTTGTAACTCGTCCCCGGTTACATTTCTCGCCTGTATTGTAAAGGTGATAAATTGGTCATGTCTGCAATCGCCCAAGTAACCCGGCCGATGGGCTGTCCCCGCTCCACCGTAACTACAATTTTTCGGTCACCGCCACCGCGCCGTTGGACTCTCGACCGACGAAGACGAACTATTAAACAATTTGGTAGACAGACGACTGCATCAAAAGGGCTTTTGTGACCGAACGTTCCCTTAATGGATAAAGGTAGAGGTCTTTAACCTGAATAGATTAGCGGGGAGCATGGGCGCAGAGATTGCGCTCGTTAAAGCAACGAAACGGCCGGCGTAATGTGAAATTGAATGGTGCCCGTTTCTGTTTAGACGCTATCTGCGAATCAATTAATGTTTTAATTGAATTCGGCCATTAGGTCGCCGGTCGGCTCCGCTAACTAGTTGGTTTGTACGCGTCGCTGACTTACAAACACAAGTATCGTTTGTATCAATATTGTCTATCGCCAACGATTTTCATTGTCGACCTCGTGATCACAGTTTAATGAATTTTACAGTAAGTTAATCTATCTATACATATAAATAAAATTGGAGTGTCTGTTTGTAATATTGAAATAACCGTTTTTTACTACATGCATATGAATATAAATATGGTACATACACTAAAATAACATTTTTTACTCTGAAATGGCTGGACCGATTTTGACGGGACTGTTTTTGGTAGGTAGCTGATGTAATAAGGAGTAACTTAGGAGTAATAAGGAGTAATTCTTCAATTTTATTTTCTTATATTTTAATTTTTTACAAAAGAAATGTTTTATATGACATTTTAATCTTTATTCAGGCCGATTTAATAATAGTAACAATAATAATAATAACCTTTGGACAATTGACACAGCGCCATCTAGTCCAAGTTAGGCTAGCTAAAGCTTGTGTTATGGGTATGGGAAATTAGGAATGCAGGTAGATGCTATGACGTAGGCATCCTCATCATTATAGATTTTAATACCCCCCAGGGGATAAAATAGGGGATGAAAGTTTGTATGAAACTTTGTCAATTTTAAACCGACCGAGCTGAGACTTTGCATGCATAAAACTACTATGACGTAAGCATCTCCTAAGAAAGGATTTTGATAAATTCCACTCCTAAGGGGATAAAATAGGGGATGAAAGTTTGTATAAATCTTCTTAGATTTTCGACTGATTGAACTGAAATTAAAGATTGGAGCTACTATGATGAAGACGTTCGCTTAAATAGGATATTGATAAATTCAACCCCCATGGGGATAAAATAAGGGATGATGCAGGATGTAAATGTATCAGTACCTAATGACGAACAAAATAATGTGTAGTTCTTTAAGCTACTTTTATTTTAGAAAAATAAAGTTAAATTCCACGCGGACGAAGTCGCGGGAACAGCTAGTGTTAATATAGAGTTAGACCACTGTAATTCGTTACACTGTGGCTGTTAGTGCTGTCGCCTGCAGCCGTACGTTGATGTAAGTTCGTTAGCTACATGTCTACTGTCTACCAGCATACTGTCGTGTTAATGTTATTACGATATATCGTATGTACTTGAACATAAGTCCCCGTAGCTGGCCACCATATGTACTTGAACACCCGTACACCGTACACCGTAGGCCACCTGTGTCTAGTGACACCCTCCAGATACTGTCGAGTTGCTGTAATCTATACATATAAATAGAATAGGACAGTCTGTTTGTTTGAATTGAAATAACCGTTTTTTACTACATGCATATGAATATAAATGTGGTATATACACCAAAATAACATTTTTTACAATTTTTGTATGTCTGTCTGTCTGTTTGGCTAATATCTAAAATGGCTGGACGAATTTTGACGGGACTTTTATTGGCAGGTAGCTGATGTAAGGAGTAACTTGTTATTTTGCTGTATGTACCGTATTTATATTCATATGCTTGTAGTAAAGAATAGTTATTTCAATATTACAAACCGATACACCAATTTTATTTATATGTATAGATAACATTCATTCAAAAGAGCAACACACAAGTTTCTTGCTCATTCTTCTTGTGATGAGTCTCCGTTACGAATGAGTGGTAGAATAATAAAATATGACCATTCAAAATTGCTTGTAATGAATTTATTTGAATAAATATATTATATTATGAGTGAATTTTTTTAAGAATAAATAGATATATGATTTATGAGTATTTATGATACAAACACGCTTCTCGTGTTAGTACTGTAATTTATTTTATACTAGCTGTCCCGGCAAACGTTGTTTTACCTTAAAATAAAAAAAAAAAAAATTTAGGGGTGGACTACCCCTAACATTTAGGGGCATGAAAAATAGATGTTGGCCGATTCTCAGACCTACTCAATACGCTCACAAAATTTCATGAGAATCGGTCAAACCGTTTCGGAGGAGTATGGGAACGAAAATTGTGACACGAGAATTTTATATATAACATTATATCTTCACAATTAGTTGTACTTTTTTCGTTTTATCTAAATATATTGCCACAGATGGCCTTTAACCTGTTTCTATGTACTTCCAACTCCCTACCCCCTCCACCCACGACCTCACAACTAAATCAAGACATAACACTGTTCCAGCAAGTTAATTGCTGCCGCTCTGTAAATAAGCAATGATTACACAGTCATTCGGAGTAATGGAATCATTTGATCACCAAACAAATAATATTAATAGCGAGTTCCGTTTACATTGTTTCCTTTCTTTGTAATTTTTTTATGGATGATAATGGAATGGTGCACCCGCCTGTGCTAACGGTTTACGCTGGCGGGGCACCAGTGGAGGATGATAAGATGAGCATGAAGTCAGATCAGTTAGCCCAACGTGACAAATTCACCGGGAATGTATCACGATGGTTTCCAGGGGGAACCGCGTGGAGGTCGATCTGACATGGTACATTGCTAGCAATGAGATCATTAGTCCACATTACTAACAATCCCCCTTTCTTTGTATTACGCCTACTGTTTTTTTATACGCTTTCTGACATATATTTCTGTATTTCTGTTTCACAACGATTATCGTTGAGGTTTATTATGTATGGATTTTTTTTTATTGGGTTGTTTGGGCTATTGTCAGATGTTTGTAGCACCTGTAGCACTGCGACCTACATAGATCTATTGTGCTCGCCCTTTTTCAACGTTTGCTGCCTAGACCCGTCAGGGACAAGAATTGAAGGATATTCTTAGGAGCGATGGTTTTTATCTCCTCGGGAAAGAGTGTAAACTTTCCAAAGGAGATATTTCGTTTATGCATGAGTGGGCTACAACCACATAGGATGTGAAGCGGCGTTTCCTCTTCAGTTTGGCAGAATCTACAGATTCTTGTCGTGCATAGGCCTAGTTTATCCATATGCTTGTTTAATTTGCAGTGTCCTGTGAGGGCCCTAGTCATCATGCATATGTTGTTTTTACTCAATAGCAGTAGTCTATTGGAGTATTTGTTCGAGTAGCCCGATATTAGGACTTTTGAATGTATTAATCCTAGCTTTCGTTAGTTGATTAGTACTTACTGTAATTTTGACAGCCCCGATGGTCTAGTGGTTTAGCACGCTTTACTATCCGATCGTGAGTTCGATTCCTCGAACGGTACAAACATTTGTATTCATGAGTATGTTTGTTTGAATCGCTCTGGGTGTTTTCTATGTGTAATATGTATTTATTTACAAGAAAAATTGCATGTATGTATTTATGTCAGTTGTCTAGTACCCATAACAGCTCTGCTTAGCTTGGGACTCGACGGCTTTATGTGAATTGTGTGTATGTGTCCAACATTGTAATTCTAGACAGGCCAAGTTCCTTTAGAATATTGTAATGATATTTCTCTGGTATATAAATTAACTATATAGTCATTAATTTAATTACTTTGTTAATTACTAATTAATTTGTTTATACTAATAAACATTTTTGAAATCATATTTAAAAAAAAATCATTTTACTCCCCACAGGATTCTAAGTAATAGATGTTCGAGTAGTTCAAATATATGGAGTAGTCATGCTCAATAAAATGTCCAGATGTGGCGGCGTGGTGGGCAGGGTCATTGAGCTCCCTAAAATATGGTCGAGCGCAGTGATGGCTGGCTCATCTGTCATACTCGTGAACGAGTGCTGCTTGTAGGGACTGGTCTGCTCTTATCACTACGACTGATTTAATCTTATTGTATATTTATATTTGACCCAAAAAAATAGTGATGGTAGGTAGTTTGTATTCACGTTGTTTATATTTCGACTTGTAAATGTAAACTTACAAGAATTATTTAAAAGAGCAACACACAAGTTTCTTGTTCTTCTTGTGATGAGACAGCTTTCCGAACGAGCGGTAGATAAAAAAAAATGTTATGACTATTCAAAAGTGCTTAAATTAAGTTTATTTGAATAAATTATTTTCTATTCTATTCTATTCTACAGTAGTTCTACATTTGATGCTTTCAAACTATTACGTGCGAATGGATATCGTCTGGTAAGTCACTTCGAAACTTCATTATAACTCTCTAGTACGACGTAGTAGAGTCAGTGATCTCTCTTATTACCGACTGGTGTCCCGCCCCGACTTTGCCCTGGTGCATACTTAATGAACTATCTATGTAACAATAATAATCTCAGGACAATTCACACAGCGCCATCTAGTCCCAAGTTCAGCTAGCTAATCTAAAGCTTGTGTTACAGGTACTAGATAACTGATACAAGTCCATAGATATTTTTTTTCGTAAATACATACATATTATACATAGAAATCACCCAGACCGATACGATTATACTCATGCATACAAATGTTTCTGCTGTGCGAGGAATCGAACCCGCGACCATCGGACGTAAAGCGGTGTGCTAGACTGCTAGACCACCGAGGTCGTCGAATATACTATATATATACTAATACTAGCTGACTTTGTCAGCGCCACTTTGTCTTCGTAATTTTCCCACTTTTTGCAATATATTTCATTGCAACTCTGCTCCTATTGGTTATAGCGTAATGTTATATAGTTTTGCAAGTACGTAATTGTTTTTCTGCTTTAAGTAGTCAGCTTTACAACTTGTTTCTTGAAGTCGTCGCGATGTATTTATTTTTAGACTAGCTGACAACTTCGTCTGCGTTTCATTTCCCTACCATTTGCAATATTTTTCATAGCTCTGCTCCTATTGGTTGTTACATAGCTTAAAGCCTTCCTCGACAAATGGAGTATCCAACAAAAGAAATTCAATTCGAACCAGAAGTTTTTGAGATTAGCCTATTCAAACAAACAAACTCTTCAGCTTTATAATATTAGTATAGAAGTATAGATAATATTTAGGCTATGTTATTAAATAATTTTTTTACCTTTCGGATAGTAAAAAAAATTCTTGAAAGATTTTTCGAATTGTAAAAAATTGCTGTGATGGTTACTAAGAGAAGGTTAGTTGCCTCTTAAAAAAATGCGTGCAATATCTCTCATTCTTTATAATATTAGTATATCCTTACTCATATTATAAATGTAAAGTAACTCTGTCTGTTTGTCTGTCTCGCTGTCACGTCAAAACAACTGAACTGATTTAAATGAAATTTGGTACACAATTAATCTAGACCCTGAGAAAGGACATAGACTACTTTTCAATGCGAAAAAAGGTTTGTAAGGGTTAAAAGTGGGGATGAAATGTTGTATAGAAGAATCGTTTTTGAAGCTAGAAGCTTAACACTAGTAGAAGTATGCGCTTGATTTTTTTACAGAAAGTTCTAGTATTAAAATATTTTATGCACTTTAATATCAACGGTAGTGGAAAATTAATAATTAACATTGGACTGAGATACAGCAGAGTGTAACGTTTGCTAGTACCTTATAATTCTACTTAAAATTTAATCAGAATCTCTTGAAATCTATTATTACCATCGAGCAGGTAATACCAGATGGTCCGCTGGGACTTGCATGAGCTTTACAACTCATTATCAGTTATGTTCACTATTAATAAAGCTTTTTACAAATACTACTAATATTATAAAGAGAATCAAAAGAGGGCCGTCCATTTACGGTATGGGTTCCAGGGAGTCTTTGTGTGAATGTTTTAAAGAATCAAATATCCTCACCGTTGCTTCTCAATACATCTACGAAAATATCATGTATGCCAGGAAACACATTAACAGTTTAAAAAAAAGTAGGTGATTACACTAATAAAAGGTTACGTAATATCAATAAACTAGTTTTACCTAAGTGCCGTTTGACGAAAGTTAGTAATTCGTTTTATGGAAATTGCGTAAGGTTTTACAACAAACTCCCAGAGTCTGTACTCGATTTTCCAGAAAGATTCAAATGTCTTATAAAATATTTTCTTTGTAAAATAGCTTATTATAAAATTAAAGAATTTATAAATGATAATAATGTTTTTGTAGAAAATATCTAACTTAAAATTCATAGCGCTGACAATGTTATCTGATTGAACAGAGATAAGTGTTCCTTGTTAACAACAATTAAATATAAGTAAATCAATATTTATTTAAAAGAGCAACGCACAAATTTCTTGCTTATTCTTCTTGTGTTGAATCTGCATTTCGAATAAGTGGTAGAATCAAAAAACTTGACTATTCAAAAGTGCTTGTATTAAGTTTATTTGTTTTTTCAAATATTGTTTACAATAATACAGATTCATTTTTTAATTCAAATTTGTCAGAACAGAGTGATCACCAGCATATGATATTGCAATTTTGTCAAAAGGATATAGTCAGTGTCCGTAACCCGAACAGACTGACATTCATTCTACAGATTTTGCCAAGAAGAAACGAAATATAATCTTTGGAAAATATACACTCTATTCAAGAGGAGATAAAAACCATCGATCCTAAGAATATCCTTCAATTCTTGTCCCTGACGGGTCTAGGTAGCGAACTTTGAAAAAGGGCGAGCACAATAGATCTATGTAGGTTACAGTGCTACAGGTGTTAGCACCTGAAAATAGCCCAAATCCCTCAATAAAAAGAATAGATATACTTTATAATATATTATGGGAATTTTTTGTATTAATGTAATAGACTGAAAAATACTTGAGCAATATACAAATTAATTCAGAGAGGTCGACACGGCAAGAAAGTTGTGAAATTGTGTGCAAACCGACCGCAAAAACAGAATTAAATGTTGACAAAATTACAATGATTCCAACAGTTTTGTAAGCTATATCGAGTAACATATATATATTTCATTTCACTGTTACTTTCACAATAATCTGACTTCAATTGTTATAACTACGTTTAATTACGTACGTAACTACGTTTGTATTACAATATTACATTAATAAGATTTCGTTTTTTTATCTCATTGTAGCAAACAAGCTTACGGCTCACCTGATGGAACAACAGTTGTTGGCCTTATAGGAAGGAATAAGCTATTTTCTTAAAGTGATTCCAGAATGTAGTTGTGGCAAAAAGTTTATGGAAAACCGAATGGCGCAGGAACGTAATTCATCCGGATTATCAAAATGTGTAAGGATTTTATTTTATGTTTATTTTAGTGTGAGTGTATAGATATGTAAGTTTATAATAATAAAGATAATATCTCAGGACAATTCACACAGCGCCATTTAGTTCCAAGTTAAGCAGAGCTTGTGTTATGGGTACTAGACAACTGATATTAATACATGGATGATTTTTTTTATAAATAAATACATATTATACATAGAAAACACCCAGATCGATACAAACAATCATACTCATGAATAGAAATGTTTGTACCGTGCGAGGAATCGAACACACGACCATTGGATAAAAAAGCGATGTGTTAAACCACTAGACCACCGAGGCTGTCAATGTGCATGCCAGATTCAGGTAAAGAATGTGCTTCATAAATTATAAATTATATCATCCTATAAACCAATTTTCAGGCAAAATAAAGTTTTATATTTATACAAAAATTGATAATATATCGCACAAAATTTAATGTGAACTTACTTAGTTCTGATCTCTTTTTTTTTTAATTTATTAATATTTTACGGCTCTGGATACAAGTTCTTTTTAGCCCCACATAAAGAAACATATTCCTAAGCTCGTGTGAGTAATGTTATCAGTCCTTTTTATTCTTACGCGTATCGTTAAAACAAAATGCGGATGTTAATACATAGTCGTAATTATATTACGCTCACTTCTCTCACGTATGGCAGTCTGAATGGAGTGTAATTACTAGAGCAAAGTTGCACGCATCGTCTGTACGTACGTAGGGCCCCTACAAGCCGGCTTTCTAATTACCTTCAGCAAATTTATTACCAATTACATGCAGAGATATTACGGCGGGCACCCTCCCCGTCAATTAGGAATCCGTCCTAGAGAGGGAAGAACATGAAACGATTCATCACATCGGGCATTTTGCAGAACTAGAACATGTATGAACATTAAGCAGCTATACAGCTAAACCACCAAGGCTGTACCATCGTGGTTTAGCGGTATACCACACCTATGGTTCGATTTTTCGCAGTACAAATATTCGTAATCTATACATATAAATAAAATTGGTGTGTCTGTTTGTAATATTGAAATAACCGTTTTTTACTACATGCATATGAATATCAATCCGAAATTGCGGTGGCTTTATACTACATAGGGACTATTATGTATACGAATAAATCGATGTTCAAAAACTCGTAGACAATAGCAAATATAATGCACACACGTACCTTGTTCTGCTAAGGCCTTCTATGAACATCCACCTTCGGTAGATCTGTCTTTGAATACATGAGGTGAAGTTGAATAGTATAGTTGTCGTAACGATAGACATACACTCGCGCCGTAGTCACAGATACAACTGGGCGTGGTGGAGCTTGTACGACTGCTATTGCTATGCGTTGTGTTAGAATTCACATCATTATTGTAGAAAAAATCCGATATTTTAAAATTGTATTAAAATGTAAAGATTATTACGAATACTGTAAATAGCGCCATCTAGTATTTATAGACCAACCTACTACACTGATTTGGTCTATAAATACGGAGGTACAAACTACCAACAAGTACGGAGGTTGAATAATCCTCTTTCGTTGCGTGAGCCGCGGCATTCAGTCGACGAGCGCAGAGCGTGCCGGTTGTGTTTTGGATATTAAAGTGAATTGTATTAGAAATGGGTTTATCCCGGTCTTAGTTGGGCCTGGGGGGAAGCTGCAAGTAGTGAAATTCGCCTTCACTACTTGCAGCTTAATGCATTCTAAAAGGGCCTTTTAAACCTACACTCGTGTCACAAGTCACGGGCGCTACTTGGGGTTTCCCTTGCGGTAGCCGGCTTCAAAGCCTCAGTCGTCCATCATAATTAGTGATATATATTGAGTATATAAAAAAAAAACTAACGATAAAATTAATCTAGAAAGTTTGCGACGAAACACCCCGTAACAAAAAATAATAAAGTAATAATGTTTACCCGAAGCATGAAATAATTAAAGTCAAACAAATGACATGATGTTACATCAACAAATTTCAGCTTCATGATTAAAATGGCAAATATAAATTGTAAGGCGAGCAATCTGCGGATATTCACCGCACGAGGGCGCCGCCGAGATACAACAGTGAGGAAACTCCGCCGACGCAATCATTATGGTAATAAACTTGGCAATTTAACAGCGAGAATCTTCTGACGTCTCAACTACATTGAAAGGTACACACGCGGAGATGTGAAGGAATTTGCTCAGCGGAGGGAATTGCCAGAATAAAAATTTAACAAAATGCTGATCGTCGATTTCCGGTCGTATCAATACGATTGGAGGATCATTTGTAGAACGTTTCTTCGCAATTGTTTAGTACAAAAAATAGAAGTCACAAAAATTATTGACTCTAAAATACTTAAAAGATTTTTATTTCTTGACAATTCACACAGCGCCATCTAGTTCCAAGCAAAGCAGAGCTTGTGTTATGGATACTAGACAACGGATATATATACATGGACACATTTTTTTGTAAATAAATACATATTATACATAGAAAACACTCAGATCGATACAAACAATCATACTCATGAATACAAATGTTTGTATTCCGTGCGAGGAATCGAACCCACGATTAACGGATAGTAAAGCGGTGTGCTAAACCACTAGACCACCGAGGCTGTCAAATTTTATAAATTCTTTTGCAGAACTTGGAACTAATATGTACAAAAAAATAAATTGGAGTGTCTGTCTGTAGTTTCAAATTAACAACATTAATTAAATGCATAGAGCAGTATATACCTACATTGAAAATAAATAGATCTACTATTATTTGATTACATATAAATAAAATTGAAGTGTCTGATGAAACAGGTTTACACTAAATACATACGACGATTAGTATACACGACACATAAAAAAAAAAATTCGTCTGTCTACCTGTTTGGTAATCTCTGAAACGGCTGGACCGATCTTGAGGGGACTTTCAATAGCATACACGACGACGACGACGACCTCGGTGGTCTACCGCTTTACGACCGATGGTCGCGGGTTCGATTCCTCGCACGGCACAAACATTTGTATTTATGAGTATGATTGTTTGTATCAGTCTGGGTGTTTTCTATGTATAATATGTATGTATTTACGAAAAAATAATATCTATGTATTTGTATCAGTTATCTAGTACCCATAACACAAGCTTTAGCTAGCTTAACTTGGGTCTAGATGGCGCTGTGTGAATTGTCCTGAGATTAATATTAATAATATTAATACAAACAATATTATAAGGATTATTCCATTTTAGATATTTTAGTTCCACATGAACGAAGTCGCAGTTAACAGCTAGTCATAAAATAAAACAATTCGTCACAGTGACGCAAATGAGTGCAGACATAGGCGAAGGTGATGTAGTTAATTGTGACGTCACGTCACATTAAATCTATTTAGTACACTTGCGTAAATTAACAGCGACGTTTGCGGTTTGGCACGAGTTGCTATGTAATCGCTTGTTCGCCAAAACCACTTACATATGCCTTCAGTTAGTTAACAGTTCTATTGAGAAATAAACAAAATCACGTCGCATTTGCTGATCAAATGTTATCACTTCCGGTTTTTCGAAAGTAGTGGGGCGCAAGATGGCGGCCTCTAAACAGTGATTCGCAAAAAGGCATTTTACGAGCAGACAGCGAACGGGACGGACGAGTTGTGCGTGTGTGTGTAACAAAAATTTATGTAAATTCAAAAGAAAATTACGGGATCTTGCCACGTTTTATTTATTATTTAAAACTTACTCAGGTAATTATTTTTTTTATTTTATTATTAAAAACAATGATTTACAATTAAAATTGTGTAACTGTGTTCTAAAAATCATGAATGCTATATATACACAGGGCCGTATATAATACAATAATTATATATATTCTAAATTTATGACAGGCACACAAATTATATTACAACTTACTTTATTCACTTTTTGAAATCAACTAATTGTAAGGAGCACTTGTAAAAGATGATGACTTAGGCTTTGAAGCCGGCTACCGCAAGGGAAACCCCAAGTAGCGCCCGTGACTTGTGACACGGGTGTAGGTTTAAAGGCCCCTTTAGAATGCATTAACACTCACCTTCACTATTTGCAGCTTCCCCCCAAGCCCAAATAAGACTGGGATAAATTCATTCCTAATACAATTCACTTTAGCATCCAAAACACAACCGGCACGCTCTGCGCTCGTCGACTGAATGCCGCGGCTCACGCAACGAAAGAGGATTATTCAACTACCGACCTCCGTATTTATAGACCGAAAGTCAGTGTAGTAGATCTGGTCTATAAATACTAGATGGCGCTATTTACAATATTCGTAATAATCTTTACATTGGGTACTTCATTGGTACTAAAAACAAACTACCTTCTTTTAATATATTTCTAAAATATCGGTTTTTTTCTACAATAATGATGTGAATTCTAACACAATAAACAATTCTAAATCCTTTCTTAGAGGATACCTACGTCATAGTAGCTTTATCCATCCAAAGTCTCAGCCCGATCGATTTAAAATTGACAAAGTTCCATACAAACTTTCACCCCTTATTTTATTCCCTTGGGGGTAGAATTAATCAAAATCCTTTCTTAGCGGATGCCTACGTTATAACATCTAACTGCATGCCAAATTTCAGCCCCATCCGTCCAGTGGTTTGGGCTGTGCGTTTATAGATCACTCACTCATATGTCAGTCACCTTTGAGTTATATATATTTAGGTATTTCATTTACAAAAGACACCTTTTAGATTTATAAATTATCAATAATCATGTCTACTCCATAGACAAATGTCCGCCATTTTGGAATTATAACTGATTATTACAAAATGGCGCTAAAACACGCACGATCAAAGAAGGCGGGAATGGCTCACTGTTTGAATGGAATGCGCGGTTGTTCTCGTTCTCTTTGTCTAAACATGTCTAAACATGTGTACATGTAAATGTCACATTTACATGTACATTCTTTCCTGCGTGAAAGACAATTCGAGGAGGTTTACCATCACCATGTTTTGTGACATCCGTAGCGTTATTCAGGTATACGCCAGTTACCTGATATGTACCATTTGATAATACAAAACAAACCTAAAACATAAATGGCATAGAGCACGATTTAAATTATTACGAATACTAAAAGAGGTTGTGATAGAAATTTCCAAAGAGCCCGGGTCACAATAGGCAGCCTCAATTACTTCAAAAGATTCCGTTCACAAAGCGAATAAAGATGTCTTCCTTATAATGCATCCGCGAGTAACTCGTTGCTAAAGCTCTTTTGGTACATCTCACCTGCCGGTACTATGGCGATTCAATTATTTTTCCATTACGCTTTTATTTTCGGGCCATAAAAATGGCGCTTACATTATACAATATATTTTATTATTGTACTTGCTGTCCATAAGTTTAATAATAATATCGCTATTAAAAAATAGGGGTTGGTGGTGGAAGGGTACAAACTTAAGATTATAGGTATTTTTAATGTCAAATCATAATAAAAAAAAATCCCAAAAAATTAAATAAATATTTTTCGGTGAGTGACCCTTGGAAACAAAATTTCATAATGATAATAATAATCTCAGGACAATTCACACAGCGCCATCTAGACCCAAGTTAAGCTAGCTAAAGCTTGTGTTATGGGTACTAGATAACTGATATAAATACATAGATATTTTTTTCGTAAATACATACATATTATACATAGAAAACACCCAGACCGACACAAACATTTGTATTCATGAATACAAATGTTTGTGCCGTGCTAGGAATCGAACCCGCGACCATAGGACGTAATGTGCGCTAGACCGCTAGACCACCGAGGTCGTACTGTGATACTGAAACTACGACGATCTGAAAGTTATTTCTAAATATAATAACAAACAACGTGTCGTATACGAAATTAAAATAATTATGTGTAACCGTAATCAGGAATTAATTGGATCCCGTTGAGGTATAGGAGGTGGCAGACATTATGTGAGAGAGTGTTTCAATGATAGATACATAGATAGATATATAGTTTATTTGTTTGTCACTAATCACACGCAACATGTTCATAAGAATAGACAATACATAATACTACATAAGATTTATAAAATTGTGTTATTATGTGTGATCTGTAGCAATACAAACAGGTCGAAGCTCAGCATGGAACATTATTCAAGGAAAAAAACAATGATTTTCAGTTTCAACCTATTTGAGGGTACGTGAAAATAATAATTAAAATAAATATAAAAGAAAAAGAGCAATATTATTGGTGATTGTCTGTGTGGTGTGTGTATAATAAAAACAATGTAAATAGTTTAGAATATAATTTTAACTAAGTGGTAAGGATTCGACGAGAAAAACATAGAATATAATATTAAAAATCATTACCTGAGATTGCAACCGCTAGCCAAGAAATTTCTGTGGAATGCCTATTTTTTTTTTAATAAGTATTGTTTGCGATGTTTTTTAAAACTGTGTACAGTAGTCTCTACTAAAAAATAGGGGTTAGTGATATAAGGGTGAAAAATTAGGGTTGTATGTATGTTTTAATGTCACATAATAATAATAATATATAAATAAAAAAAAATTCCAAAAAATTAAAAAAAAAAAGTATTTTATTCAGTGCAATGTAAAAAATACAATATAAACAACAAACGAAAACAAAAAAAAGAGCAAATAAAATGTACATATAATTAAACTTAATTTACCGTGTAGATAATTAAAAATAAACATAAAATAATCATTTTTTACATCCATATATGCACTGATATGGTTCCACTCAGCTTTAATATATGTCCATAAAATAAAAAAATAATGTTAGGGGTGGACAACCCTTATCACTTAGGGGTATGAAAAATAGATAGTTGCCTATTCTCAGACCGAGAATTTTATATATAAGGTTATAATTCAACTAAACTTAATATAAGCACTTTTGAATAATCACATTTCTGTATTCTACCACAACCACTCGTTCGGAACGCAGACTCATCACAAGAAGAATGATCGAGAAAGTTGACATCTATCTGTTTTAGGTATAGTTTGAGGTACATTTTTTTAAATAGTTGTCTGATTCTCAGACCTACTGAATATGAATATAAAATTTCATAAAAATCGGTCCAGCCATCTCAGAGATTAGCCGGAACAAACAGACAGACACACAAAAATTGTAAAAAATGTTATTTTAGTGTATGTACCGTATTTATATTCATATGCATGTAGTAAAAAACGGTTATTTCAATATTACAAACAGACACTCCAATTTTATTTATATGTATAGATACGTTGATAGATAAGTGTGCCGGATTTATCTTTGTACGAGACTAAAAGCAAACTTTACCCTCACTACGGCGCTTGTTTCTTGCGGAACTTCCCACATATAGTTTAGTGTATGCACGGATCGTATAAGGAAGTTCTAGTAAATTTCGAGTACAAAGTCAGCCGGTGCTGATATGTCAGACAGACGATCAATTCCTCCTTTTGTTAATATAAGTAGGATGTAGAATTAATCATAGATATAAGTTTTATAATAATAATAATAATCTCAGGACAATCCACACAGCGCCATCTAGATCCAAGCTAAGTTAGCTAAAGCTTAAGAAGACACAAGTTTACGCGTTTACCGCTAAAAAGAATCCATATTATAGTCGTTACTATATTATTATAGTAGTCGTCCATACGATAGTCGCGGGTTCGATTCCTCGCACGGCACAAACATTTGTATTTATGAGTATGATGGTTTGTATCGGTCTGAGTGTTTGGTATGTATAATATGTAGATGTATTTGTATCAGTTGTCTAGTACCCATAACACGAGCTTTAGCTAGCTTAACTTCAGTCTAGATGGCGCTGTGTGAATTGCCCTGAGATTATTATTATTATTATATTACTCCGTCTGGAATATAATCAATAACAGTTCTAAGCTTGAGAATCGTATCGAGAAGTGGGATCAATCGGCTCGTATATAGGAGTCGTCGGCCGGCAGCGAGTTCCTTATCCCGGGCTTAAAATATAGCCGGAGTGTGGCCGGATGCGGTGTGAGATTACGTCTTACTAGAAATAGAAATAATCTTTATTCAAATAAACTTAATATAAGCACTTTTGAATAGTGACGTTTTTTTATTCTACCGCTTATTCGGAATGCAGATTCATCACAAGAAGAATAAGCAAGAAACTTGTGTGTTGCTCTTTTAAATAAATATTAATTTACTTATATTTAATTAACAACAAGGATTAGGCATGCGACAATCAACATAGAAACAGTTACGCACTTAATCTCTGTTCAATCAGATAACATTGTCAGCGCTATGAATTTTAAGTTAGATATTTTCTACAAAAACATTATTATCATTTATAAATTCTTAAATTTTATAATAAACATTTTTACAAAGAAAATATTTTATAACACATTTGGATTTTTTTTCTGGCAAATTGACTACAGACTCTGGCAGTTTGTTGTAAAACCTTACGCAATTTCCATAAAACGAATTACTAACTTTCGTTAAACGGCATTACTTAGGTACAACTACTCTATTACATAATAATAATAATAATAATCTCAGGACTACACTAGGTCTTAACGGTTATGCAGTGATCTCAAATAACTAGGAGAAACTAGTGTTGTATAATACTTCTCGCTTAATATTGGTTTACACTGTTAACCGACTTCAAAAACAGGAAGGGATTCTTAGTGCAGTATAGCATTCAAATTCAGATTCAAAATTCATTTATTCATGTAGGTCATTTTAGCCGCTTAGGAACGTCAAATTTTTTTATAATTTTTTCTCTACCGTCCAGTTCAGTATATAGATCCAATTGAGAAGAACTGGCAAAAAACTCAATTGAATTACTAATTTTTTTTAAAAGCCAGTATATTTATAATGTATATTTATATAGGTGTCTATGTCTAACATTAAATGAAAATCCCGTGCATGAACAACTATTGCCATGCATGCTCGTCATTCAAGTAATCGTTTAGTGAGTAATAGGCCTTGCTCAGTAAATATGATTTAACAGATGTTTTGAATTTATTTAAGGGTAATTCCAGTATACCCTTTGGTATCATATTGTAAATTTTTATACCATTTCAAATTTCCTTTCCTTACGAAAGCATTATGTTAATATAGCCATTTACAACATTTTCTTTTTGTTTTAATAATAAAACGCATAGATAAATTTCAAATAAATTGACTGAATTGTTTTTTTAATTAAAATAATTTGAAAATATCAGTTATTCACCAAATGCTTACGATCATTAGTATAGTTATAATGTTTTGTTTTATAATAAAACATTGTAACTATTCAATGATACAAAATACAAATTATTTTTTCAGCATAGGGTTTT
Source organism: Achroia grisella (assembly GCF_030625045.1). NCBI lineage: Eukaryota > Metazoa > Arthropoda > Insecta > Lepidoptera > Pyralidae > Achroia > Achroia grisella. The sequence continues at coordinate 230,881 of NW_026712880.1, read as the reverse complement.
TCCAGAAGGGTATATTAAGGTTTCTTAAGGGCTGGCAACGCGCACGTGATACCCCTGGTGTCCGACGGGCCGTGTACTTGATTGCCACAGTCGTAGTATATAAAAAAAATGCTTTAACATTCTTGGGAATTGGATAAAGACTGCACTTGTAAAACCCACATTGGTAACGTGTATAATCAATGAAATCGTTTCTCATTTGCAATATTGCGATTGGCAAAAATAGCTGGAATAAAAACGCCTATTCTAGTACACTTAAGTTGCTCTAAATTAAGATACGGTTTACTTTTATGGGGAAATTCTGTGGAATATAATAGCGCTTCTCCTTCCAAGAAGAAATGTATACGAGCCATATTTGATGTTTCGCTAATAACAAGTTGCAAACCTTTATTTCAAAAATTAAAACTTGTGTCATTGCCATCCGTGTTCATATATGAAATGTCTATTTGTTAAATCGCATCCAGAATTAAGAGATCTAATGATTTAGATAAAGTACAAGATGGCGTCCTAATAAATTATGATATCCGCTTGTAAGATGATGTGTTGCATTTTAGAATTATATAGGATTCCAAATTAAACAGCCAATTTGAGAATGTCTACATTTATATTAAAAAGGCTTACCAATCCGAGCATAGATTAATACTCCTAACATAATTGCACAGACTATCACAACATTACTCCTTCTACAATACCGCTTATAAAGTCAACATTAGCAATAAAACAATTGCAAATTGTTACCCAATGGCCATAATTTTTTTAACAAATTGCCAGAGGAATTGATGTATTTAAATAGAAGGAAATTAAAAAAAGAACTTTATAATTGGTTGTCATCTATGTGTTTCTATAATGTAGATGAATATCTTTCCCAAATGGTAAAAAAGTGACCATTCAAATTGACAGCTATCTATTGCATGTCAGAAATTACTAAATGTGCGAAACAAAATTTTAAAAACACCACAACTAATGTTAACTACATTTTATCTAATAAAATTTCATTTTATTTCAAATCATTTTAATATCAAAATATATATAACTCAAACGTGACTGACATAGTGATCTATCAACGCACAGCCCAAACCACTAGTCGGATCGGGCTGAAATTTGGCATGCAGGTAGATGTTATGACGTAGGCATCAGCCCAAATCATATTCATGTAGTATTTTAGCCGCTTATGAACGTCAAATTTTTACATTATAATTTTATTTTTTCCCTACCGTCCATCGGTATATATATCCAATTGAGAAGAACTTCAATTGTTTTTTTTTTAAAGCCAGTTTTTTTACAATATATATTTATATAGGTGTCTATGTCTAACATTAAATGAAAATCCAGTGCATGAACAACTATTGATCTTATGACGTTTAGGCATCCGCTAGTAAATATGATTTAACAAATGTTTTGAATTTTGATTAATCCTTTGGTATCTTATTGTAAATTTTTATACCTATTCCCATAAAAGACCTATTAACTTTTTCTAAACGATACTTGGGGACAGCAAGTTTGTCTTTGAATCTAGTATTAATATTATGAATATTGCTGTAACTTTGTCAAATTTTAAACCGATCGGGCTGAGATTTTGCATGCATAATGCTACTATGACGGTGGCATCCCCTAAGAAAGGATTTTGATAAATTCCACCCCTAAGGGGATAAATTAACGCGAGCGAAGCCGCGGGCAAAAGCTAGTTATATTATAAGACCCTTGTTGCCCCAATAGCAAACAGGGCTTGTGTTATAATTGCAACAGAGCTACCACTTTCTTCAACGTCCTAATTAGCATTTTAATTGGTGGACTCATCTAATAACGACACTATAACATCAAAATATGTCCCTAGAAGCATTTCTGTGTAGTACTCAACTGGATTGTCGTGAAATATTACATACACTTTCAAGAAAGACAAATTTATTTTGTCGCCGTCGGGGTTTATAACTGTTTTGGTATTCCTCCGGTGCCCAGTGCACTACTGCAGCCATTATAAATATTTAACATGCTCTCAGATGCGACAACTTATTTTGTTTTTAATACACTGAAGGTATCTTTGACTGGCTTCTTCATTACATAGTATAAAATAAAGTCGCTGTCGCCATCTGTCCAAACAACCGTTTCAAAATCCGTTGCGTAGTTTTAAAGATTTAACCATTAGTATGTTTAAATCTTTAAAACTACGCAATGGATTTTGAAGCGGTTTTTTTAAATAGATACAGTGATGAGTAAAAGGAAGGTTTATATATATAATACATGTGTGCCCGGGCGAAGTCAGGACAAGTAGCTAAAAAGACTTGCTGTCAACCGCGTGAAATTAATAAATTTTTTTAAATAAAAATAGTTTAAGCTTAAATAATTCCATATAACACAAACTCACGGGAGGACTTATGGAGCGGTTGAAGGACAACTCCCGCCTGACGGATACTACTTGAGTCTGAGTGCACCGCTAGGGGTTCGAACCTCGGCTCAGGCTGTCGTAATTTCGATCCTCATTTGAATTGGACGAGGGATCGATCGCAGGGGGCCCTATTATTTAACAGTGATTTTAATATATGGTTAAAAGTTTACCGGGTCAGCTAGCACTTACTATGTAAAGATAACAATTGCAGTTCCCATACTCAGCCATACATCGTGAGGTGTGAACAAATAGTAACGGTATACCTGTCGAAAGCTTTGTAACGTCATTCGGATAACACCCACCCCTGTTAATGGTGTTTATGTAAGCCAAGATAATCTATTTATCTGCAGGATTAACTCAGATCGCCCGCATATTGTTTCATCTTGAGCGTTGTTGGATCAAGGCGAGCATTGATGAATTAACAAGCAGCCGGCTGTAAGAATTACGAGATTGTTCTTAAATGATAACAAAATATCCAGATAATATGATAAGATTGCAGTAAGATTCAAAATTAAAATATAAATCTATATTCTGGTATGTAAGAACCACTAATTATGATGACGACTTAGGATTTGAAGCCGGCTACCGCAAGGGAAACCCCAAGTAGCGCCCGTGACTTGTGACACGGGTGTAGGTTTAAAAGACCCTTTTAGAATGCATTAACTAAATGCACTCACCTTCACTACTTGCACCCCAGAGCCAACTAAGACCGAGATAAATCCATTTCTAATACAATTCACTTTAGTATCCAAAACACAACCGGCACGCTCTGCGCTCATCGACTGAATGCCGTCACTTATTCAACGAAAGAGGATTATTCAACTACCGACCTCCGTATTTATAGACCAAAGAAGGGAGAGAAACAGGAATAACGGTTGTCTTATGACAAACAACTTTGTTCGGTCTATTAATACTAGATGGCGCTATTTACAATATTTGTAATAATCTTAACACTTCATTCGTACTAAACACGAGCTACCTTCTTTAATATCTTTTTAAAATATCGGATTTTTCACATCAACATAGATAGATAGATAAATTCTTTATTCACAATTACAGACACATAACATACATGAGATACAGAAAAACACGAATTAATAAAAGAAATGTAGGTGACTTTATGTGCCGCAAAAGTGAAAAGGTAGCCAACTCAGCATAAAGCTACAGATAACTCCGCAGCGTCGGTATTCTGTTGGCTCCTTACTTATACTATACTTATTACTAAGAAAATGACATAAATATTAAACTTCGAGCTCTTTATCAAAATATAAAGTATGAATGAACTGTAAATAATGTGATGAATTATGTGATTAAACTACTTATACTACATAAATACTATAACAAGGATTACACATATATTGATGTGGTGATAGGCTCCGCGAGACTGATGATGACGAAGATGATGCAAGACAATGCTTGCGGACTAAGTTGGATAAGCAGCTGGTAATCAAGCTCTGCAGAGAAGGAACCTCCTAAGTAATTTGTTCAGTTAGTAGATTAGCAGTTAGTGGTTAGGTTTTTTTAGTTGTTTTTTAAATTGTTGTTTTTATCTTACATCAATATTGTAATTGATGTGAACCCTAACAGGTAGATCTATTACAGACTCCTATAATATGTCAAATCTATCGTCAGTTCAGAGTGCTTTCAAGCTAAGAACTGACAAGAAACTCAGTTAGTATTGTATTCAAACACGGTGATACAATTTTAAAATAATATAAGTTCATTAATAAAGTCAAATTTGGGAGAATAGAGGGTCACTCTATACCAGCATAGGCTATTGGTATTTTATCAAAAGCAAATTGTCTAATCAGTGATCGTAACGCGACGTATTTCCGAACCGATACGATATCAAAACCTTCAAGAAAAGAGCTTATTCCTTTTTAAAATGCCGACAGCGTGCTTGCAATTCCCCTGGTGTTGCGGGTGCTCATGATCACTTACCATCAGGTGAGCCGCATGCTCATTTCACCACTCCACGCTTACGTCGGCTTCACTAGTCATTTCGATTATGACTAAAAAAGACTGAACTAAACTAAACTAAAAAGCTCGGTAGTGTTTTTTATTTCAAAGGTACATCAGGATGGTAAATAAGTATTATTGGAAAATCGTCGCTCGCTTTCAGAGAGTGAACAAATAGTATTATTCAATATTTATGGCCGGCGGCTACAAAGTGAGGCAAATTGACCTCGCAGGGTCCCGCTGACGAGTAAACAGAACCCTTTTAATTTGATGTTTAAAACAGAACGTGTTTCATTAATAGTTATTTACTACATTTAGTAAATCGTAAATTACTTTCAATAGTTGAATATATTGATTATATATTTTTATATACAATTTTACATATTTTTTTTATTATATTACATTTATATCAAGATACATCACATATAAATAAAATTGGAGCGTATGTTTGTAATATGGAGATAACCGTTTTTTACTACATACGTTTGAATATAAATACGGTACATACACCAAAATATGATTTTTTATAAACAAATATTTTACAAACAAATCTTGTATTATAGAGTTCAATTTAAGTGTATCTATGTATGTATTTGACAGCCTCGGTGGTCTAGTGGTTTAGCATACCGCTTTACTATCCGATGGTCGCAGGTTCGATTCCTCGCACGGTACAAACATTTATATTCATGAGTTTGTTTGTATCGGTCTGGGTGTTTTCTACGTATAATATGTATTTATTTACTAAAAAGAAATGCATCCATGTATTTATATCAGTTTTCTAGTACTCATAACACAAGTTATGCTTAGCTTGGGACTAGATGGCGTTGTGTGAACTGTCCTTAGATATTATTGTGTATGTATTAATAGAAATAGAAATAATCTTTATTGAAATAAACTTAATATAAGCACTTATTCAAAACTGCTACTACTCAATTTTTTATTTTTTATTTTAGCACTGATTTGGAAAGCAGACTCATCATAACAAAATAATGGGATATATAATATTTTCTTGTGATGAGCATAGATAGAAAAAATAATGTAAAGTATATACATTTTTATTTACTTTGAACATAAAATATATATAAAAGTATAAGTAGAAAGGTCGATTCGAAAAAATTACTATTTTGATGTAAGATGGACCTTGTACGCATTTATTTTATAAGGTATTTGTGTCCTTTTATACAAAACTAGCTGTCGCGGCAAACGTTGTGTTGCCATATAAATAATAACGCTATAAAAAATAGGGGTTGGTGATAGAAGTGCGAAAATTAAGGGTTGTATGTATTTTTTAATGACACATAATAAAAAAATATAAATAAAAAAATAATGTTAGCGGTGGACAACCCTTATCAGTTACGGGTATGAAAATTATAGTAGCCGATTCTCAGACCTACTGAATATGCATATAAAATTTCATAAAAATCCATCAACCCGTTAGGGAGGAGTATGGTAACTAACATTGTGACACGAGAATTTTATATACATATAAGAAGATGAATCGTGCAATAAGCTATCTGAATATATATAACCCAAAGGTGACTGACATAGTGATCTATCAACGCACAGCCCAAACCACTAGTCGGATTGGGCTGAAATTTGGCATGCAAGTGGATGTTATGACGTAGGCATCCTCTAAGAAAGGATTTTGATTAAGACTTTACCCATAAAGCAATGGGGATCCCTAAGGATTTTGATAAATTCCACCCCTAAGGGGATGAAAGTTTGTGTAAATTTTCTTAGATTTTCGACTGATTGAACTGAAATTAAAGATTGAATACTATGATGAAGACGTTCGCTTAAATAGGATTTTGGTAAATTCAACCCCCATGGGGATAAAATAAGGGATGATGCAGGATGTAAATGTATTAGTTTGAACCTATTAATACCTAATGGAACGAATATATAAAGATGAACAAAATAATTTTTAGTTCTTTAGGCTACTTTTATTTTAGAAAAATAAAGTTAAATTCCACGCGGACGAAGTCGCGGGAACAGCTACTTATATATAAAAAAGGATTGTAACGTGTGTTCATAGGTATAAGGTATAACAAATTATAATTGTCAGTAAATATAGATATTGACAAAAACAATAAACTCCATGGATTTATATTATTTTGTTGAATTCAACAATTGTAGCGGAATTAAACAAAATAATAAATACATCGAGTAGTGAAATAGACTTTCGCAGAATAATTCGATTGAAATCGATAATGTATATTTACTAAAACGACTTCCAATAATATAAACACAAGTCTTTCTGTGCGAATTATATAAGTTTATCGAAAGTTGATTATACTATATAAACAGTAAATCTAAATATATATAACTCAAAGGTGACTGACAGACTGACATAGTAATCTATCAACGCACAGCCCAAACCGTTGGACGGATCGGGCTGAAATTTGGCATTTGGTAGATGTTATGACGTAGGCATCCGCTAAGAAAGGATTTTGATTAATTCTACCCCAAGGTAATAAAATAGGGGATGAAACTTTGTCAATTTTAAACCGATCGGGCTGAGACTCTGCATGCATAAAACTACTATGACGTAGGCATCCCCTAGGCCCTATTTTTTTTACACACGCTAAACAAAAGTAAAGCCGCAAAACTATATCTAATTAATAATAATACTTCTTAACTCGAGCGAAGCTGCGGGAAAAAACTGATAAGAGATATCGAACCAGTGTTCGAGGAAATCTTAATAATATTCTCAAACAGTGAAAGTCAAGAGTTTTTGTATAATTTCGGGGAAATAATGATCTGCAGAAATATGATATTTGATGCCCAACAATTAACATCTTCAGAATCCTTTAACAAGAATCAGGGGCGTTTTTCACTTATTACAGGCCCTGGGCACATTAGAATTTGAGGTCCCTATGATCATAGTAATAAAGCACTATTACATTAGAATAGACTAAGTCATTTTTGAACATGACTCTATAGAGATGTATATCGGTATGCCCTACCTTCAAAACAAATCGGGCAAAAATATTTTTAAAAAATCGTTATGTGATGATGGGTTTAAGTTCTTTTTTTTTATACCACTTAGGTGGCAAACAAGCATACGGCCCATCTGATGGTAAACGGTTACCGTAGCCTATGGACGCCTGAAACACCAGGGGTGTCACATACGCGTTGCCGACAGAAACCTTAATATACCGTTCTTGAAAAACCCTATGCTGTAGTCTCTCGAGAAAACCTCGGCAGGTAGTTCATTCCACAATGTAAGTGTACGCGGGAGGAAGCTCCTCTGAAACCGCACTGTCCGAGACCACTTAGGTTCCAGCGTGTGGGGATGAATTCCCTGTCGATGGCGAGCGGTGCGATGGTAAAAGGTAGCCGTAGGCATCATGTCAAACAATTCATCAGAACACAGTCCGTTGTATATTCGGTAGAACACACAAAGCGATGCGAACTCTCGTCTCAAGCTAAGTGGTTCGATACCGTTTGAGAGATTGCTAGACATTTATAAAGAAATTAATAAATACGAACAAATTGACCATACTCGGTAAGCGTTTGTTAAGACTGATTTTCAGGTGAGAGTGGTATAGCTGTTGGTAATGGTTTGGTAATAGAGTAGGGACTAGACTAGACTAGGGGGCCCCAATCCATCGCGGGGCCCTGGGTACGTGCCCAGTGTGCCCAGTGGGGAAGAATGGCCTGTCAAGAATTGGCGATCTATTCATTTTGAATGGTGGATCATTTGGTACTTAAACCCCGCCTCCCTGCTTTGCTTGCAGGCGACCGGTATCGTAGTATTCGAGTCGAGTGTGGAGATTGTGTCCTGGAATATTGGACGTGACTGACCTGACTATTTGAGTGGCAACTCGCATACATTTCTAACTACATAGTTGCACTTAATACTAGTTGTGTATGTTGGCAATACTGTCAAATTGTAGCTGTCAACACTGTATTAATTTTTATTCTCTCTGATTCGTGATGCAGTAAATAGTGATTGTAAATAGCAATGTGTTGTTGTATATATGATATAATGGTTAACCATATCGCTTTACGATCCGATGGTCGCGGATTCGATTCCTCGCACGGTACAACGTGCGAATACAAACAATCATACTCATAAATACAAATGTTTGTGCCGTGCGAGTGTATTCCAGTTTGTATCAATGAACGAATGACCTTACTGTATTTCAAGAGATATTGACACGAGACTACACTATTTGTCAACATTAATTACCACTCTAAAACCTTCAACTGTAGCAAATCAAACTCTAACCCAAATCTCATTAAATCCAAATTCCCATGTGCACTTAATCGTTAAGTTAAACTGCACGAGAAAGTAGACTTAATAACTTGCGGAGTAGAGTTTCTTTTTCATTTTATACAGCTGTATTAATGAGGATCTGCATACGACTCGAAAGAAATCTCTTAAATGTTCTTGAACATCATTAAGACATAAATAGTAGTCATTACATTCTAGATTCAGAACATTAAAAGCAAGTTAAAACATCTATATAATGGCATAATAGTAGAACCATTTGGTAGTTTTACCCGTAAAGTTTTCCGGCAGTTTTGAAAAGTGGTAACTTTGCGGCGCCCGTACTCTAAAACTATTGAGTTGACAAAAAATAGTTTGTTATATAAATTATAGGAATTTTTCTCTAGTTTAATTTATTATATAACTATTTTTATCGTAAAATGAGTCGGAAAGGAGATATAGCCAAAAAACTGTTTTTAGACGCCATTTTCCAATATGACGGCGCGCGTGTTGCCGACCCTTAAGAAACCTTAATATACCCTTCTTGAAAACACCATGGTGTAGTCTCGTGAGAAAACCTCTCTAGTGTAGGATGATAATATGAGCATGAAGATCAGGTCAGTTAGCCCAACGTGACAAATTCACCAAGAATTTATCACGATGGTTTCCAGGAGAACGTAGAGGTCATGACATGGTACATTGCTGGCAATGACATCATCAATCCACATTACTAACAACCCTCTTTCCCCCGTACCATGGATGTTATAATAATCAACATTGTTACGTGTGTGTCACCCCTTATAAGAGTCCATTCTTGAGGACTTAGGCTGGATTTCACCAATCGTAGTATAAACACGTTCAAGGAAACGGAGTTCAGCGTGAACCTTCCCACGCTGCGTCTTCCGGTCCGTGGTCGCCACTCGAGGACTTTATTGCCCCAACGATCATCTGTCCTACGAGCTGTGCCCTGCCCATTGCCACTTCAGTGTCGCAATTCTTCGCTATGTCGGTCATTCTGGTTGAGCCAGCCATCACTGCCGTCGACCATGAAAATTGTCACGTGATCAGCTGATTGTTGTTATGATTGGCTATAGTACGACCAGTCAAGAATCTGGTCAGTGATTGGTCGTTTCAATTCACTTAGACTGCATATGTGAAACGTATATATCTAAATATATATAAGTCAAAGGTGATTGACGTAGTGATCTATCAACGCACAGCCCAAACCACTGGACGAATCGGGCTGAAATTTGACATGCAGGTAGATGTTATGACGTAAGCATCCGCTAAGAAAGGATTTTGATAAAATAGGGGATGAAACTTTGTCAATTTTAAACCGATCGGGCTGAGACTTTGCATGCATAAAGCTACTATGACATAAGCATCCGCATATAAAGGATTTTGATAAATTCCACATCTAAGGGGATAAATTAACGCTAGTGAATCCGCAGGCAAAAGCTAGTAAATTAATAAAAATAATGACGAAACAGATACTTTTTTAAACATGCATAATATACATAAAAAAAACACCGAGACCGATACAACAATACACATGAATACAAATACTTTCACTGTGCGAGGAACTGAACCAGCGACCATCGCAACTAAGGCGGTGTGCCAAACCGCTACACCACCGGGGCCGTTGACTTATACAATTACATCTCCGTATTGTATTAAGGCATATAATGCCAGCTTCACTTCGCTGTAATGAACAGAACGCCGTAAGAAGTGAAAGAGACAGCTGCAAATTAAGTTAGTCAACCACTGAAAGGAGCGCCTCACGCCTCATCACACTCGGTCAATACTCTTCTATACATATAAATAAAATTGGTGTGTCTGTTTGTAATATTGAAATAACCGTTTTTTACTACATGCATATGAATATAAATACGGTACATACACCAAAATATTTTTTTTTACTATTTTTGTCTATCTGTTTGTCTGTCTGTGTGTTCCGACTAATCTCTGAAATGGCTGGACCGATTTTGACGTGACTTTTTTTGTACCTGCCAAAAAAAGTCACGTCAAAATCGGTCCAGCCACTTCAGAGATTAGTAGCTACAGCTGATGTAGTATCGCTCGCTATAAAGTTCAAACTTGTGGCGGCGTGGTGGGCCGGGTCGATGTGCTCCCTCAAATATGGTTGAGTACAATGATGGCTGGCTCATACGTCATACTCGTGAACGGGTGCTGCTTGTGGGGACTGGTCTGTTCAGGTTGTGAACACTGATTAAATTTTTTGTTCTTTGCGATAGCATATGCTGGTGGTCACTCTATTCTCCCAAATTTGAATTTTAATAACTGTATTTATCATAAACATGTTCCACTATTATTTGAAAAAAATACGAGCTGAGTTTCTTGTCAGTTCTTCTCATCTCGATATCATTCCGAACTGACGGTAGATTTGACATATCATAAGAGTCTGTAATAGACCTATATGAATAAAGATATTTTGAATTTGAATTTGAATTTAAGCTTTTATTGAGTTTATTTGAATAAAGATTATTTCTATATCTATTATCGATTTGCCCCTATCTGAATTTCGTAAGCTTCCGAGTTTGCCAAACTCTCCAACATAAACTGATATCGAGCTCATATACTAGTTATCCAACAAACTGATAAGTTTTCCACGAAATATAAATGAATTTATATCCAAATTTCTATTTATTATTGAACGTACCCAAATTTCAAAGAAAGGCCGAGTCCCTTCGTTTCCCTTTGATGCTTGTCCTGAACTCACAAATTATTATCCATTCCCTTACAAACAACATCTGTGGCCTTCTTGTTATAATTGTTATTCTAATAATAGATTTATTAACGGAATTGCTAGAAGGTGAGTTAGCTGTGCGATGATTAAGCAACAAACTTTTCAAAATTAACTCCATTTCGGTTTTAACGCAGCCTTTTACATTTATTTTTGTAACAACAGACTACCCATTAAAGTAATTAATTTTACTCATTATTTTAGAGATCACACGGGAGACAAATACGATAATTCAAAATATTAAATAGAAGGTAGTTTCATTGAACGAATGAATGAATGAATGAATGAATGAATGACTGAATGAATGAATGAAACTCTATTGTTCCTCTCACAGAAAATACAATTACATATACAATTATGTATAAAATTAAAAAAAAAACAATAAACAAGACAAAGAGGTAACAATGGGCGGCCTTATCGCTAATAAGCGATCTCTTCTAGGCAACCTTAAAATGGAGAGAAGTGATTAGATTTGAGTCTGGTAGAGGTGTAATGACGGTAACAATATTGGAAGAAATCTTATAAATATACATATAACATAATAAAATACAAAATAATATAATCAAATTACATATACATACATATATATGAATATATATACAATCACACATACATACGACCGTAATACTACTATTACGATAACTTACGTAAATAGTGGTTATTGATACCTAATTTGAAGCTCTGCAGTGATTTTAGTCTTCGAACAGATGTGGGCAGTTCGTTCCAAAGACCATCAGCTAGCACACTAAACGTTTTGTCGTAGAATGTAGTGCTATGTCTTGGTATCTTTAACTGGAGACTCTCTGACGACCTAAGATCAACGCAATTCGAGGCATGGAGGAAGGTAAACCGCTCTTCAAAATGAGGAGTTGAAGGGTTATAAAGAATGTTATGAAGAAGGATAAGAAGGTGAGTAGTCTGACGAAAGCGAATGAGAAGCCACTTGAGTTTATTGCAAAACTCGGAAATGTAATCATATTTGACGACCTCGGTGGTCCAGCGGTCTAGTACACCGCTTTACAACCGATGGTCGCGGGTTCGATTCCTCGCACGGCACAAACATTTGTATTCATGAGTATGATTCTTTGTATCTGTCTGGGTGTTTTCTATATATAATATGTATGTATATACAAAAAAAAAATATCTATGTATTTGTATCAGTTATCTAGTACCCATAACACAAGCTTTAGCTAGCTTAATTTGGGTCTAGATGGCGCTGTGTGAATTGTCCTGAGATTATTATTATTATTATTATTATATTTTCGGAGACCGAAAATAAATCTGATAAAAATATTTTGAAGTAGCTCAAGTTTATTAAGTTTTCATTATTACTTAGTACGGTTTTTGAGTTTGATTTTCACCCGAATATATCCTTGTTTATTGTCCAATTCGATGTTGTTTCATTTCTTGGCCTCGAGTAAAACATTGGTCGAGGTGAAGCGCGCAAGCGCAAACACATTAATAATAATAAAAACAAAATTGTACGATTTCACATTCAGCTGCATTGAACTACATTTTTCATTTCCTGCTATTAAATATCCAAAATTGCTTGCGAAATAATCCACAGGTAATACGCAGTTATTAAATAATTTCATTCTTTATACAGATAGTCACATATAAAGAATTTAATCGAATTAGGTATTATTTTGCGGAAGTCCATTTCACTACTCGATAGATTTATATTCAAATTCAAATTCAAAAATCACAAGACATTTTAGCCGCTTATGAACGTCAAATTTTTACATTATAATTTTATTTTTTTCCCTACCGTCCAGTTCGGTATATAGATTTGATTTGATTCCAATTGAGAAGAACTGGCAAGAAACTCAATTGAATTACTTTTTTTTTTAAAGCCAGTTTATTTACAATGTATATTTATATAGGTGTCTATGTCTAACATTAAATGAAAATTCAGTGCATGAACAACTATTGCCATGCACACTCGTCATTCAAGTAATCGTTTAGTGAGTAATAGGCTTTGCTCACTAAATATGATTTAACAGATGTTTTGAATTTATTTAAGAGTAATTCCAACATATCCTTTGGTATCTTATTGTAAATTTTTATACCTATTCCCATAAAAGACCTATTAACTTTTTCTAAACGATACTTGGGGACAGCAAGTTTGTCTTTAAATCTTGTATTAATATTATGAATATTGCTGTTTTTTGGAAATAAGTCAAGATTTTTATGAACATATAGGATATTTGAATATATAAATTATATTATTTTGTTTAATTCCACTACAATCATCAGTCCACCTTACTGGATGTCTTCCCCAGCATCTTCCGGTAATCAATAATACTAGTACATATATATTCTAACTTGAGCCGACTGGTATTGCAAGAGACGATGGTAAGAGACCGGACGGTATGAGTTTGATTCCATGGAAGATGGGCCGGGTGCTGGTATGGGATGCAACCTGTGCAGACACGCTGGCCCCATCCCATCTACATGGAACCAACAACAGAGCTGGTGCGGCGTGTGAAGCGGCTGAAAAAGCCAAAATATGTAAATACAGGGGTCTAGGCTCCGAATATGAATTTGTCCCATTCGGTGTCGAGACCCTTGGTCCGTGGGGTCCTAGCGCTATAAGACTTTTTAAAGAAATAACGAAAAGGTTAGTCGACATCACAGAAGACCGAAGAGCTGGCAGCTACCTTGGACAAAGAATTAGTCTAGCTATTCAAAGAGGGAACGCTGCCAGTATCTTCGGAACTTTGCCTAAAGTGACCCCTTTTAATAATATATTTTAGTCATCATATTATATGGTCTGCTCTAATTACTATGACTGATTTCCTCTTATTGACTGTTTAACCATTTGGTTATATATTCAATATTTTTTCTTTTTGAGTATTTAATTGAATTAGTGCTAATTGGTGGTTTGTATTCACACACTTAAACTTAAAAATGTAAAGTAATAATAAAATTATTTAAAAGAGCAGCACGCAAGTTTCTTGCTCGTTCTTCTTGTGATGAGACAGCTTTCCGAATGAGCGGTAGATTAAAAAAATGTAATGACCATTCATAAGTGCTTCAATGTAAGTTTATTTGAATAAATGATTTTCTATTCTATTCTATTCTATTCTATTCTATTCTATTCTATTCTTTTTAATTTTAGGTTCTTAGTTGTACAGGTTATGTAAATACTAGTAATAAATTTTTACTAATAACTATATTAATTCAAATAAATGTACGCCTACATAGATACATTAAAATATAATTTATTAGTGATTTTCTAACTTTAAAACTTCAACATCATTAGCAAATACAGGTAAATCCGCAATCCAAGCTGAAGATAAATTTCCTTTAGAATAATTTATTCATGTAAAATCTGTTTAACGGTCTCCGTTAAAAATGCTTCCCGGTAATAATTTAGCCAGCTTACTTACACCACGCGCCGGCGGCAGCGGACACATTGACGAGCGGCAGCGGGCGCGGCAGCGGGCGCGGAGAAGGGCACGGAAGCGGGCGCGGACGCGGAGCTTGTTATCTGATGAATTAAATTCACCAACTGGCAGCGACGATGGCAAAGTTTGTTACAATAGAGCAGGGATGTTATGGATATGAAATTTCGGATACGGATAGGTCTCGGATGGAATGGGTGCGGATATGAAATTGTTTCGGATTATCCGTCAGTTTCGGATAATTTCGGTTACGAATTTTTTAAGGTATTTTAAAAATTAAAATACAAATAGCTCATAAAATGGTGACATATCTTGTCTCAATTAGGCTCCGCCACTATCCGATATTGTCCGAAACTTTTATTTCTGATTCGGTTACGGTTACGGATATTTTTTATATCGGATATCCGATAGTTTCGGCTACGGTTACAGAGTTTCCTAACAACCCTGCAGTAGAGGCACTGCAACTTTGTAAATTTTCTATTTTACATACGCGCGCTACCAGACTCTGCAATATAATGTTACTATCTCAGTTTGATTTCGGTAACTATTACGTAGATAAACTATAGAAATGAGTTTTTCTATATAACTAGCTGTTCCCGCGACTTCGTCCGCGTGGAATTTAACTTAATTTTCTAAAACAAAAGTAGCCTTAGTTACTCTTTATTACATCAGCTATCTGTCAAAAAAAGTACCGTCAAAATCGGTCTGGTCATTCCAGAGATTAGCTGGAATAAACAGACAGACAAAAATTGTAAAAAATGTAATTTTGGTGTATGTACCGTATTTATATTCATATGCATGTAGTAAAAAACGGTTATTTCAATATTACAAACAGACACTCCAATTTTATTTATATGTATAGATGATACCGTTTGTTCTAATTACAGATACTAACGGTTACTTGCGAAGGATAAAACGAGGAGAAATATAGGTTACTAAGTTAATTTATGACCAAACACGATGATTTCCAAGACCTCCGTGTGAAGATTGGCCTGATTATGGTTGAATTGATAAAGATAGTATAGAATAGAACAGAATAGAGAATCATTTATTCATATAAACTTAATTTAAGCACTTTTTAATAGTCAAGTTTTTTTATTCTACCGCTCATTCGGAATGCAGATTTGACTTGACAGAGAAACTTGTGTGTTGCTGTTTTAAAAAAAGTTTGTTTTAAGTACATAAACAAGGATTAGGCATGCGGCAAACAACATAGAAACCGCTACGCACTTAATCTCTGTTCAATCAGATAACATTGTTATGCTCGTCGCTATGAATTTTAAGTTAGATATTTTCTACAAAAACATTATTTTCATTTATAACTTTTTCGATTGACATATAGATGAGCTCCCTAAAATATGGTCGAGCGTAGTGATGGCTGGCTCATCCGTCATACTCGTGAACGAGTGCCGCTTATAGGGACTGTACTACTCTTATCACTACGACTGATTTAATCTTATTGTCTATTTATATTTGTCCCAAATAAATTAGTACTAGTTGGTAGTTTGTATTCACACGTTTCGACTTGTAAATGTAAACTTACAAGGATTATTTAAAAGAGCAACGTGCAACAAAAACGTACGCAGTTTTTGTTACCTGATATGTTTGAATATGAAATGTATACAAACATTTATTTTATTTACTATTCGTTTAACAAACTGAAGCACTTTTAATTGAAACGTATCGGATGTCAGCCCTGGAGACAAGACGCCGTCTTCGAGTGAAACAATTACACCATGAGATCTGACACAGCTTCCGCTTCAATAAACAACGTTTATATTTAAACTGCTACTCAAAACAACAGCAAATTAATAAGTTTATATTTGTGTTGCTCATACTAAATTCATTAATTAAACATCGCCGTGGAATATCGAAGTCGCTTTACATAGTATAAAATAACGTCGCTGTCTGTTCGGTTAGATCTTTTAAACTCATCATCATCATCTCAGCCCGGAAGACGTCCGCTGCTGATCAAAGCCCCAGATGATCTCTAAAAAGAGTATGTGTTTTTTCTTTAAACCGGGTTTTTATGTAGTATTTAGATATTGAAGCAAATAAATATTATGCTCGAAATTTGTTGTAATAATGTATCGTATTATATATTATACACATAGTATATACATCTACTATTTTTAGAATGTTTCGCCAATTATACGAATCGACAAGCATTATTGCCTTATTTTTTGAAGTAGCTTCTCTCACGTGATCCAAGTATTTTGAATAAGAAGTAAGAAGTGACGTATATACAATACAAGCTGTGCCTGCGACTTCATCCGGGTGTTATGACCAAATAAACAAATATATTCAATCCAAAAGCCAAAAAAAGGTTTCATACAAACTTTTATCCCCTATTTTACTTTATCCCCTTAAGGGTAGCATTTGTAGAAAACTTGAATATATTTACTAATAATAATCTCAGGACAATTCACACAGCGCCATCTAGTCCAAAAATAAATATAGTATTTATATATAAGTATTTTGAATAA
Organism: Achroia grisella; assembly: GCF_030625045.1. Classification (NCBI taxonomy): domain Eukaryota; kingdom Metazoa; phylum Arthropoda; class Insecta; order Lepidoptera; family Pyralidae; genus Achroia; species Achroia grisella. The sequence continues at coordinate 213,669 of NW_026712880.1, read as the reverse complement.
GAAGTAAGAAGTGACGTAGATACAATACAAGTGTGCCTGCGAACCCAAGTTAAGCTAGCTAAAGCTTGTGTATATTAATATAATATACATTATCAGTTATCTATGGGTACTAGATAACTGATACAAATACATAGATTTTTTTAGTTACATATTATACATAGAAAACACCCAGACCGATACAAACAATCATACTCATAGACATGACTAACTAACTAGATAACAGATACATATACATAGATTATTCTTTCTAGTCTATGTACTAAATTTACATTTAAATCGGTAGTTTTGGCGTGAAAGCGATTCAGACAGACAGACTTTCGCATTTATAATATTAGAATAATTAAAAAATGAGATGGTGTCTATGGTCACCACGCTTACGGCGAGAACATTCCATGATGGCGCCGGTGTGTTGACTGTTGGGGCAGTAAAGTCCTCGAGTAACGACCGCGGACTGGAAGACGCAGTGTGGGAAGGCCTCCAGCAAGGTGGACCGCCGACCTGGACAAGATCGCTGGAAGACATTGGATGCGCCTGTCTGTTCGTTTCGGCTAATCTCTGAAATGGCTGGCCCGATTTTGACAGGACTTTTTTGGCAGGTAGCTGATATAATAAGGAATAACTTAGGCTACTTTTATTTTAGAAAATATAGTTAAATTCCACGCGGATAAAGAACAGCTAGTTATACGTATAAATAATGACCACGTTAAATTTAAACAGTATACTTTGAAAGCTGTTATTCGCTACACCTCAACTCAGTTTCAGCTTACATTCATTCCAGAAGAGATAAAAACCATCGCTCCTAAGAATATCCTTCAATTCTTGTCCCTGACGGGTCTAGGTAGCGAACTTTGAAAAAGGGCGAGCACAATAGATCTATGTAGGTTACAGTGCTACAGGTGCTACAGACACCTGACAACAAGAAAAGAAAAGGGATTCTTAGTAATGTGGACTCATGACCCTATTACCAGCCATGTCAGGTTGACCTCCACGCGATTCCCCCTGGAAACCATCGTGATAAATTCCTGGTGAATTACTGACCTGACCTCATGTTCATCTTATCATCCTCCACTGGTGCCCCGCCAGCGTAAACCGTTAGCGCAGGCGGGTGCATCATTCCATCAGTCATACACATAAAAAACACCTGACAATAGCCCAAACAACCCAATAGAATAAAAAATACAGCTCAACAGTGAGTACAAACCACATAAAATACCATTAAGTCGGTCGTTATTCCTTTGGCGACTATTAGCCGAGCTGAAGGCGTGTCCTGGTGATGTATGAGATTGATACGCCTCCCTATTGAGTAATGTATTGTATAGCTCCCTTACCTTGTAATTTTTCCCTTAATTTTGATAATTTGTTCCGTAAACATCATAGCTGTTTAGAGCGGGGGCTATGTTCAAAATCTACCCTGTATCATCGTAAGCACAGATATTATATTATATTAGAGTCCGTTAGTTTTCTGTTCCCGCGCGTTCCCTTCCCTCCCTGACTAGTATCAAACGGACTGTACAGCGGCCTTGACGCGCGCGCGCATTGTGTTGTGAATTAAAATAAATTAGAACTGTTAAACCTACTGTGAAACCTGTGAAAGCAGATGATGATGATGATGATGATCCCTTACCACTTAAGGGTTTGAAAAATAGATAGTAGCCGATTCTCAGACCTACTGAATATGCATATAAAAATTCATAAAATCGGTCAAGCCGTTTTCTCTCAAGGGGGGAATATCTATGGGACACAGTCACCTAGATACATCAAAATAATAATTGCATTTAATAATGTCTAGTAAGACAAATTCAATATTGTGTACTAAGCACTGCTGTGTCTAAACTGTGTCACCCCACCTTACATTTTCCTATTGTTATTTAGTATATATGTAAGATCATTATTTCTATGTACACATTGTTAGTTTATAACAATCTGTAATATACATCGTCTCGACCAACAACATCGCATCAATTACCCGCAACAGTAACTAACGTTGTGACACGAGAATTTTATATATAAGACTAGCTTTTGCCCGTGGCTTCGCTCGTGTTAATTTATCCCCTGAGAGTCGACCCCCCCATTTATTATAATCCTTTCTTAGGGGATGTCTACGTCATATCAGTTTTATGCATGCAAAGTCTCAGCCCGATCGGTTTAAAAATGACAAAGTTTCCTACAAACTTTCATCCCCTATTTTATTCCCTTGGGGGTAGAATTAATCAAAATCCTTTCTTAGCGGATGCCTACGTCATAACATCTACCTGCATGCCAAATTTCAGCCCGATCCGTCCAGTGGTTTGGGCTGTGCGTTGATAGATCACTATGTCAGTCACCTTTGAGTTATATATATTTAGATATAAATTATGTTTTCCACCCACATTCCGTCTATGTACAGTTCATAAAGCAATTTTCTAGTTTACATAAATAGATGTTTGTTTAGGTCGATTTAGTATTCTATTTTGCTTCCGTCAAGACAAATTAGTTTGAGTGCCGGAGAATACTGAATGTTGAGGCTGAAAGAATGGTGAGTTACGAGTATCAAATTGTTGTAAACAAGCAAGATTCTAGCTCATTCTTCTTGTCATGAGTCTGCGTTTAGAATAAAAACACGCACTTACCTGATATATATAATGGCCTATGCGTCTATTAAGACGATTTATCGCGTAATGGTCCGTGAACAGCTTTTTTCGTAGCTGTATAAACATACGAGAACGGCATGGCCTACCACAGGCCCGACAAGGGAAACTATCGGCAGTAGTCTGTCCTGAGCCACCTAGGTGGCGCTTCCGTCTCTTGTCATCTCTCTCTTAGCACCTGATAGTAGTTCAATATTCCCCAATAAAAAAAAAATTAGACCAACGGTCTCCGTTGAAAATAGGCGAGCACAATATATATAAGCAGGTTGCAGTGACATAGGTCTTAGAGCATATCACAATAAAAAAAAACATTAGATCCCCGAGACCTTGTCAGCGTATCCGGTTTCATTAACACCTCACAATAACCCAAAACTATCTATAAAAAAAAACATTAGATTCTCGAGACCTCTACATATTATCCGGTTTCATTAACACCTCATAAATACCCAAAACTGTCTATAAAAAAAAAAATTAGATTCTCGAGACCTCTACATCTTATCCGGTTTCATTAACACCTCACAATAACCCAAAACTGTCTATAAAAAAAACATTAGATTCTCGAGACCTCTACATCTTATCCGGTTTCATTAACACCTCACAATAACCCAAAACTGTCTATAAAAAAAAACATTAGATTCTCGAGACCTCTACATGTTATCCGGTTTCATTAATACCTCACAATAACCCAAAACTATCTATAATAAAAACATTACATTCTCGATATCTTGACAGTTTATCAGGTTTCATTAATACCTCACAATAACCCAAAACTGTCTATAAAAAAAAACATTAGATTCTCGAGACCTCTACAGTTTGTTTGGTTTTATTAACACCTCACAATATCTCAAAACTCACAATAAAAAAAAAACATTAGATTCTCGAGACCTCTATATCTTATCCGGTTTCATTAATACCTCACAATAACCCAAAACTGTCTATAAAAAAAAACATTAGATTCTCGAGACCTCTACATCTTATCCGGTTTCATTAACACCTCACAATAACCCAAAACTGTCTATAAAAAAAACATTAGATTCTCGAGACCTCTACATCTTATCCGGTTTCATTAACACCTCACAATAACCCAAAACTGTCTATAAAAAAAACATTAGATTCTCGGGACCTTGTACATCTTATCCGGTTTCATTAACACCTCACAATAACCCAAAACTCACTATAAAAAAAACATTAGATTCTCGAGACCTTGTCAGCTTAGAGACTTCTACATCTTATCCGGTTTCATTAACACCTCACAATAACCCAAAACTCACTATAAAAAAAACATTAGATTCTCGGGACCTTGACAACTTATCCGGTTTCAAAATATCGGTAACGTTTACCGAACTATCGACCGTCAAATACATTGTCTACCGTCACATATCGCATCACTGACGCGACTCGAGCGGGGATTCTGTCTGTCACTTACAATTTCCGATTGTATGTGTGTACGTACGTCACACTGACAAGAATATCGTTTGTTATCCGCCGCTTCCTTTAAATATAAAACAAATGTTTGACACGTTCTTGAAGGAGTCGCAATGTGTTGTTCGTTTGAAACATTCCATTGTTCCTGATTGATATTGAGTTTTTTCAGACTTTTGTGGGCTTTCCATAAGAAAGCTCGTGTTTTTTTGTTATTCTAATTGAAAGTCAAAAAAATATTATTTTCTTCGATATGAATATTTATAGGTCGTCGATATATAATGTTTATTATAAGAATAATATAGTAGGATAATATAAAGAACCGTTTTTTCTGTATATACTGGTAACGGCTCATGTTTTTTTGTTATTGAAAGTCAAAAAAATATTATTTTCTTTGATATGAATATTTATAGGTCGTCAATATAAAATGTTTATTATAAGAATAATATAGTAGGATAATATAAAGAACCGTTTTTTCTGTATATACTGTAACGGCTCATGTTTTTTTGTTATTGAAAGTCAAAAAAATATTATTTTCTTCGATATGAATATTTATAGGTCGTCGATATATAATGTTTATTATAAGAATAATATAGTAGGATAATATAAAGAACCGTTTTTTCTGTATATATTGGTAACGGCTCTAAACAATTGTTACAGATTATTGCTCTTATTATATATGTATTTTATAAGTTATCTTATATATAAAATTCTCGTGTCACAGTTTTCGTTCCCATACTCCTCCGAAACGGCTTGACCGATTCTCATGAAATTTTGTGAGCGTATTGAGTAGGTCTGAGAATCGGCAAACATCTATTTTTCATCCCCCTAAATGTTAGGGGTAGTCCAACACAATTTTTTTTTTATTTTAAGGCAAAACAACGTTTGACGGGACAGCTAGCATATATATATATATTTAATACTAACAGTATGATGGTTATTACACATTAACAAGTTGATAAATAATTTTCGTTACACATTTTGTTACGTAGAATAGCAAAAATGGTGAAATAGAATTTTATAATGAAACTGACTGCTATTATTAAGGAAATTCCGAAGCAAAAAAACCTTACAAATAGTAGTTAGGAATCATTCATTACATGAGTTTATAAAAACATCACATTCTTTCTAGAACATAAAGTTTAGAAGCTGTAATGTAACAGATAAACTCGGACAAGTCATGCTTATGCAATATGCAAGCACCGTTCTTTTTGCAATACTAGTTAAAAAAATAGGTGAATCAGTTGTAGATATATTATACAAAGTTAAAAAACACGAAAAATCTCTCTTGAAATACCCATTTATGATATTGCAGTCTTTCCAAAGCACACTTAATATAAGATTCAATACAATTTCTCGGCAAATTCAGAGATTCAATTACTTTTTAATTCATTCGACAATAAAGGATTTTCTGTGCTCAAACGAGCATTCAAATATAAGTATACATTTGTACAAGAACAATTGAAAAGATTAACCTTTTGAAGAAAATTACCATCCGTACGAACCCAACCTCGGGCTATGCGAAGCCTGTAAGTCGGCCGGCCCGGATGGTGCTATCTTGTAATTCCTATTTCGAGAAGCTGTTTTCCCTTTGATTAATGCAATCAGTGGATACAGTGATGTTCTTTACCTCTGAACGAGATTCTAAATTTTTTGCCTAATTGGTTACATTTGTTTCCTTTGCTATATTACAATCAGATTTATCGAAAGTGCCTTTTTTACGTTTCTATATGTTTTTTGTTAATTTCGTAGCTATATTAAAGATACTTGTTGTTCGGTAATCGTACGATGTTATAATAATAATAATAATAATACTTACTGATAAGACTATTCATTACAACAGACCTGACATAATACTACAAGATAAAGTAAATAAAAAAACTTACCTGATAGACATTGCAGTTCCTAATACCCACAATCTCCAGAAGACAATTGCTGAAAAAATAAACAAATATGCAGAGCTAAAGGAAGAAGTAACAAGAATTTGGAAACAGGAAAAAGTTTATATAATACCCATAGTCCTCTCATCTACAGGTATCATACCTAATCACCTACATCATAGCCTGAAACAGTTAGATATAAAAAAACACTTTACATCACCCTTCAAAAGGCTGCCATCTTAAATACCTGTCGTACAGTCCGAAAATTTCTCGAAATCGATGAAAAGGATATAACACACAATAAGTACACACACACTGACACATATGTACACACACGCATATACACACTCTGCACTTACTTGGTTTCGGCCCGTAAGTCTGGAGAAAACCAGCAAAAGCTGAGAAAAAAAAAAAAATAATAATAATAATAATCTTCACACAGCACAACCTCTCCCACACTTGGCTAAGGCCCGTGTAGGTGAGTATTACCTTCTTTTAAATCCATAAAAGAAGAGAAAAAAAAGGTAAAAAGAATAATAATAATAATCATTGACGACCTCGGTGGTCTAGCGGTCTAGCATACCGCTTTAAGACCGATGGTCGCGGGTTCGATTCCTATATGTATTCATGAGTATGATTGTTTGTAACGGTCTGGGTATTTTCTATGTATAATATGTATGTATTTACGAAAAAAAAAAATCTATATATTTGTATCAGCTGTCTAGGACCCATAACACAAGCTTTAGCTAGCTTAACTTGGGTCTAGATGGCGCTGTGTGAATTGTCCTGAGATTATTATTATTATTATTTATTCAGCATAAAAAAGAGCACAGAGTAAAAAAGAAAACTTAAAAACTAATAATTCGCTGCTGAAAAGGCTTCCACTCAGCTGGTGCCGCAGCGTGTCACTACAGCGCTGATTTTCAGTGGAGCCACTTGAAAAAAAAGAAAGAGCATTCATGATGAATTTAAATATATAAAAGGAAGAATCAGTTAAATGGATGACTTATAAGTATGTGTGGATAAATAGAAGAAAAATATAAGTATAAAAAATTTTTAATAGAAAGACTTTTGTGTAATGTAATATAGCTTGAATATATTTATTTATTTAATCACTATATATGTATATATAACTACTGTATTTATCTGCCACGTTTATGATTTTTGTACTTTTAGTAAATATTTTTTAAAATGATGTTTGAAAGACGAAACTGACTGAATGGTGTCGGTTGAGACGACGTATATCTTATATTACAGATGATAATAGACTGACAGTATATCCATAAAAATAATGATCTTATATACTAAATAACAATAGGAAAATGTAAGGTGGGGTGACACAGTTTAGACACAGCAGTGCCTAGTAGACAATATTGAATTTGTCTTACTAGACATTATTAAATGCAATTATTATATTGATGTATCTAGGTAACTTTGTCCCACGATACTAAAATATTAAGAAAGGAATGTTTAGAAGTCGTACAATCGAAATCAAACCTGCGAACATACGAAGCAAGATGATTTGCTAAACCACTAGCCATTTCATTTGTAGCTTAATGCTTGTAGCTTACTAGCCTAACCCAAGCAACTTCGTCTGCTTCTCATTTACTTAACATTATCATCTTGTCGGGAAAGGTATACACTAGCAATGTACCATGTCAGGTTGACCTCCACGCGGTTCCCCCTGGAAACAATCGTGATAAATACCTGGTCAATTTGTCACGAGACAATTGTGACAAATTGAACTGACCTGACCTCATGTTAAACTTATCATCCTCCACTGGTGCCCCGCCAGCGTAAACCATCAGCGCAAGCGGGTGCACCATTCCATTATCATCCATAAAAAAAACATTATCATATTTCGCCTATATCACTTAACATCTTTTTAAATTAAAGCTTATACGTTATTCTGATGTATAACCTATCTAAATATATATAACTCAAAGGTGACTGACATAGTGATCTATCAACGCACAGCTCAAACTTTTGGACGGCTCGGATTGAAATTTGGCATGCAGGTAGATGTTATGACGTAAGCATCCACTAAGAAAGGATTTTGATTAATTATACCCCTAAGGGGATAAAATGACGCGAGCGAAGCCGCGGGCAAAAGCTAGTATTACTATAAAGTTTCATCTATATCCATTCAGTAATTTTGCGTGAAGTAACAAGCTTTCTATTATTTATATTATTAAGATTAAATGACGTAGTGGAGTAACTTGAAGCAGTCATGCTCGCTATAAAGTTCAAACTTGTGGCGGCGTGGTGGGCCGGGTCGATGTGCTCCCTCTAATATGGTTGAGTGCAATGATGGCTGGCTCATCTGTTATACTCGTGAACGGGTGCTGCTTGTGGGGACTGGTCTGTTCGTGTTACGAACACCGATTAGACTATTTGCTTAAGCAATAGCATATGCTGGTGATCACTCTATTCTCCCAAATTTGAATTTTAATGACTGTTTATTATTGCAAACATGTATAACATTTATTTGAAAAGAATACGAGCTGAGTTTCTTACCAGTTCTTCTCATCTTGAAAAAAAAAACTGACGGTAGATTTGACATATCATAAGAGTCTGTAATAGACCTACATGAATAAAGATATTTTATATTTTGAATTTGAAATGATACCTGTAGATGTCTGAGCAAAAGGAAAGTTAGAAGAAACATCAAGAGAAAAGAAACGAACCGAGGTAGATCAGAGAAAGTAAAAAGGTAGTAGAAATATTAAGAGAAAAGATACGTAAGGTGTATCAGAGACGTCCTTTTAAGACTGCTAGGGTACATGTACAAAATAATAATAATAATAATAATCTCAGGACAATTCACACAGCGCCATCTAGACCCAAGTTAAGCTAGATAAAGCTTGTGTCTTGGGTACTAGATAACTGATACAAATACACAGATATATTTTTGTAAATAGAATACAAAAAAAATATCTATGTATCTATACACACATATTATACATAGAAAACACCCAGACCGATACAAATACATATATGAATACAAATGTTTGTGCCGTGCGAGGAATCGAGCCCGCGATCATCGGACGTAAAGCGGTGTGCTAGACCGCTAGACCACCGAGGTCGTCGTAGTTGCAGATAAAGTAATTGTCAGTACCACACGAGACAGCAGAGTAAGATGAAATACACACAGGATAAAAATGAATGTTCCCCCAACAATGGAATTCGTATATCCACGAGGATAAATATGTCACCACGATATATCTATACATATAAATAAATTGGAGTGTCTGTTTGTAATTGAAATAACCATTTTTCACTAAATGCATATGTATATAGATACATACATCAAAATGACATTTAAAAAAAAACTGTCTATCTGTTTGAAATGGCTGGACCAATTTTGACGGAACTTTTTTTTGTAGCTGACGTAATAAGGAGTAACTTAGGCTACTTTTATTTCAGAAAAAGAAAATTATGTTAGAAAAAAATAAATTAAATTCGATGCGGACGAAGTCGCGTGTACAGCTAGTCGTAAATACATTTCCGTCACCTCTCACTGGTGGCCGCTAGTGCTAGAGTTCATGCATATGAGTATAAATACGGTACACACATCAAAATAATATTAAAAAAAAAAAATCTGTCTGTCTGTTTGGTCCGGCTTATCTCTGAAATGGCTGGACCGATTTTGACGGCACTTTTTTTGGCAGATAGCTGATGTAATAAAGAGTAACTTAGGCTACTTTTATTTTAGGAAAAATTTAATTTAATTCCACGCGGACGAAGTCGCGTGTACAGCTAGTCGTAAATACATTTCCGTCAGCTCTCACTGGTGGCCGCTAGTGCCACAAAAATATGATAATATTTCAAGACGATGTTATTTATGTAATACATTATAACTGAGTGCCACCGACGAGTGTGAGGCTCGGTAGTGTATTGTCGGTTCTGAAATGTACCGACATGGCACGACAGTATGGCATTTGTATGATTATATGTGTACATTATTTATATTATTAACCGGGTCTTAACACGAATAATTTTATGGCAAATAAAGGTATTTACCTCTCTCGACGTTTCGACTAGGTTGCACTAGCCGTGGTCACGAGCTGACTGGAGTAACAGCGATGTCAATGTAGATAGGCGACTTCAGCAGTTTCTTCACACACAGCACTCTATCTGTACACTTATTACGTAATATAAATATATAGGATAAATACCGTATATGGAGCACTAGATTTAATTAAAAAAAAAATACTTAAATTATCTGTTTAACGAAAGTTCGCCATTTAAAAATGAGCCCTATTCATATAGTGCGACACACACAGTTATCTAACTCACGGTAATGATTTTTAACTGTATATAGTTTATAAATAGTAAAATTAACAAAAGTGAATAAAATTAGATTAGATTAGAAAATTATATTGGAAAAATGCTAACCTAACCTTAAGTTTATTATTTGAATAAAGATTATTATTATAAAGATTATTATTATTATTATTGATTAGTGATCAATGAGAAAGGTTAATTTGCCATTAAATTAGTTCGTGTTAAGACCCGTTTAATAATATAAATACACATATACAATACATAATAATCAGAGCTGTCCCGGCAAACGTTGTTTTGACATAAAATAAAAAAAAATTAGGGGTGGACTACCCCTAACATTTAGACGGTTGAAAAATAGATGTTGGCCGATTCTCAGACCTACTCAATACGCTCACAAAATTTTATGAGAATCGGTCAAGCCGTTTCGGAGGAGTATGGGAACGAAAACTGTGACACGAGAATTTTATATATAAGATATACCTATATTAAAGACGAAAGTTTAAAAATAACTATATGTGTATTACCTTAAAGAAACTATTAATATTGTCTTAAACTTACGTTAAATTGCGGAGTAGTAGGAGGAGTAAACGGAGTTCAGCGTGAACTCGAAAAAAGATCGACGTTGATCTCGTTTTACTTTAAATGGAATTCACCAACATTATACAGATCACGTTTACCAAAATGAAGTTTAGATTTTCATTCGTTCACAGTGTTACACGGTAATAAAATAATATTTGATGCAATGGGTAATTTAAATAAAATAATTCTAAGAAATATTTATAATTCAATCATGTGATAATTAGGATAGGTTTTTTTTTTTAATTTTTAAAATTTTAATAAGTTAATATAAAACAAGTTTACCTCATCATCGCAGCCCGGAAGACGTCGTCGACCACAAAGTATAAAAAACTGCCTGGAAGGCAACCTTTACCTATAAACTAGTAAAAAAATATTTTATTTAGCATTTTTTTTAAACTACTGGCAATTTTCTTTTTATTCCCGATATTGTATTGTCAAAAATTTGATTGATGACTGTTTGACAACTGACAGCTGCTTTAAATACGTTTAAAGAGTTAACTGTAGGAAATCAGACGTTCAGAATTTATAAACGTGTTTAGCGAAATTTGTAGTGGTGAAATGCAAAATGAAGCTTTGAACGCGTTAAAACATTTTAATGGCGTTTAGTACGAACTAAACGTGATCAGTTTCTTTGGTGAAATCCGACCTAAGTTGTCACCATAATTAGTGCTTCTTACAATGGCCTACCGTATACTGTATTGTCACAAAGTAGTATATAAGCATTAGATAGTCTGAAAAATAAAAACAAATGTATTATTGGAGTATTTAACGAGTAGCGGTAGTTGTGTGAAGACATTATCGGACAATAAAACTAAAAAGCTCATCACTAACCTAGGAAGCTTCAGGTAACTAACTCCAGTTTCAGTTAATTTAATTTTGTGTAATTTAGATTGTGTAACATTCTGACATCCGTTGTATGTATGATATTGATTTTCAATTATACCAACTCCTTTCACATATAACTTTGTAAAAAGTCAAAGTCGGTAAAGTATATTATTATACACTTCTCTTATAATATCAGTAAAGTATGTTTCCAAGGTTTATCCAACTTGTTTTATTATTCGAAGTACCTACTGCGTACACTCCAACTTATCTATTTTGTTTTATTAGACCCGTATTGTATCGGCTTCCACTTAATTTTGTGTTATTATCTAAATTAAATTAGTTTTAGTTGTTTTTAACTTTCGTCTTTAATATACATCTATAATCTATATATATAAATAAAATTGGATTGTAATATTGAAATAACTGTTTTTTACTACATGCATATGAATATAAATACGGTAAAAACTTAGAATTTGGACATATATATTAGGAAACTATTGACAAGACCTAATGAAGTATAAACAAGAATATACTATAAAATATATAATAATAATAATCTCAGGACAATCCACACAGCGCCATCTAGACTCAAGTTAAGCTAGCTAAAGCTTGTGTTATGGGTACTAGATAACTGATACAAATACATAGATATTTTTTTTGTAAATACATACATATTATACATAGAAAACACCCAAACCGATACAAACAATCATACTCATGAATACAAATGTTTGTGCCGTGCGAGGAGTCGAACCCGCGACCAGCGGACGTAAAGCGGTGTGCTAAACCACTAGACCACCGAGATCGTCAAGAAAAATTAAAATTAAAAATATAGATACATTTCCAATTATCCAGATACAACAGTCAATTTCTACGTTTCTAGCATTTTTACGTTTTCCATAGTGAAAAAGGAAAATATGACGAAAGTGTATATTGCTCTGCATATTTAAAAAGACACCAATCAAAATATATTTGACTACACAAAAAAAGTCTCTCTGTATCATCTTTTAAACTATAGAATGACTAACAGTGCCCGCAGTTTCTAAAACATGAAATTTATAGTCTATATGTTATTCTGCTATAAGCTATATTACTGTAAAGTTTCATCAAAATCCGTTCAGTACTTTTTGAGTGAAATAATTACAAACATCCATCAATACTCACAAATTTACGCGTTTATCTATACATCTATACATATAAATAAAATTGGACTGTCTGTTTGTAATATTGAAGTAACCGTTCTTTACTACATGCATATGAATATAAATACGGTACACACACCAAAATAAGATTTTTTCAATATTTGTCTGTCTGTCTGTCTGGTTGTTCCAGATTTTGATGGGACTATTGCCAGGTCACGGATGTAATAAGTTGTAACTTAGGCTACATTTAGTTTAGAAAAATAAAGTTAAATTCCACGCGGACAAAGCCGCGAGTACAGCTAGTAGTATTAATAAGATTATGTGGCTTAAGTGTTTGAAAAATTATAATGAAATACCTTGTCGAACGAAATCACTTACCAAACAACTTAATAATTGAAATATACACATCTTCGTGATTGTGTACATAATACACGAGTTATAATCAATTCTCGCAAGTGTATTACTAAGGTCCAGTTTCACCAAAGAAATTGATCGCGTTTAGTTCGAACTGAACGCCGTAACCCATTCCTTCCCACTGTCCTATTTTTAGGACACTACATTTAATTTTTTTTTTAACAAACTGACTATCGGATTTCAATAAAGAAATTGATCGCGTTTAGTTCGAACTGAACGCTATAACCCACTCCTTCCCACTGTCCTATTTTTAGGACACTACATTTAATTTTTTTTTTCAACAAACTATACGTTTCACTAAAGAAACTGATCGCGTTTAGTTCGAACTGAACGCCGTAACCCATTCCTTCCCACTGTCCTATTTTTAGGACACTACATTTAATTTTTTTTTTCAACAAACTATACGTTTCACTAAAGAAACTGATCGCGTTTAGTTCGACCTGAACGCCGTTACCCACTCCATCCCACTGTCCTATTTTTAGGACACTACATTTAATTTTTTTTTTCAACAAACTATACGTTTCACTAAAGAAACTGATCGCGTTTAGTTCGAACTGAACGCCGTAACCCATTCCTTCCCACTGTCCTATTTTTAGGACACTACATTTAATTGTTTTTTTAACAAACTAAACGTCGGATTTCTCCAAAGAAATTGATCGCGTTTAGTTCGAACTGAACGCCGTAACCCATTCCTTCCCACTGTCCTATTTTTAGGACACTACATTTAATTTTTTTTTTCAACAAACTGAATATCCGATTTCACCAAAGAAATTGATCGCGTTTAGTTCGAACATGAACGCCGTTACCCATTTTTTTTTTAGGACACTACATTTAATTGTTTTTTTAACAAACTAAACGTCGGATTTCACCAAAGAAATTGATCGCGTTTAGTTCGAACTGAACGCCGTAACCCATTCCTTCCCACTGTCCTATTTTTAGGACACTACATTTAATTTTTTTTTCAACAAACTATGTATTTACACTATAGCTACTAATGAAGTTTGTATTTTAAAATATTTTTTCTATTAAAATATGTTTTTAAGTAGTAATACATATTTACGTCATTTTAATACATAATATAACTTTTTTTTATGTATTAAGACCTTAATCCTATTACATCGATGCTTGGGAAGTAATTAGTTAAAACGTTTAAACGTGTTCAAAGCTTCATTTTGCAAAGGACGATTTCCCTAAATGACAATCTCTTACTCTTATGAGTGGGTACTGAATAGTTTTTCAGTTTGGATCGTTATTTCTAACTGTTTTAATGTTAAAACTAAATGGAAACAGTTCAACACTACAAATTTTGGTGAACACATTATAAACGTGTTTAGCGAAATTTGTAGTGGGTTAATTCTGAACGTCTGTTTTCCTACAGTTAACTCTTTAAACGTATTTAAATCAGCTGTTTGTTGTCAAACAGTCATCAATCAAATTTTTGACAATACAATATCGGGAGTAAAAAGAAAATTGGCGGTAGTGTAAAAAATATCCTCAATAAAATAATGTTTTACTAGTTTATAGGTATAGGTTGTTTTATATATATTCTAGTCGACGGCACTTTTGAAATTAAAAATTAAAATACTTATCCTAATTATCACATGATTGAATTACAAATATTTTTTAGAATTATTTTATTTAAATGACCCATTGCATCAATATATGAGCGTGTAACACTGAACGAATGAAAATCTAAACTTGATTTTGGTAAACGCGATCTATATAACGCTGGTGAATTCCATTTAAAGTAAAACGAGATTAACGTCGTTCTTTTTTCGAGTTCACACTGAACTCCGTTTCCTTGAACGTGTTTATGCTACGATTGGTGAAATCCGACCGAAGCAAGTAGTAATACAGTGTATAGACACTTGTTATGTAGTCGCCGGCGGGCAATTAAGTAAGTTTTGGGCGTCTTTATATTATGTGTAATAGATTTGTATTGGAACTTCGCAAATACGACCACTCCACGTTCCCAGCTTATGTTATTCATTATATTATTTGTATAACTTCGTTTTGTCATTCACTTTATTATTTACTAGCTACTCGCCCCGGCTTCGTCCGAGTGTACATGTATTATATATATAAACCTTCCTCTTGATTCCTCTACCATCATCTGGGGGCGTATTATGAACTCTTTAAAATCCAGTCAGTTTTCAGGCAGTTCAGTTTACGGCCTTAAACTGAATGGGAGTAAGAGATCATAATACGCCTGCGGAGCTTTGTTACTCTTTCACGCAAAAGCTACTGAACGGATTTTGATGAAACTGTACAGTAATATAGCTTATATATCGGAATAACATATAGACTAGAAATTTCAAGCAGATGAAGCCGCGGGCACAACTAATTTTTTTTTTTTTTTTTATAACACAGGGGACAAACGAGCATGCGGCTCACCTGATGGTAAGTGATTACCGCCGCCCATGAGCACCCGCAACACCAGGGGAATTGCAAGTACGTTGTCGGCCTTTTAAAAAGGAATAAGCTCTTTTCTTGAAGGTTTCAATATCGTATCGGTTCGGAAATACCATTGCTGGAAGGTGATTCCACAATGTGGTTGTGCGGGGCAAAAAGTTTCTAGAAAACCGTACTGAACTAATTAATAATAAATTATAATTAATACCAGCTACTCACCCCGGCTTCGTCCGAGTGTACATGTATTATATATATAAACCTTCCTCTAGAATCACTCTATCTATTAAAGGAAACCGCTTCAAAATCCGTTGCGTGGTTTTAAAGATTTAAGCATACATGGGGACGGACAGACAGCGACAGCGACTTTGTTTTATATTATGTAACGATTTTTTTTTTACCACTTAGGTGGCAAACAAGCATACGGCCCATCTGATGGTAAACGGTTACGATTACGGTTATGATTGTATTATCAACAGCATTGCTGGTCTAGCGGTTTGCTATAGTCCCAAGTTCGATTCTCATATAATATTATATTTGTGCTGTTATTGGTGGCTTCATCGTGGTACAAAAGAAGAGGCCAATACCCTCCGAGTGATCACCGTCCAATTCAAACGGTTATCGAAATTACGAGGTCTGAGCAGAGGTTCGAACCCTAGTGGTACCCTCAGACTAAAGTCGTAACCGTCAGGCGGAAGTTGACCTTCAGCCGCTCCACTTCCTTCCTTGGTTTGGAGTGCCATCTGCACTCGCCCCCTATCGTCCGGTGAAGCTGTAAAGGCCAGTTGCAGCATTAGAGTAGCCCGAAAAAAAAGATGGCCAATGAACCACTGTGGTACTGTACCCACCCACCAAGATGTGTATGTGTCGTTATCTTCACTCTTTCAAAATCATCACCATCATCATCATTCATCTCTCGTTCAAATGACTTTACTTAAGTAAGTTGTGTACTAAGCTGAATAAGTTACTATACCTTTTTAACTATGTATCTAAGATATTGACCGGAGATGTAAGCTATCTCCATACAGAATTCTATTTAAATCGGTTTAGCAGTTTCGGAGATGAACCTATATAAACAGACAAACAGACAGAGGAACAATAAATTTGATGAAAATCTTCTAAGATCTATTTTTAGTGTATTTCTTCTATGTTCAGAAATTCAACCTCTACAGTTGTATTATATGTTTATGTATAAGATATATGTATAAACTGCACTGTGAGCTATTGCAGGCAATGTATTACACATAGTAAAGTAACTACCATATAGTAACTTTAAGTAGCTATGACGTGGTCGAGTAGAATGAGTAGTCCTAAATGTGCTCACTAAAACGTCCAGACATGTGGCGGCGTGGTGAGCCGGGTCATTGGGCTGCCTAAAATATGGTTGAGCGCAGTGATGGCTGGCTCATCCGTCATACTCGTGAACGAGTGCAGCTTAGGACTGGTCTGCTCTTATCACTACGACTGATTTAATCTTATTGTGTATTTATATTTGACCCTAATAAATTAGTGCTGGTTGGTAGTTTGTATTCACACGTTTCGACTTGAAAAATGTAAACTTACAAGGATTATTTAAAAGAGCAACACACAAGTTTCTTGCTGGTCTTTCTTGTGATGAGATAGCTTTCCGAATGAGCGGTAGATTAAAAAAATTGTTATGACTATTCAAAAGTGCTTAAATTAAGTTTATTTGAATAATTTATTTTTTATTCTATTCTATTCTATTCTATTCTATTAACAACAGCCATCTAATCCCAATCTAAGCAGAGCCTGTGTTATGTATCCCAGACCACTGATAGCTATACTTGAACACTTTTTTTTAATAGCATACATAATATATATAGGAAGGAGATGGGGTTGTTAGTAATGTGGACTCATGACCCTATTACTAGCAATGTACCATGTCAGGTTGACCTCCACGCGGTTCCCCCTGGAAATCATCGTGCTAAATTCTTCGTGTTTTTGTCACGATGGGCTAACTGACCTGACCTCATAGTCACCTTATCATCCTCCACTGGTGCCCCGCCAGCGTAAACCGTTTGTGCAGGCGGGTGCACCATTCCATAATCACCCATAAAGAAAAAATACATATATATATATATATATATAGAGGGGATTGTTAGTAATGTGGACTCATTCCCGCATTACTAGAATGTTCCATGTCAGGTTGACCTCCACGCGGCTCCCCGGTTAGTGTATTTTCTACTTTATTCTTTTATTCTATACATAACGAACGTAAGAGGAAATCGATATAGGAAGAAGTTTTGATTCCAAATTCTGTGTGCACGCTATACGCTTACAATATTAATTAAATAAAATAAAAAAATTAAGAATTTATTGAAACAACCAATGATATTGTAAGTTTGGAACTTAATGAAACAAATAGAGTAAATAAGTCTAAATACTCTAGAAATTACTCGACTATTTATTTAAATAATTAGTATACTATGTGCAGATATCTACTACACAACTTTGCAGTCACTGTTTAAAGTACATATATATATATGCACATTGCTTCGCGCATCTAAAGTTAGTAATATCGTATATTTTGTTTATCCATGATTTTACAGAAGTTTGATACGTAAAGCAAATAATGAAAGGAATAAGTACATAGTATTCCTACGTAGATTAAACTTGTTAACCGAGTTCATGAACTTTATCTTAACGTATCACAAAGCAATTAGCAGAGCACTTATTAACTTTATAAATCGTTTAATTTAAAACAAAAATCGATTTTTTAATTTAGTTTCTGATTTAGTGTTTTTGGAAATAATAATAATAATCTCAGGACAATTTACACAGCGCCATCTAGTCCTAAGTTGAGCTAGCTGAAGCTTGTGTTATGGATACTAGATGACTAATACAAATACATAGATATTTTTTTTTGTGAATACACACATACATAGAAAATACCCTTTTAAAACTTTATGATTAATAAATTTGACTTAAAAGGCTGTTTTATTTTATACTACTATGGTGGTAAGCAAGCATACGGCCCATCTGATGGTAAATGGTTACCTTAGCCTATGGACGCATGAAACACCAGAAGTGTCTATGGATTCATATCCTTTCAAATTCAATTCAACGTTCAAAATATCTTTTTTCATGTAGGTCTATTACAGACTTTAATGTCATATGAAACACCAGAAGTGTCACGTGCGCGTTGCCGACCCTTAAGAAACCTTAATATACCCTTCTTGAAGTCAAATTATAATAAGTTATTCATATCCTTTCAAATTCAATTCAACGTTCAAAATATCTTTTTTCATGTAGGTCTATTAAAGACTTTAATGATATGTCAAATCTACCGTCAGTTCGGAATGATTTCGAGATGATTTTATAACTATCCCTATCTCTCTACCCTATCCAGTTTGGCTAGCTGCAGTTAAGGAAAACTGTTAAAAATATAATTGTTAGCATCAATACATAAAGAACACTCAGTTGACCAATTTGTTACTTACATTTCAAATTTAAAACGATAGCGAGTCACGTGATGTTGATGACGTCACGATTATGCCGCCACCAATAGTAGTAGATATAAAGAGGCCGGGAACAAGGAGGGAGCGGGCTGCTCTCACTCTGTTCGAGGCGACCGAGACGACCACACGTGAATGTACAGCGACGCAATTTATGTGGAGTGTAATTTGAAAAAAGAATAAAATAAAAGTACTGCTGCATCGACGTATAATTTCTGAAACTTCCCAATAATCCATACTCACAAACTACTTACATTTCAAATTTGGAACCTGTAATTATTTATATAAAAATAAATCTATTCAAAAGAGCAACACACAAATTTCTTGCTCATTCTTCTTGTGCTGAATCTGCATTCCGAATGAAATCGAAAATATGACTATTCAAAAGTGCTTGTAATAACTTTACTTGAATAAGGATTATTTCTTTATTATTGAGTTGAGCGTGAATTAGTAATGCTAAATTACAGATAAATAATTAGTTTTCCGTATAGGTAAAACTGCTTGTCTTATATATAAAATTCTCGTGTCACAATGTTAGTTACCATACTCCTCCGAAACGGCTTGACCGATTTTTATGAAATTTTATATGCATATTCAGTAGGTTTGAGAATCGACTACTATCTATTTTTCATACCCCTAAGTCATAAGGGTAGTTCACCCCTAACATTATTTTAATATTTTTAGAACAATTTTTATAATGTGGCATTAAAAATACATACAACCCTAAATTTTCACCCTTCTAGCATGAAGCCCAATTTTTTAATAGCGATTTTAATTTATATGGCAATACAACGTCGTTTGCAACGTTTATGGCAAAAAAACAGCTAGTAATTTTATATGTAGACGGCCTCGGTGGTCTAGCGGTTTAGCACACCCCCTTACTACCGATGGTCGCGGGTTCGATTCCTCGCACGGCACAAACATTTGTATTCATGAGTATGATTGTTTGTATCGGTCTGGGTGTTTTCTATGTATAATATGTATGTATTTACGAAAAAATATCTATGTATTTGTATCAGTTGTCTAGTACCCATAACACAAGCTTTAGATAGCTTAACTTGGGTCTAGATGGCGCTGTGTGAATTGTCCTGAGATTATTATTATTACTATTTTTATCCAAAAATTCTCATCTCCCCTCTTAAGGAGAGGAATTATTATTTATTATTATTATTATAAGTTTATTTGAAAAAAGATTCTTTCTATTTTTATTTCTTTATTATTTAGTTGGGTGTGAATTCGTAATGTTAAATCACAGATAAATAATTAGATTCTCGTACAGATTGCCAGCAATAAAAATATTGTTGTCTACATTTTTCTTCAAAACTGCCCCGAAGTTGTTAATACAGTGCTTAAACTTTGGATCATTGTTGGATTAAAAATATCCCTCGTACCTCGAAGTTTTAATTAATAAAGACTTTTGTAATTGCACGAATAGTTTTGCGAGTACGTAATTGCTTCTCTGATTTAAGTAGCTTTGTTGTACAACTTATTTCTCGAAGACGATGTTTTGTATTTATTTTTAGATTTGTTTTTGCAGAGTTAATCAAATTTTATTAATTACTAACCACTCGCCTCGGCTTTGCCCGGGTGTACATGTATTATACATATAAACCTTCCTCTTGAATCACTCTATTAAAAAAATCGCTTCAAAATCCGTTGCGTAGTTTTAAAGATTTAAGCATACATAAGGACGGATAGACAGCGACAGCGCTAATGTGTCATGTCAGGTTGACCTCCACGCGGTTCCTCCTGGAAATCATCGTGATAAATTCCTGGTTAATTTGTCAGGATGGGCTAACTGACCTGACCTCATATTCATCTTAGCATCCTTCTCTGGTGCCCCGCCAGCGTAAACCGTTAACGCAGGGGGGTGGTCCATTGCATTATCATCCATGAAATATATATCTATAGAAAACAAACAGATCAATCCAAACTATCATACTCATGAATACAAATATTTGTCCCGTGCGAGGAATCGAACTCGCAACCATCGGAGGTAAGACAGTGTCCTAAACCGCTGGACTAGCAATGCCGTTAACCAATACCTCATACTCATGAATACAAATATTTGTACCGTGCGAAGAATCGAACCTGCGACTATCGGAGGTTAGGCGGCGTGTTAAACCGCTAGACCACTAATGCCGTTAAACGTCACATTCATGAGTACAAATATTTTTACCGAGCTTGGAATCGAACCTGCGTCCATCGTAGATAAGGCGGTGTGCTAAACCGGTACACCACCGGGGCCGTCAACCATTAATACCAATTTCTATCATTGTTCAAATTAATCACAATGTATATAATAGTAAACTAGATTTGCCGTTAACTGAATCATGGTAATGACTAAAACCAACTAAACGTAATCTCAGCCAAGCATTGAACTATAAATCAATACGTGATTGTGTTATCGAGTCACAGTTTAATGCATTGCATTGGGGTTTCATCTGAATATACACCCTACTCTGTGTTGTGTGTTTGTTTGAACAAATTAAAATCAATTGGACTAAAATAGAATTGAATAGAAAATCATTTATTCAAATAAACTTACATCGAAGCACTTTTGAATAGTCATCACATTTTTTTAATCTACCACTCATTCGGTAAGATCTCATCACAAGAAGAACGAGCAAGAATAAAATAGAATAGAATAGAAAATCGTTTATTCACATAAACTTAATTTAGCACTTTTGAATAGTCAATATTTTTTTTTAATCTACTGCTCATTCGGTAAGCTGTCTCATCACAAGAAGAACGAGCAAGAAACTTGCGTGTTGCTCTTTTAAATAATTTCGATGGGTGCATTAGGCAGGGATCACTATACAGTTTTAGAGCAAAATTCAGTCTATGTTACTCGGATTTTAGATGCGGGTGAGCATTTTCTTAAAATTCTACATTACAAAAAAATCCATACTTACTTTCTTATGATATTAGTCCAAATATGAATGTGACTTTTTCTTACTATAATAGATCAGAAATTCCTGCATCTTTCTCATTTAAAATAATTATATCTATGAAGCTCAACATCTTCTTGAAGACACATGTACAGAATGATTAGGGTAAAGCCTCAGGCGATCATATCAAATTAAATAATTAACAACATAATGTAAAAAATCATATTTATTGTGTAACAAAGTGTGTCCAGACCAACAAACCTATATCTACATGTACCGAGCGTCGTTGTCACATGAAGACGTCGTCGGCCAGTGCCTTGCCCTGAGGCCGGTCGTCCTCAAACGTCACCATCTTATCACGACCCTTACTCCCCCCCACACTTTGTCCCTTACTCTCCTGAGCCTTCCCCCTGTCCCCAAAAGTCGACAAATCACACAATTCACCGCCAACTCCACTCAAGTTAAATTCGCTCAAACTCCTCGGAACAAAATACTCTATACACTTCTCGGCGTGACCAGCCGACCGACGCACCGGGGTATTCCTTTGGAAGCTCTCCTCCCCATAATTCGAAGACTTGCGCCTCGGTAAACTATTGAACTTTGTTGGGTTTAAACTGTCGATCTTGAACGTAACCTGCTGACGTTTCTCTTGGCAGTTAGCGAATGCAACTGACGGCCCGGTGTCGGCCGTTTCTCGATGTCAGGACACAACCGACATGGATATCTTATCGTCGCAGATCTTCTCTACACTGTGCACAGCGCGAGACTTAGAGCCACCTGTACAAAGCGCAGTAAAGTTTCTTAGAGCTGAGCTCATGTCTTCTTGTATTAAATTGAAACACATAGCAATGATAACAATACCCACTAATATATATATACAACACACCCCGATTGCTATATCCTCCGCTTTAGCTGATACGGTGCTTGCGTAGTGTCCAGGTTTGAGATCACCAAAGCCGATCGTCGCGAGGCTCGAAAAGGAGAAGTAGTAACCGTCTATATAGCTCCACTTTTCCGTGGTATGAAACACAATAGTACCTAGTGCGATATATAATATGATAAGGAATAAACTTAGGATAATTGGCACTCGCGTATGGTCCCTACACGTCCAATGGTAACCTCCACTAAAACTGTCCAGATTCAGAGCTGCTTGGAACGGCGTGCGCCGCTGCCTCTCGCAGTACTTATCTTTTTTATCACAGTCATTGTACTGCTTGCATTCGACACCAGGCAATGCATATCTGCTCAAGCAATCGGCTTTGGAGTGGAAATTCCCATTTTTCAAAGTTGAAGGACAAATCTTGGAGTAGAGGACTCTGAAGTTCCTTGCGAGTGTTTCTCCAATAGTTGAAAGGTACAGCATGATAATTGGTATGCCGATGCACGCGTACACGACTGCCACTATCTTGCCCACCGATGACTGCGGCGTGACGTTTCCATGACCTGAAACAAATTGTTTTAATAAACCTTCTGACAGTCTACTATTTTTATTAACCTGTTCCCGCGACTTGGTCCTCGTGGAATTTAACTTTATTTTTCTAAAATAAAAGTAGCCTAAGTTACTCCTTATTACATCAGCTACCTGCCAATAAAAGTCCCGTCAAAATCGGTCCAGCCATTTCAGAGATTAGCCGAAACAAACAGACAGACAGACAAATATTGTAAAAAATATTATTTTAGTGTATGTACCGTATTTATATTCATATGCATGTAGTAAAAAACGGTTTATTCAATATTACAAACAGACACTTCAATTTTATTTATATGTATTGATTTTGACAGAATGAGTCTGTCAAAATATTTACATTAAAGTATATCAAAACATATTATATGCAATAGATATAACTATATAAATTTCTTGATGTAACTATTATTTTTTCTTTGTTACTATTATTTCAATAATGGAAAAATTAAGACCAATAGATACAATATCATCATCTTAATTTACTGTTTCATCTCCAATAACATACTATATGTCATCTACCACATTCTGCAGCTAAGGAGTTATACTAATCATAGCCACAGGTTTTAGATTAGATTTTGCCCAAGAACTATTAGACTGGTTTTAATGAGACATAGCATATATGTTTTAATTCTGACTTTCGGTAGATACATCATTGTTAATGGTTTAGGATATTGTAGCGTAATATAGTAAAACTGTATGTATGTGTATTATTATTATTATTATTTTATTATATATGAAGGTATCCGCTGAAAATCAGCGTCGTGGCACCCCGTCACGACATATGCTGAGCGGAGACCTATTTGGTACTGTAATTATTAATGTAAATTAAAATTTAAAAATTATTTTCAGTGTACCAAATAAACAATTTTCTTTCCTTATTCTTTCTTTTTCTTAAACTTACCTATAGTTGTAATGAGCGTCAGGGCATAGAGGAAGCTACTAGAAAACGTCCACCTGTAGTCTCCGGCGTGATCAAACGTTACTCTGTTTTCAAGTACTGCACCCCTTCTAATCGTTTTAATTAGCACTTTCTGGAAATCCATCAACTCTTTAGCTGCTAGCTTTGTCCAGTTCTCTTTATACAGAATATTCAAATCTTCTGTTATAGACCAAAGTCTCTCTACAGTTTTTGAACGCAAATCATTACTTGAACTCTGAGACTGACTAAGATTAGGCTTCGATGCAGCTACTGCAGTTTCTTCTGTGACTGTGTTCCCTTCTATTGCCAGGAAGAGAAACCCACCAAGGAGGTTGTAGGTAAGAACGAGAAAGCAAATTGCTAGACAGGTTAAAGGGGATGCTCGTCGTTTATGGACGCAGCGACAGCAGAAAAGTCTAGTGTCGTCGATGCCTCTTTTGGTTTGAAAGCAGCATTTCGGTTCTTCAACGAAGCCTATCTCAGTCTTGCAGTAGGCTCGCTTGGACAGCTCCCTGCTACCGTCTTCAAGCATGATGCTAGCGTCGGTTCATGTCGTATGATTCATCGCACCTTGTACTTCTTGTGGTGTCTTCTCTTTGTTCTGGGCATTGCTTATGAGATGATTGACTGAGCTTTTATACCTGTAACAAGAGATACATTTCTATATAAACGACTTGATTCAAACGTATCTTAATAGTTCAGGAATAGCATTGGAGGCATATTTAAAAATAACCAAATTTGATGAAATGAAATGAAATTTCAGGTTTTCACATAATTAACTAGTAAAATTTCGTTTAAACTGAAATTGCGGGAACATTATTTAAATTTGTAACTTTTTTACTGTCTTTCTACCTTTTACATATCTTTCTGTTATTTCCCTATAGATCTATATCTATATATTTTTTTCTTACTTTCAATTTGAGGCTGTACTTATGATTTGATTATCAGATCATTATGTATGTTTATTATTATTATTAATTTTTATTGAAATTTATATTTAAAATATTTTGCTTTATATTTATATATATCTTTTTTTTGACATTTCTCATCTATATTAGTGCACCGCCAACAATATTTCTCTGCACCACTCATGGTTGCCTGGTAGATAACGCCGCATGGTGTTAAGTCCGCCATATGTACACATTGTTTTTGTGCAGTAAAGTTAAATAAATAAAAAAATAAATAAAATAATTAACATATATATTAGTTCTACACATTAGTCGTTTCTGACATGCAATACTAATAATCCCATTACTAACAATCCCCTTCCACCCAAAATACAATAGTTTGTACCGTGCAAAATTAAATGCGTAGTAAAGCGATGTGTAGATCTGCTAAACTGCTATAGGAATAGAAATAGGGATAGATATATGGACAGGGATAGGGATAGGGATAGGGATAGGGATAGAAATAGAAATATTCTTTATTGAAATAAACATAATATAAGTACTTTTGAATAGTCAAGTTTTTAGGTTCT
This sequence comes from Achroia grisella, assembly GCF_030625045.1. NCBI lineage: Eukaryota > Metazoa > Arthropoda > Insecta > Lepidoptera > Pyralidae > Achroia > Achroia grisella. The sequence continues at coordinate 187,856 of NW_026712880.1, read as the reverse complement.
ACCGCTCATTCGGAAGGCAGACTCATCATAAGAAGAACGAGCAAGAAACTTGTGTGTTGCTCTTTAAAATAAATATTGGTTTAATTATACATTAGTATGAAAGTATGAATAAAATAGATTCATATGATATAGACAAATACAGACGTTGATGACCCCTTATTGCTATCGATGTAGTAAATTGTATGGAAGAATTGTTTATTACATTTCCAGTTTCTAATAATGGCTAGTACGATGCAGTTAAAGTTTAATGTACCGTGAATAAACATACCAATAAAATATTATAGCGACCCATAATACTTTATTTTAAGCTTCCGAGTTTGTGAAGATACTCTTCTTTGGTTTATATTAGCATTTGTTAGGTTAGATCGTCATTTGATATGACTCCACGTGGCAGGGGCGGAGCGTGAATTTTTGGGGCCCTGGGCTAAATCTACTTAGAGGTCTAATGAACTACACGTGGCAGGGGCGGATCGTGAATTTTGGGGCCCTGGGCTGAATCTACTTAAGGGCCTAATGAACTACACGTGGCAGGGGCGGATCGTGAATTTTTGGGGCCCTGGGCTAAATCTACTTAGAGGTCTAATGAACTCCACGTGGCAGGGGCGGATCGTGAATTTTTGGGGCCCTGGGCTAAATCTACTTAGGGGCTTAAAAAACTACACGTGGCAGGGGCGGATCGTGAATTTGTAGGGCCCTGGGCTAAATCTACTTAGGGGCTTAAAAAACTACACGTGGCAGGGGCGGATCGTGAATTTGTGGGGCCCTGGGCTAAATCTACTTAGGGGCTTAATGATAAAAATATTCAACTAAAAATACACCGATCAAAAACCAGATTTCCTATTGCGTGCTGCTACACCGACCACGTCAATGTACCAGTCCCGCTTACACTACGCAGGACATTGGCGACTATTTACCAGGAGTAACCTAACATTGAGGGTGATGCAGCTGAAATCGTGTCAAAACGCTAGTTTCAAAACGTTTGTGGCCCGTGTTCCCACCAACATACTGGCCACCTTCATGAAGGAGGACTACTGGCCGAAGGGTATGGTGTATCGGCGCTACCGTGGCAGTACCATCATCAGTGCCGTGATGACACAGACAATTTATATTTCTTTTTTTATAATTATATTATTCATATGTATGTTAGTCTGTAAGGTATTTATAATATGGACCATTAGCTACCTGATTTAAATAAATAAATATAATAAAAAACAAGCGACCAGAAAGAAAGAAGCAAGGGTTGATTGATCTCAGGGTTGCCAACCTTATGATAAGTTTTTTAACATTCTAGATATTTTTTTATTTTCTAAATTTGGTTTCAGTGAACCCTTTGTGTCATCGGGGCCCTGGACTGCTGCCCTTAGGTAGATCCGCCCCTGCCACGTGGGATATGAGACTAGAAGCATTGTATATGCAAATTCATCGCGTAATTATCTTTTTAAACTGAATTCTTGAAGGTTTCTAAAATTGTGCTGTAGTTTTGATGCTGTATGATGATAGTCCAACGTGATAACGGTCTCGCTGGACTAGCGCTTTAGCACACTGCTTTACGCCCGATGCTCTCAGGTTTGATTCCTCACATGGCACGGTAACAACATTTGTATTCATGAGTATGTGTTTTTTTATTGTTATAAAAGTTTTCTAAACTTATTCAATTCAAATTCAAAAATAATTTATTCATGTAGGACATTTTAGCCGCTAGCCGCTAAACTGGCTTTTAAAAGAAATATTCAATTGAGTTTCTTGCCAGTCCTTCTCAATTGGATCTATATACTGAACTGGATGGTAGCGAAAAATTATAATATAAAAAATTTGACGTATGAACGTCAAATCTTTTATATTATATTTTTTTTCTACCTACCTATTTAACTGGTCGGTAAAAAAAAATATAGAATAGAATAGAATAGAATAGAAAATCATTTATTCAAATAAACTTACATTGAAGCGCTTTTGAATAGTCATTACATTTTTTTTTTAATCTACCGCTCGTTCGGAAAGCTGTCTCATCACAAGAAGAACGAGCAAGAAACTTGCGTGTTGCTCTTTTAATTAATTTTATTATTACTTTACATTTTTAAGTTTAAGTGTGTGAATACAAACCACCAATTAGCACTAATTCTATTAAATATCAAATAGAAATAATATTGAATATATAACCAACTGTTAAACAATTAATAAGAGGAAATTCTATATATTTATATTGATACTATATATTATATATTTATAATATATTTATATCTATACCGTCCAGTTCAGTATATAGATCCAATTGAGAAGAAGCTAGCAATGCGGTCCTTAGTCTTCTTTACTAACAATCGCCTTCAAAAGGCGGTCTTATCGCTATAAGAAATTTCTTACAGACAACCTTGTTAATATATATACTAATATTAGAATTAGGAATATATATATTAACAAGTTTGTCTATAAGAGATTTCATATAGTGATAAGACCTTTTGGCGAAGGCGATTATAAAAGAATGTAAACAAATGTTATGTAAAAAAGCCTATTATAAAATAGATGAATTTATAGATGATAGCAATATATAGCAAGAATAAGTTTATTTGCGGACAACGTTATAATTTTAATTTTCATACTGCTTTCTTGATATATGATAGCGTAGCGGCTTTTATATTGATTGCCGCATGCATCCGAATGTAAAGTGCGAATACTGTAACTACCATATAGTAATTTTTGTAGCTGTGACGTGGTCGTGTGGAATGAGTAGTCATGCTCACTAAAATGTCCAGACATGTGGCGGCGTGGTGGGCCGGGTCATTGGGCTCCCTAAAATATGGTCGAGCGCAGTGATGGCTGGCTCATCCGTCATACTCGTGAACGAGTGCTGCTTGTAGGGACTGGTCTGCTCTTATCACTACGACTGATTTAATCTTATTGCATATTTATATTTGACCCAAAAACTAGTGCTGGTTGGTAGTTTGTATTCACACGTTTCGACTTGTAAATGTAAACTTACAAGGATTATTTAAAAGAGCAACACACAAGTTTCTTGCTCGTTCTTCTTGTGATGAGACAGCTTTCCGAACGAGTGGTAGATAAAAAACAAATTGTTATGACTATTCAAAAGTGCTTAAATTAAGTTTATTTGAATAAATGATTTTCTATTCTATTCTATTCTAAAGGATGTAAACAAATGTTTGAATTTAAAATATTATCCAACGATAAAGCGTTATGCATCCATAAAGAAAAACTGGCAAATGGTGGATTTATTTCTAAAGCCATATTGTTTATAGTGTCGTAAACGGGGTCTGGATTAAACGGATTTCGCCAACATAGCTACCTACGTCGTGGGCCCCTGAAATCCTCATAACATGAGTAATGAACACCCAAATCAAACCTCGATCTGAATGTGTAAACGTGAAAGTTTCCCTTTCGGGAATTCAAGGCGTGTTATATACGGGTTATCGAGGAATGAACGAATGTTTGTTTAATTTAAAAAAGGATACGTGATGGATTATGGGAATAGGTAAAAAAGTTAATGTAATAAAATTAAAAGTTATGAAACTGAACATTTTTAATATAAATTTGTGTATTCTTTGACCAAATTGTTTCTTCGACGACCTCGTTGCTGTAACAGTTTAGCACATTGCTTTACTTCCGGAGCATAGAATAGAATAGAATAGAATAGAATAGAAAATCATTTATTCAAATAAACTTACATTGAAGCACTTTCGAATAGTCATCACATTTTTTTTAATCTACCGCTCATTCGGAAAGCTCTCTCATCACAAGAAGAACGAGCAAGAAACTTGTGTGTTGCTCTTTTTAATAATTTTATTCTTACTTTACAATTTAAGTAAGTGTGTGAATACAAACTACCGATTAGCACTAATTCGATTAAATAATCAAATAGAAAAAATATTGAATATATAACCAACTGGTTAAACAATTAATAAGAGGAAATCAGTTATAGTGATTAGAGCAAACCAGTCCCTATAAGCAGCACTCGTTCACGAGTATGACGGATGAGCCAGCCATCACTGCGCGCGACCATATTTTAGTATTAGGAAAAAAAGTATTATTCAAATATCATGTTTTTATTGCCTTAAAAACGTATTTTTGTGTACTTTTAACACTAGAGCTGTAACAAAAGTGACAACTCACAATTTACATCTAACATTTCGTCTTTAGTCTATCATGATAAATTCTTGGTGAATTTATCACGATGGGCTAACAGATCTGACCTCATGTTCTTTTTATCATCGTCTACTGGTGCCCCGCCAGCGTAAACCGTTAGTACAGGCGGGTGAAGCATATAAATCGTTAAGTACCCACAATGAGTATTTTGTATTTAACAATCACAGTAATGGTTGAAAATAAAGTATTTTTGCATACTTTATTTATGCAATATACAAAAATAAAGTAGGATACGTTATTATAAAGTATGGTTGGCAACCCTAGATGTGTGTCTGAGGAGTGGGATATTAATTTTTAATTTTCTATTCTATACTTTATGTTTTTCCTATCCAGACCAGTTTATACGTTTTTTTTTTGCATAAAAGCGTTACCATCTGTCCTTGTCATATCGCACGTTCCTATCCATGCATACAACATTTAGTCGTAATTTTCTACATTATTCAAATTGAATGTAAGAAATTAGAAACATTTGAATATTTCTTATCAAAATCATATAAAACATCTTGTTCAAATTACCAAGTAAAATGAATATGTAACGCAATTACGGTGGCATAATAAAATCTATACATATAAATAAAATTGGAGTGTCTGTTTGTAATATTGAAATAACCGTTTTTTACTACATGCATATGAATATACGATACATACACCAAAATAACATTTTTTACAATTTTTGTGTGTCTGTTCCGGCTAATCTCTGAAATGGCTGGACCGATTTTGACGGGACTATTTTTGGCAGGTAGCTGATGTAATAACGAATTACTTAGGCTACTTTTATTTTAGAAAAAATAAAGTTAAATTCCACGCGGACGAAGTGGCGGGAACAGCTATGTTGTATATAAAAATGTAATAACAATTGCTCAGTCAAATAAAACCTATACAAATCTAATAAATGAGTTTTGCAATAAAATATCTACCTAACACTACATAGTATAAAACAAAGTCGCTGTCGCTGTCTGTCTGTCCCTATGTATGCTTAAATCTATAAAACTAAAAACGGATTTTGAAACGGTTTTTTTTAATAGATAGAGTGATTCAAGAGGAAGGTTTATATGTACAATACATGTACACCCGTGCGAACAGATAATGTATAGACTATTTGTCATTAAAAATACAGCTCTGACTTTTCACCCCTACCTATCTACCGTCACCAACCCCTAATCGGTAGTAGCGATATTACTAAATTAATTATTCACTTAAGTGAAGATGTTAACATCAGCTAAGATTGCAGTTAAACACGGTCAAATTTCATATTAATGAAAAAAAAATTTTTGATTCTGATCAAATTCAAACTCCAGACTTTACTGTCTGTAAGTCGTCATAATACTACTGAACTGTGACGTTCTCGATACAGACAGTCACAACTATTAATGTTTATATAAAATATATAAAGATATCAACTAAAGACAAAAGACATAGTTGAAAAAAAAATGTAATATTCTTACATTTATTTCGTACCAAATATTGTTATCAAATATCTTTGCGTCTGTATTGGACCCTTAGTTCAGTAAACACATGACAAAGGTCTGTATTGTTTCATTATTGCGATTGAAGCTTCGATTTCCTGTGTGTTTGTCCAACGGACATTCTATTTTTTTATTAAAGTAACATCTACTGTTGGTACAATGAAATTTTATATATAGATAGATAATTGATTTATTGCCAACATAACACAAATAATATAATTTACAATAAGACACAAAATAAGAAATAAATAACAACATAGAAAGTTGGCAATAGGAGCTGCCTCAGCTGTTGCTGATGTAAGCACAACCTCAATGAGGTGCACCTATACAGCACTGGTTCTCAGGCAGCCCCCATTACTCATAAAAAAAAAACTGAGATGCGGGTTTATTATTATATATATTTTGTTGCCGGATGGAGATTCGAAATTCAATTTCATCACCTTACTATACTAAGATAACATCATCATCATCTTCATCATCTCAGAAGTCCACTGGACAATGGGCTCTCTCAAAGATCTCCACGACGATCGATCCTGCATTGCTCGCATCCATCGCCGTCCAGCGATCTTGACCAGATCGTCGGCCCATTATATATATTTGGTCGCGGGTTCGATTCCTCGCTTGGTATAAACATAAATATATGTCATCATCTTCATCATCATCGCAGCCCGGAAGACGTCCATATACACGATGATCGGTCCTGCGCTTCTCGCATCCTTCCAGCGATCTTGACCAGATCGTCGGCCCACCTTGCTGGAGGCCTTCCCACTCGAGGAGTTCGTTGCCCCAACGGCCAACTGTCCTATGTGCCCTGCCTATTGCCACTTCAGTTTCGCAATTCTTCGGGCTATGTCGGTCACTCTGGTTCTTCCGCGGATCACCTCATTTCTGATTCGATCCCGCAGAGTAACTCCGAGCATAGCCCTCTCCATTGAACTCTGAGTGACTCTGAGCTTGTTCATAAGGTCCATAGTTAGCGACCATGTCTGTAATCACCAAGTAATCACTGGCTACGGTATCGTAGTAAACAACAACTTTATAGTATATAACACAATATTAATTTAATACAATTAAAGCGAGAAAGACGCTTCACACAGCGCCATCTAGTTTCAAGCTAATCAGAGCTTGTATTTTGAACTAGTCAACTGATATAAATAAGTTTGAACCGTGCAAGGAATCGAACCCGCGACCATCCGAAGTAAGGCTAATCCGCTAGACTACCGAGACCGTTTTAATCCGCTCGCAGTAACAATAATAATATCTCAGGACAATTTACACAGCATTATCTAAGTCTTAGCCAAGCAGAGCTTGTATTATAGGTACTAGACAATTGATATAAATACTTAAATACATACATAATATATGTATATATATAAAAAAATCCAGACGAATATAAACAATGATGATGAATACAAATGTTTTTACCGTGCGAAGAATCGAACCCACGACCATCATACGTGCTAAACCACTATACCACTGAGGTCGTCAAAATATATATTTTAGAAATATTATTTTTTATTTTACTACATTAGGAATGCAGATTGAGAATTCAGAATGCAGATACATAATTTGTAATAGTATTTTTATTTTACCACATTACAAATGCAGATTGATAATTCAGAATGCAGATACATAATTTGTAATAGTATTTTTTTTTCACCACATTAGGAATGTAGTTTCAGAATTCAGAACGCAGATACATAATTTGTAATAGTATTTTTTTTTCACCACATTAGGAATGTAGATTCAGAATTCAGAACGCAGATACATAATTTGTAATAGTATTTTTTTTTCACCACATTAGGAATGTAGTTTCAGAATTCAGAACGCAGATACATAATTTGTAATAGTATTTTTTTTTCACCACATTAGGAATGTAGTTTCAGAATTCAGAACGCAGATACATAATTTGTAATAGTATTTTTTTTTCACCACATTAGGAATGCAGATTGAGAATTCAGAATGCAGATACACAATTTGTAATAGTATTTTTATTTTACCACATTATGAATGCAGATTGATAATTCAGAATGCAGATACACAATTTGTAATAGAATTTTTTTTTCACCACATTAGGAATGCAGATTGAGAATTCAGAATGCAGATACACAATTTGTAATAGTATTTTTTTTTCATCACATTAGGAATGCAGATTGAGAATTTAGAATGCAGATACATAATTTGTAATAGTATTTTTTTTTTCACCACATTAGGAATGCAGATTGAGAATTCAGAATGCAGATACATAATTTGTAATAGTATTTTGTTTACACTACATTAGGAATACAGATTGAGAATTCAGAACGCAGATATGTAATTTGTAATAGTATTTTTATTTTACCACATTACGAATGCAGATTGATAATTCAGAATGCAGATACATAATTTGTAATAGCATTTTGTTTTCACTACATTAGGAATACAGATTGAGAATTGAAGCTTAATAAAGATAATAATACAAAATCAACAAACAAAAATAACACTTGTTTGTGAATATTCTCAAATGCTCACGGCGCTGCGTCTCAAGTAAGTCGAAAGAATATAAATTGTAAGTATGTCTGCGCCTCCCATCGAGTTTTGTTGTTTCAGGAATTTCATTAAAGTATACATACACGCAATCTATACATCTATAAGTATAAATAAAATTGGACTGTCTGTTTGTAATATTGAAATAACCGTTTTTTACTACATGCATATGAATATAAATACGGAACATATACTAAAATAACATTTTTTATCTGTCAGTCTGACAGGCTTTGATTGTTCCGGCTAATCTTTGAAATGGCTGGACCGATTTTGACGGGACTTTTTTTGGCAGGTAGCTGATGTAATAAGGAGTAACTTAGGATACTTTTATATTAGAAATATACAGTTAAATTCCACGCGGACGAAGTCGTAGGCATCCGCTAAGAAAGGATTTTGATTAATTCTATCCCCAAGGGGATAAAATAGGGGATGAAACTTTGTATGAATCTTTGTCAATTTTAAACTGATCGGGCTGAGACTTTGCATGCATAAAGCTACTATGACGTTGGCATCCTCTAAGAAAGGATTTTGATAAATCCCTCCTAAGGGGATAAATTAACGCGAGCGAAGCCGCAGTCAAAAGCTAGTTTAGTATATTTGTCATTTCAAATCATATAAAATTTCAAATCATTTATTCTGTAGGACATTTTAGCCGCTTATGAACGTCAAGAGTTTTGTATTAATATTTTGAAATATTAATAATTTAAATTTATTTATTTCATTTATTAATTCATAACAATGACTATAGTGTGGAATTTACTTGAGAAGAACTCATTTTCAACTCAACTCTATCAACTAATGTTGTTGGCCGCAGCTGGCCTTTACAGCTTCACCAGACGATAGGGGGCGAGTGCAGATGTCACTCCAAACCAGCGGAAGGACTTATGGAGCGGCTGAAGGCCAACTCCCGTCTGACGGATACGACTTTAGTCTGAGAGCACCGCTAGGAGTTCGAACTTCGGCTCAGGCCGTAAGAATATCGATCCCCGTTTGAATTGGACGGGGGATCGATCGGAGGGGTCCAGAAACTCAACTGAACTGCCTTTTTATAAAGCCAGTTTATTTACAATGCATATTTATATAGGTCTATGTCTAACATTAAATAAAACTCAGTGCACGACTATTGCCATGCACGCTCGTCATAAATTCCCATCGATTGTAAAACAAAAAAAAATCTGAACTATTGTTCTATTTAATATGGACTGCAAACGGGCTCAGCCAAGGGTTCATTTCAATATAGTCAGAAATTTATTGCCTTTTGTTTGGGAGTAAACAATCTATACATCTATACATATAAATAAAATTGGAGTATCTGTTTGTAATATTGAAATAACCGTTTTTTACTACATGCATATGAATATAAATACGGTACATACATCAATATAACGTTTTTTACAATTTTTATCTGTCTGTCTATTTGTTTCGGCTAACCTCTGAAATGACTGGACCGATTTTGACAAGACTTTTTTTGGCAGGTAGCAGATGTAATAAGGAATAACTTAGGCAACTTTCAGTTTAGACAAATTCTTTTATTTTAGAAAAATAAAACAAAATTCCACGCGGACGAAGTCGCGGGAACAGCTAGTGAACAGATAATATATACCTACTGGTATATATAATAGAGCTCTAATTCGTCTAACGTGATTTTATGCGGAATATGTGTCCATTTGACTTCACTCATTTTGATGGATTTGTATAATAAAGTTTGAAAAATATTCGACATACGAGCTCCCATTCGCAACCCTTTTTAAACATTACGCCGCATCTCGACAATATATCCGTTATTTCGCGTTTAATAACCCATAAATGATATACCATCAAAAAAAACCTTCAAAAATGTATATTACTAGCTGTGCCCGCGGTTTCACTTGCGTTAGATTTCAATGTACAAAATTCATTATAAAATATAGTGTATGTGTTATTCTTATCACTACGACTGATTCAATCTTATTGTGTTTTTATATTTGAGCCTAAATAAATTAGTGCTGGTTGGTAGTTTGTATTCACACGTTTCGACTTGTAAAATGTGAACTTACAAAGATTGTTTAAAAGAGCAACACACAAGTTTCTTGCTTATTCTTCTTGTGATGAGACAGCTTTTCGAATAAGCGGTAGATTTAAAAAAAATGTTGACTATTCAAACGTGCTTAAATTAAGTTTATTTGAATAAATGATTTTCTATTCTATTCTATTCTATTCTGATGTATAAGCTACACTCGAGAGCAATGAATCCGGGTCACTTAAAAAAACCTATATATCTCGGAAACTAAGAATGCTAGCTTAATGAAATATATTGTGTTTAATAGACAATTAAATTCTCCTTAAATTAAGGTATTAATTAAATAAGGGTTATGTCATAAAAAATCAAATTTGAAAAAGACTTTCGAAGATGGTTCTATGAATTTACTGCATTTGATTTTACTTTTGTTTCTAATCTATCATTTAAATGGGTACGCAAACCATATTTATAGTGTTGAATATTTATTAGTCAACCTGTAATAATGTCTCTTACTCCTGAAAATGCACCAGAATCCTCACAATGCTGGAAACCGGCCGGAGTCAGCGCGATACAGCCAGGACTGTCGGTGTGTCGCTGTCAACAGTACAAAGAGTTCTCCGACGTTACGAGGAATCTGGTTCTAACCTACGTAGACCAGGAACAGACAGAACTAGATGTACCACAGCCATGTATTACAATGCTTCATACAGGTATAATTGTGAATAACTACCTACAAGAGATGAACATCACTCGTATGGAGTGGTCAGCACGCAGCCCAGATATCAACCCGATCGAGCATGCTTGGGACGAGCTAGGGAGATGCGTAAAACAACGAAACCCTCTCCCCATTTATGCTTCGTGAGCTCAAAATTGCTCTCACAGAGGAATGGGAGAATATGTCCCAAAATCGTATAAGGAACTTGGTGTACAGCATGCCAAACCAGGTAAACGCAGTAATGGAAGCACGAGGAGGCAATTCAAAGTATTAAAATTCAAGAAAATCATATTGTTGTACATAAATAAAGGGCCGTGATGAGCAGGCAATTCTTTGAGTTATAAGTATCGAATTTAATGTTACTTATATGCATTTCCATTATTTAAAAATGTTTGAATGTTAATTTCAGCATATGTTTTGATTTAGTAGATTGTTAAAAGAGGGCCATTCGCTCCATTTATGGTATGGGTTCCAGGGAGTCATTGCGAGAGTGTTTTAAGGAATCAAATATCCTCACCGTTGCTTCTCAATACATTTATGAAAATATCATCTATGCCCGAAGGAATGTAGACAGTTTCAAAAGAGTTAGTGATTGCACTAATAAAAGCTTACGTAACAATAACAAACTGATTTTACCTAAATGTCGTTTGGCTAAAGTTAGTAATTCGTTTTATGGCAATTGCGTAAGGTTTTACAATAAAATACCAGAGTCTGTTATAAATCTGCCAGAAAAAAGATTTAAATGTCAAATAAAACAGTTCCTTTGCAAAAAAGCTTACCATAAAATTGAAGAATTCGTTAACGATAATAATGTTTTTTTAGAAAAACTTTAAATCTATATCACTGACAATATTATCTGATTACATTAATAATGAGTGCGTAGCGACTTCTATGTTGATTATCGCACGCCTCTTACTTGTTATACTGTAATTATTTATATAAATAAAACATCTATTAAAAAGAGCAACACACAAGTTTCTTGCTCATTCTTCTTGTGATGAATCTGCATTCCGAATGAGTGGTAGAATCAAAATATGACTATTCAAAAGTGCTTGTAATGAGTTTTTTTACTACATGCATCTGAATATAAATACGCTACATACACCAAAATAACATTGTTTACAGTTTTTGTCAGTCTGTCTGTGTGTATGTTTGTTCCGGCTAATCTCTGAAGTGGCTGGACCAATTATAATAATAATAATATGTTTATTTTGGCATCAATGGCCCGTTAGATTATGACGGGACTTTTTTTCGCAGGTAATGAGTAACTTGGGCAACTTTTATTTTAGAATAATAGAGCTAAATTCCACGCGGACGAAGTCGCGGGAACAGCTAGTGTAGTGATTTAATTTAGAAACAACTTATATTTAATATCTTTAGAATTGACTCAAACAATTGTTTTGTATGTATGTATATCTGATAGTTTCCATTCCATCTTTAGTAAGATAGAAACAATGTTATTCTGAATCAAAGAGAATCCAATTAACTCTACAATTGTTGTAAGGAACTTTGTAATTAACCTTTGCTACTTTTGACTTGAATAAACAATTTTCAATTTCCGCTAGTGACCTGGAAAATTGGTATCCTAGGAAAACAGTCCAGTGCCTAGACTCATGGCCCCATTACTAGCAATGTACCATGTCAGATTGACCTCCACGCGGTTCCCCCTGGAAACCGTCGTGATAAATGTGACGATGTGCTAACTGACCTGACCTCATGTTCACCTCATCATCCTCCACTGGTGCCCCGCCAGCGTAAACCGTTAGCGCCGGTGGGTGCACCATTTCATTAGGGGAAAGGGGATTGTTAGTAATGTGGATTAATTACCCCATTGCTAGCAATGTATCATGTCAGGTTGACCTCCACGCGGTTCCCTCTGGAAACCATCGTGATAAATTCTTGGTGAATTTGTCACGATGGGCTAACTGACCTGACCTCGTGCTCATCTTATCATCCTTCACTGGTGCCCCGCCAGCGTAAACCGTTAGCGCCGGTGGGTGCACCATTTCATTATCATCCATAAAAAAAAAGATTCACTACCCGTTAGTTGGAACAGCTGGATCCCTAAACTTTAAAGATAACATAACACCAACCAAATTTATTTTATCTTATTGAACCCCATATATAACGTTTACAAATCAACACTAATTTTTTTTCGGACTACTCTAATGCTGTTGGCCGCAGCTGGCCTTTACAGCTTCACCGGACGATAGGGGGCGAGTGCAGATGGCACTACAAACCAAGGAAGGACTTATGGAGCGGCTGAAGGCCAACTCCTGCCTGACGGATACGACTTTAGTCTGAGGGCACCGCTAGGGTTCGAACCTCTGGTCAGGCCTTCGTAATTTCGATCCCCGTTTGAATTAAACAGGGGATCGATCGGAGGGGTACTGAAATTTATGTAAGAACATTTTTTTTTATTTCATTCATTCATTCATAATTTAAGAGCCACGCTCTTATCGGTGGAGCTTTTTTAAGCTCAATTTACTTGCCTTATAAGTTGCATATTTCATAAGTGGGTGTTTTTGTATCGAAGGTTATATATAAACTATCAAAGTCCACATTAATTTATTGTAATTATGAGTGTCGTGTGTTTAAACATCTACCGAATAAATACCATTTCATTTCATCTCATCTCGTCTCGTCTAGTCTCATCTCATCTCATCTAATCTCATCTCATCTCATCTCATTTCATTTCATTGCTAACAATTACCTTCCCCTTCCACGTGTTGCATTCACCATAACGCCAACAGTTCATTATCTCTGACTACCCCACCCGGGATAATAGTCGTAAATCTAAACAATTATTATTGTGTAAATATTAATGAAAATGTACAATATTTTGTTGTTATACATATATTAAGTTACTTCAGGCCAGGGTTGCCAACTTTTTATGACAAAGAATAAAAAATAAAGTATTAGGAAAAAAGTGTATTTTTCAAAATTTTTGTTTGCATTAAAAACGTGCTTTTGATAGTAGAGCTGTGACAAATGTCACAAATCATAATTGACATGTAACATTTCGTTCAGTAATTATAAATCGTTAAGTACCCATAATGAGCATTTTGTTTTACGCATCACAGTAAAGGTTGAGAATAAAGTATTTTTGCAAACTTTATGTCAAAGTATAAAGTATAGTTACCAAAAATAAAGTCATCATCATCATCATCATCGCAGCCCGGAAGACGTCCACTGCTGGACATAGGCCTCCCCCAAAGATCTCCACGTCCTGTGCTGCTCGCATTCAATGCCTTCCAGCGATCTTGACCAGATCGTCGGTCCACGTTGCTGGAGGCCTGCGGCCAGCGGTCGCCACTCGAGGACTTTATTGCCCCGACGGCCATCTGTCCTACGGGCTATGTGCCCTGCCCATTGCCACTTCAGTGTGGCAATTCTTCGGGCTATGTCGGTCACTCTGGTTCTTCTGCGGATCTCCTCTATTCTGATTCGATCTCGCAGAGTAACTCAGAGCATTGCTCTCTCCATTGAGTGCCTCTGAGCTTGTCATGAGGCCCATAGTTAGCGACCACTTCTCTGTGCCGTAAGTCATCACATCACGGTAACACACATTGGTCGTAAACCTTCGTCTTGAGACACTGCGGACATTTGGACGCAAAGATATATCGGAGCTTCCCGAATGCTGCCCATCTGAGTTGGATTCACAATTGACCACTTTATCGAAAAAAAAAATTAAAGTAGGATACGTTATTATAAAATATGGTTGGCAACCCTACTCCGGGCTGTCTCTATCAGTTTGTTGATATTCATTATAAAGGGTCAATGGGTTGTGGATTTCAACAAAAGCTTTCTGTTAATTATATTTGCTTGAGAACTGTACGTGGGTGTCGAAAACAGTTGGGCAGTCCATCTGTACGTATCGATTTCCTCTTAACGTTTTTCTATTAACAGCGGCCTTTTCCTTAAATAAACAATTATTTTCAACTAGATTTTACCCGCGGCTTCGCTCGCGTTAATTTGTCCCGTTAGTTGTGGAATTTATCAAAATTCTTTCTTAGGGAATGTCTACGTCATAATAGCTTTATGCATATAAAGTCTCAGCACGATCGGTTTAAAATTGACAAAGTTTCATTTCATCATTTTAACTTTCATCATATTCAGTAGGTCTATTTTATTTTTAATACCCTTGGTAAGGGATCATCGGGGGTGGTAGAATTTATCAAAATCCTTTCTTAATGCCTACGTCATAGTAGCTTTATGCATTCCCAGCCCGATCGGTTTAAAATTGACAAAGTTTCATACAAACTTTCATCCCCTTGAAATTAATCAAAATCATCTCGTCATAACATCTCCCTGTATGCCAAATTTCAGCCCGATCCGTCCAGTGGTTTGTGCTGTGCATTGATAGATCACTACGTCAGTCACCTTGGAGTTATATATATTTAGATACGTGAGATAGAGTTATAAAAACACAATTTTTATGAATTTGCGACGAAATCATGGGACGAAGACCAGTTAAAGTTAGAGTTTTGTCTAGCTTCCCCCTTTTTCTTTCTACAGTTCAGTAGTGATTTCAGAGGAGCTTCCTCCTACGTACACCAAGATTTTTCGAGAGACTACAGCATGGGGTTTTTCAAGTTTTTAGTTTGTATGAAACTTTGTCAATTTTAAACCGATCGGGCTGAGACTTTGCATGCATAAAGCTACTATGTTGGCATTCCCTAAGAAAGGATTTCGATAAATTCCACCCCTAAGGGGATAAATTAACGCGAAGGAAGCCGCGGGCAAAAGTCAGTTAATTTTATATAATCAAATGTGCTCTCTATCGGTATTAGATTCAACATTATTATAGACATCCAGTTTTGTAGACCTAATAAAAAAAATCTACATCGTAACATCAGTTTATGTTTACAACATGTTCTACAACATATGTTAATACAACATACTCTCCAATCTATGTTAATTGCGTTACCAAAACTTCCTTTAATCAATCTAATATAACTTTGTAGGGCACAAGACCACATTGATCTAGAACGATAACAATCTGCATTGTATATAAGGGAAAACTAACCCTTGTATCCGAGGCATATTTTATTTGATCCCATATGCGGAATCATTTGTATGCGATCAGGGTTCAGTTAATAAAGGTCACGTCCGCAAGAAAACTTTTATCATAGACGCTGGGTATCGGATAATGTAACAGTCTAGGATATTCGTACACTGGAATGCTACTCTGAGCCGAAACTTGGAATATTTGAATCGACAAACAAAGAGGTTGATTTATATAGATATTTGTTTCAGAAACTTTGAATTGCTTGTAAGTAAGAACGGTGAATTAATTTACTAATTAAAACAAAATAACAGGATGAGAGAGATGTGCTAACTCGTAATAAACATGACTCGAGTTAAGTCGAGTTGAAATTCAGGTAATTCGAGTTAACTCGAGTTGACTCGAGTTACCTGGAATAAAAAGTTTTTTTTTTATTATTTCGAACAATTCTATTGTTTTTAGCCGCAGCTAGCCTTGAAAGCTTGACCGAACTATAGGGACCCATAGACCCATTTCTGTTCGCCAGAAATGGGACTTTAAACCCGCAGAAGGACTTCGCATAATGATTTTAATGATTACATCATTATGCGAATTCCTTCCTTCTGAATATGCGAAAAAAAATAACAACCGCAAATCAATACTGAAATATTTGCGATGAGTGAAAATTGTACTTATTTTTTACACTACTATGGTGGCAAACAGGCATACGGCCCATCTGATGGTAAATGGTTACCGTAGCCTATGGACGTCTGAAACACCAGGGGTGTCACGTGCGTTGTCGACCCTTAAGAAACCTTAATATACCCTTCTTGAAGAACCCCATGCTGTAGTCTCGTATGATATGATATGATCAGAAAATTTGATGTCATTGTCGGTTCGATGACAGAATCATGCTCTCGCTCTTTTACTTGATTCATTCATTTACCCGTTGAATTCTTCCAACTCGAGTTGGCAGAATTCAACTCGAGTTATCACGAGTTAGTAACTCGAGTTGACACATCTCTAATTCGAAGTACCTACATAAAAACATATGTTATTTCAAATTTAATTCATCAAATAATAGAGCGTCGTGATTTAGTGGTTTAAATATCCGACTTAGACGCCAAAGGTCATGAGTACAAAATATGGTCAACAAAAAAACTTTGCGTGTTAATTTATATATTTGAGTGATTCTCCGGTGATGGAAACATCGATAACAAAGTAAATTAATACAAGCTATAGAGTAAGCTCACCAGTACCAGACAACGCCCTAACTAATTGGCACCGGAGCCGTGTGTACCTACACGCTTCCACAAGCCGAGCCGCGGTAGTTATGCTATCGCGACCTCGTGACTCCGGCAATGACTTGTAGGTACACCGTGTAGTTTTTTAGTGGCTAAGAAACCAAAACCCTTGTCACCCCTCCGGTGAGGGATAGCTTTTGAAGATCTTTCTGCTTCATCGTCTTAGCTCTGTTCCACTTTATGTGAGGTCGGTCCTAATTTTACCGCGCCAGGACAATCCGTCCTGGGTTATTGGGTCGGGTATTTTCCCGTAGCAATAAGTTTACTCCTGGTTCACCATGTGGCTTCATGACATCCACTACCTCTTCTACGTTCAGGTAGTTTTAAGACTTTTTTGACCACATAATCCTCGTCACTTTACATCGTCATTTTGAAGATTTTTCGTCACGCTAAAAAAAAGCACAATATTGCGTCCTTAACGCCACCAGTTGTCACCATCTCTATCTACCCTATCTAGGATAACAGCCGTGATGTTATCCAATTATTATGTAAAGTAAAACAAGCTGATACAGGTTAGTTTAGTTTACAAGCCACTTAAAACACGACACCTCCTGTAACGTAAACTTTAGCTCAACTATTTCAAACTGTTTGATGCGACCCGGCTATACATGATGGGATATAAACTTTGTTTACGTATCTACTTACTTTAAGCTGTATTTATCATTCACGGGATTTAGTATATCACGATTTATATTTTTTAATATCTCATACAGCGCCATCTAGTTCCAAACTAGGTCTAAGTAACTAGATGGCGAAGAAGAAAATATTAGGTACGATAGAATTTATCATCACACATACATCAATATTAGATAATTTTTTTTTAATGCGTAAATGTGTGTTTTTCTATTATGTAGAATAGATTTTTTTTTTTTTGCGTGGCTCATTATTTATTTATTTGTAGATGTTTTTTTTATATAAATAATTACGCTATAAAAAATAGGGGTTGATAACAAGTAAAATTTAGATTGTATGTATTTTTGTATGTTGTATCATAAAAAAATTTTGTCTATAATCAACATAGAAAAAATCGCTCAGACCTACAATACTCATTATCGGTCAAGCCGTTTCGGAGGAGTATGGGAACGAAAACTGTGACACGAGAATTTTATATACATATAAGATATTATAGTCAGAATTTGTTTTTTTTGTTACGTTCTATCTGGATTTCATTGTCAGTTTTTCTATAAAAATATTATATATTTTATTTATATTTATCTATAGCTTTATATATATTGTATGTATTTGTATATGTATGCAACTTACGTTTAGTAAATATATATTATTTATGACAATATTATTTTTCTTATTGATCTTTTTTTCTCTGCACAACCTGCAGATTTATTAAGTCAGTACTTTTATCTGGTATTTTATTGTATAAATAAATATATATTCTATCAAGACATATTTTTTTTTTTATATTTCATAAAACGAATTACTAACTTTAGCCAAACGACATTTTTGGTAAAATCAGTATATATATATATATATATATATATATATATATATATATATCTTATATATCAATCACTAACTCTTTTGAAACTGTCTATATTTTTCCTGGTATAGATGATATTTTCATAAATGTATTGAGAAGCAACGGTGATGAATGATAGGTGAAATAGGAGAATGGAGTTATTCAAGAGGAAGTTTATATGTATAATACATGTACACCCGTGCGAAGCCGGGGCGGATAGCTATATGCTATGTGCATATAGCTCTCGTGGACAATGTACCTTTCTAACAGTGAAATAATTTTTTAAAATCGTATCAGTAGAGCCGGATATTATCCGGAACAAACAAACATAAACTTTACTCTTTATAATATTAGTATAAATGAAGCGTAAAAGATTTTCCAATACAAATAGTCAGAACTAATTATTAAATGGAAGAACTCGATCCGGCCAGTGCAATCGACGTAACGAAATAAACAAACATAATTTTATTTCATTATTTACATTGATCGTTATAGCTGCATGCACTCTTTTAACGTTTACTTTATCAATAACCGAGCAGTTATAGAGTAAAACACGACTATTCAGTTTCAGTTTGCGTACATTTTGAATGTATTCAGCCGTAACTCCTTTGTGTTGTAGGGGTTGCACCATTTATTTAAAACTACCCCCGGGGGGTAGTACTTATACCATGAATAGGTTTTAAATAATTGAAATGTTTTATCTAAAACTATCAGTGCTTATTGCATTTTAAATATTGCAATCTTTTTATTCTGCTCGAACAAAAGAATAGAATAGAATAGAATAGAAAATCATTTATTCAAATAAACCTACATTGAAGCACTTTTGAATAGTCATAACATTTTTTTTTTAATCTACCGCTCATTCGGAATGCTGTCTCATCACAAGAAGAACAAGCAAGAAACTTGTGTGTTGCTCTTTTAAATATAAGTTTAAGTGTGTGAATACAAACCACCGATTAGCACTAATTCAATGAAATAATAAAATAGAAAAAACATTCAATATACAACAACTGGTTAAACAATTAATAAGAGAAAATAAGTCATAAGTCAAAAGTTCGTGGATTTATATAGACGTTTGTGAATCTGCGTTCCGAATGAGTGGTAGAATCAAAATATGACTATTCAAAAGTGCTTGTAATGAGTTTATTTGAATAAACGCGTGCAACGCCACGAAATTGAGCTAGTACACCAATAAAATAAGCCATAAATACTACTGACAATAAAATTGTAATCGAATTCCCGATAGCTGAAAAATGTCAGAAGAAAAAGGAATATGTTAGATAAAGTGGCTATTATTTCGTACCTAACCGCTATTGAACCGCGAGGGTACAGACGCCATCTGTTCCGGACCCCAAGTATTTGGAAATCACACGTATATGTTAGCTTTTGACTGCTCTGTCTCGGAACAAGTTTATGTATCTATATAAATCTATAAATACTATCAATAGTTGCTCTTTACGTCTGTCTGTTTAATCCCTCACTTCTTATGAAGCATGCAACGTATTTTCATTATGGTTTTTAGTTTTTCCACGACTTCGTCCTCGTGGAATTTAACTTTATTTTTCTAAAATAAGAGTAGCCTAAGTTACTCCTTACTACATCAGCTACCTGCCAATAAAACTCCTGTCAAAATCGGTCCAGCCATTTCAGAGATTAGCCGTAACAAACAGACTGACTGACAAAAATTGTAAAAAATGATATTTTTGGTGTATGTACCGTATTTATATTCATATGCATGTAATAAAAAACGGTTATTTCAGTATTACAAACAGACACGCCAATTTTATTTATATGTATAGATGTTTAGATAATACATTCACGTAGTTATGTGACCTCTGTCACATGCAATATACACTTCCACAAAGTCGGGGCTTGTATTAATTATTACGTAAAATTTTTTTAGTTAATACTACTTTTAAATTAAATTTCTACACTCATTGTCTTGTTTTTTGTTGTACCTACTAGCTTTTACCCGTGCCTTCGTTCGCATAACTTCATTTTTGGCCGCTAGATGGAGCTGAAGTAGTAAAATGTTTTCTTTTTGTTTTTTTATAAAAAATATTTAGTTTATTTTTAAATAAAAAGTATCCTATGTTCATTCTAATACGTCCAAGAATATGTGTACAAAATTTCATGAAGATCGGTTCAGTAGTTTTTGCGTGAAAGCGTAACAAACATCCTTACTTTCCATTTATGATATTAGTAAGGACGTATATGTACTAAATTGAATATAGTATTGTAAAATAAACTACACAAATCAAGTAGCCAATAATTTGAACAATAATCAATCAAAATCAAAATAGTTTAGAATAGAAAATAATTTATTCAAATAAACTTACATTGAAGCACTTTTGAATAGTCATCACATTTTTTTAATCTACCGCTCATTCAGAAAGCTGTCTCATCACAAGAAGAACGAGCAAAAACTTGCGTGTTGCTCTTTTAAATAATTTTATTGTTATTTTACATTTTTAAGTTTAAGTGTGTGAATACACTAATTCAATTAAATACCCAAATAGAAAAAAATATACAACCAACTGGTTAAACAATTAATAAGAGGAAATCAGTCATAGTGAGAGCAGACCAGTCCCCACAAGCAGCACCCGTTCACGAGTATGACGGTTGAGCCAGCCATCATTGCGCTCGATCATATTTTATTTTAATAAAAATAAATATCTATCCACTGTAGGTGTTAATATAATATGTTTTCTTTAGCGAAAAAACCGCTAGGGAATTACCAACACACCTGTTATAACACTGTTAAAGTATGTACTAATAAATAAATATATATGTAAACATAAAAATTCTGAAACACGTGTCCTTATCACAAAAATGCAGGTATACGGTGCAAGTAAACAGCGAGAGTGACATTTTTTCCGCCGAATCAACTCATATATATCGCCATTTTGGCGACAAACATGGCGGATCCAAAATGGCGGTTCATTTAACAATGGCGCGTGTTCCCACAGCGGGTGTTTGTCAAACATAATTTATACACAACAAAATGGAGGCTACAATATTTACAATATCCAAACTCAGCCGTTGAGCAACGTAAACTCAACCATTGCGTAGTAAACTCAAATAGAAATAGAAATATTCTTTATTCAAATAAACTTAATATTTACATTTTTGAAGTTTAACGGCCTTGGTTGTCTAGCGGTGTAACACGACGCTTTACTTCCGATGGTCGCTGGTTCGATTCCTCGCACGATGCAATCATTTGTATTCATGATCGGTCTGGGTGTTTTCTATGTATATTATATATGTATCTTGTATTATGTTGTCTAGCCATAATACGAACTCTGGTTACCGTGGGACTAGATGGTGCACTGTAAGTTGTCCAGGGTTATATATTCTATTCTACCACTCATTCCGGATACACTTCTTTTTCTTCGTTGGTCTTTTAAATAAATATTGTTCAAAATTACATTATTGAGAATTATGTGTGAATAGAATAGAATAGAAAATCATTTATTCAAATAAACTTACATTGAAGCACTTTTGAATAGTCATTGCATTTTTTTAATCTACCGCTCACTCGGAAAGCTGTCTCATCACAAGAAGAACGAGCAAGAAACTTGCGTGTTGCTCTTTTAAATAATTTTATTATAACTTTACATTTTTAAGTTTAAGTGTGTGAATACAAACCACCAATTAGCACTAATTCTATTAAATACTCAAATAGAAAAAATATTGAATATATAACCAACTGGTTAAACAATTAATAAGAGGAAATCAGTCATAGAGATTAGAGCAGACCAGTCCCTACAAGCAGCACCCGTTCACGAGTATGACGGAATACATCTTAATCTTCATTACATAGGATAAAACAAAGTCGCTGTCTCTGTCTGTCCGTACCTATGTATGCTTAAATCTTTAAAACAACGCAACGGATTTTGAAGCGGTTTTTTTAATAGATAGAGTGATTCAAGAGGAAGGTTTATATGTATAATACATGTACACCCGGGCGAAGCCGGGGCGAGTAGCTAGTATCTTAATAATATTATAAACGCGAAAGTTTGATGTATGTTTGTTACTCTTTCACACAAAAACTACAGCACGGATTTTGATGTAACTTTTTTACAGTAATATACTATATTTACCTCGGTGGTGTAGCAGTCTAGCACACCGCTTTACGACCGATGGTCACGGGTTCGATTCCTCGCACGGCACAAGCATTTGTATTCATGAGTATGATTGTTTCTATCGGTCTGGGTGTTTTCTATGTATATTATGTATGTATTTACAAACAAATATTTAATTATATGCATCAGTTATCTAGTACTTATACCACAAGCTTTATCTAGCTTAACTTGGGTCTAGATGGCGCTGTGTGAATTGTCCTGCGATTATTATTATATAGCTTATACATCAGAAGAACACATAGGCTATGCTTTTTATTGGAATGTGGTTATTTATGTAAATAAGTTACTTGAGTAACAAAATTAATCAGTACTTATTACAGTACATAGACCAGTCCCTATAGTCCTTTCTTTCACGAATATAACTCAACCTCTGAGTATCGAATAAACTGTATCAAAACCCGACAAATGGCGTAAAAACGTTCGTTTTGCATCCACGCCGCTCTAATGCCATCGTAGAATTGCAAAACGAACCATTTGGCGGGAATTATCGCGCGTTTGTGTCGGACCAGTCGCTCGCGCGACTCCACTTGGTCAATTAAAAGTTAGGACATTTCTGAACATCTGTCACTTTAGATCAGTGTTTTTCAAACTGTGCTGTCACTTTAGATCAGTGTTTCTCAAACTGTGGGTCGCGAACCTTAAGGGGGTCGCGATACCTTACTCGGGGGGTCGTCGGCTGAAAGAAAAAGTCAAAATTCATATACAACAAAAACACAATTTTAGTGGGAACGATGTGTTTGTTTATTTTTTAAACACTTTAGATGAGTGTTTTTCAAAATGTGGGTCGCGATCCCTAGGGGGCGCGAGGCCTTACTCGGGGGGTCGTCGCCTGAAAGAAAAAGTAAAAATTCATATACAACAAAAACATAATGGATGTACAACAAAAACATAACGATGTGTTTGTTTATTTTTTAAACACTTTAGATCAGTGTTTTTCGGGGGTGGGTTTGAAACGTTAATCAAATGATTTTCTAATTGCAGTCTACTTCTATTTTTAGTTTTAATATCTACCATTGCAGAAAATGTCAGTGAAGTGAAGTGAAGCGGCGAAAGGCACTAATAATTTATGAGCCTTTCTTGCCAGTTTTACCTAACAAACGTATGTAAGCTTTTAATTAAATTTCTTTACTTTTCCATGACACAGGGGGGTCGGCAGAATATTTTAACCACTAAAGGGGTCAAATCAAAGATTGAAAAACACTGCTTTAGACAATGGGGAAACTTTAGTGTGTTTTGAATGTGCCCCATTGTTAGTTATTATTATTGTTTAGAATTTGTAATAGTTAATAAAAACTTTGCTGGCATAGAGGAGTAGTTGTTTAAAGTTATTTTTTGTTATTGTATATTCTATTTTCATAGTTTTATATTTCTAATGGAACGTACGACCATTATTACATATATATAAAACAAAGTCTCTGTCGCTGTCTGTCCGTCACTATGTATGCTTAAATCTTTAAAACTACGCAACGGATTTTTCTAGTAGATACAAGAGGAAGATTTATATATATAATACATGTACACCCGGACGAAGCCGAGGCGAGTAGCTAGTTATGTATAAAGTAATCTATACCAATATTACAAAGAGGTAAAATTTGTATGTTTGTTTGATCGGGAAAATCTCCATTTCTGCCTAGCCAATTTTAAAAATTCTTTCACAGTTAGGTATATTTTCCTCGAGTATTATAAGTCATATAACATCACGCTACGACCAATAGGAGCGGAGCAGCAAAGAAAAATTTTACAAAAAAGATTTTGAGTACTTTCGCTGCGTACTCAAAAAATATGTATGACAGAATTGTTTGTTTTTTATGTATTTTTTGTATGAAATTTGATTACATTTTCAGGAAACAGGGAGCGAGTGTAGATGTTCCAACCCGCGGAAGGACTTATGGTGCGACTGAAGGCCTACTCCCGCCTGACGGATACGACTTTAGTGTGAGGACACCGCTAGGGGTTCGAACCTTGACTCTTACCGTCGTAATTTCGATCCCCGTTTGAACTGCGCGCGATCAAGGGGAATTTATGTTTTATTAGTAGAATTAGAGATGAAACAAATATAAAATTCAGAAATCTGGAGTTCCTACTTGGTAGGAGATCATCTCTGGCCATGGAGAACAAACTTCTTATATACAAGGTTGCACTCAAACCAATCTGGACATACGGCATTCAGTTATGGGGAAGCGCCTGTCACTCGAATATCAAAATTCTCCAAAGATGTCAAAACTGCATCCTAAAGTGTATCTTAAAAGCTCCATGGTTCATCACCAACTCTGAGGTTCACCACGCGCCACAGTCAGGGAAGAAATTGGGAAATCAAGCATCAAATATAAGGCCCGCCTTGCTATTCACCCAAACGAATTAGCTCAGAAGCTTCTAGTCAACAACCAAGCAAAAAGATTAAAAAGATCAATATAATGTACTACATCCTTGAGATGGATGAAAGATTTCTAGCTAGCTGAAACATGGGGACCTTGTCAAAGGATAGAGATCCTCCCACGCCTAATACCGACAACTCACCTGCTTATAGTACCAGTACTGATTGCAGATAATTTTATATTTGTTTCATCTCTATTTGTACTAATAAAAACATTGAATTTAGTTTTTTATAGACATATAAGAAAAGATAATACTCTTCGAAATTACCACCCCCAAGCTTCGTCATTTCATTCGTGACAAATAATTCGGGCGTGGTAATTTCGATCTCCTTGGAATTGGACGATCGGAAGGGGAATTTATGTAATACTAATAAATTCATTGAATTTATCTTTCGGGGTTCGGTCGGAGGAGGATCTATAATACTAATAAAAACATTGAATTTCATTTTTTATAGATATATAAAAAAATCATTAAGAAATCACCAACGAATTGACGAAGCCCGGGCATTCTAATTTCGATCTCCCTTTGAATTGAACGGGTTTCGATCATAGGGGGATATGTAATACTTTTTTATAGATATCTAAGAAAAGAACTAATAAATCATGAACGAAATGAATCTATTTATAAAGAGTAGTAAATTCTAACGAGCATACTGCGAAACATGTTTCTAAAGCCATTACTACAACCGATACAATCAAAGTTGCTGCTAAACTTTCGCAATAACAATAGGCTGATTATTATTGTTTTGTGGCTCCCCGAACAGCTGAGTTTGTAATAAATATCAAAATTCAAAATTCAAAACTCATAAATCAAACTTCAAAATTTAATATTCATAATTCAAAATTCAATATCAAAATTAAAATATCAAAATTCAAGTATCTAAATTCTAAAATCAAAATTCAATATTAAAAATTCGAATTTGGAATTTCGTAATTCGAAATTCGATTCGAAATTCATAGTTCTGAACTCTAAATTCAAACTTGAAACTTCAAAATTCTAAATTCAAAATATCTTTATTCATGTAGGTCTATTACAAACTCATGATATGTCAAATCTACCGTCACTTCGGAATGATTTCGAGATGAGAAGAACTGACAAGAAACTCAACTTGTATTCTTTAAAAATAAATGTGGTACACATTTACAACAATACACAGTCATTAAAATTCAAATTTGGGAGAATAGAGTGACCACCAGCAAATGCTACTGCCAAAAACAAAAATACTAATTGATGTTCGCAACCTGTACATCTTCCTTAAGCTACGGTAACCATTTACCATCAGATGGGCCGTATGCTTGTTTGCCACCATCCTAGTATAAAAATAAACTTTCAGTGTTGATACATATTAAAATCTAGTTAAATATATTAGTGTTCAAGATTTTCCAATACTCTACACTAGTGTGGACTTAACACCAATCCAAATGCACTTTACTATATTTTGTACTAGCTACCCGCCCTGACTTCGTCCGGATGTACATATATATATATATATATATATATATATATAATAAATGTACACACGTCTTCTAGAATCACTCTATCTATTAAAAAAACCGCTTCGAAATCTGTTGCGTAGTTTTAAAGATTTAAGCATACATAGGGACAGACAGCGACAGCGACTTTATTTTGTACTATGTAATGAAGATTGTGGGCATAGAATTAAATAAATAAATAATAAAAATAATCCAGGACAACTCTCACAGCGCCATCTAGTCTCAAACTAAGTAGAGCTTGTGTTATAGGTACTAGACAACTGTTACTTTTAATACATACCTAATACACATAGAAAACATCCAGACTAATACAAACAATCATACTCATAAATATATACATATATATTTTTTTATCTCAGGATAATTCACACAGCGCCATCTAGTCCCAAATAAGCAAAGCTTGTGTTATGAGACCAGTCAACTGATATAAATAAATGGATACATTTTTTTTTTATATATATACATATTGTACATAGAAAACACCCAGACCGATACAAACAATCATACTCATGAATACAAATGTCTGTACCATACGAGTAATCGAACCCACGACCATAGGATAGTAAAGCGGTGTACTAAACCACTAGACCACCGAGGCTGTCGAATTGTATGATGTTTGTATCGTGCGAGGAATCGAACCCGCTACTATTAGGAGTAATGTAATGTACTGATCCACTACTATGCACCAACTAAACGAAGCACAGATGGTTCTTAATTTAAATCTGAGTATACTCAATTTATACGCTGCTGTTTCTGATGTTAAAATTATACTGTGTGCATCACATACTGCTTTCAAAATGAGTTATACTAGGAGTAATTTTTTTATTGAAGGTTTTGTTAACATGAGTTGCTAAAACCTGATAGCACTGCGACCTGCTGCTGTGTATATATACAAATATTACTTACGCCCGCGATTACGTCGCTTCCTATAGCGACCTTTACCAAATAGAGAAATAGAAAGAATTTTTATAAATAAACTATATTAATTAATATTTGAATAGTCAAGTTTTTGATTCTACCACTCATTCGGAATGCAGACTCATCACAAGAAGAATGAGCAAGTAACTTGTGTGTTGCTGTTTTAAATAAATATTGTTTTTCCACATACACCACTACGCACTTAATCTCTGTTCAATATGATAACATTGTCTGAAACATTATTATCATTTATAAATTCCAATAACCTAAACCAAAAAAATTTCATCGTTTTAGCTCCGAATGAGTGGTAGAATCAAAATATGACTATTCAAAAGTGCTTGTAATGAGTTTATTTGAATAAAGATTATTTCTATTTCTATTTCTTCAAAAGTTACGATTTTCCATACAAATTTTCATACCCTATTTTATTTTACACTCTTAAGGGTAATTTTTTATAAACTTTGAGTGTCATATTTAATCAATAGCCTAAAATTCTGAGCATTTATAAAAACTACCTACAAATTGATAAAAAAGTTACCTTGAAGAATTGCCAAAAAATGTCCTATACGAGTGCCTATGTGTATAGGTCTACAGCTATAACAATTTGTCTTGCTACACCAACGTAAACCGTCAACTGATTTACAACCCGGTTTTCGCATAAAAAAATAGCCTACATCCTTTTTCAGGATCTAGACTATCTGTGTACCAAATTTCATTTAAATCGGTTCAGTAGTTATATTAAATAGACAATGTATATAAGAGACAATTGGATAAAATTTAATACTTTCGCATTTATAAAAACTACCTACAAATTGATAAAAAAAAAGGATATTGTGGGTCATCCTTAAGAGATAGATATATACCATCATAGACTTTTTTATTGAACTTTTTAAGGTGTACAATACTGTAGTACATTATTTTGATTTATCTCGTGGATTTCAGCCAGCGTTTGCAATGTAAGCGGAAAAAGATAAGTTTATTTACGACATATAACAATTTATCTTTCTCTACAATATTATACGTAAACATATAAACCTGATTTGAATACATATCTATTAAAAAGAACCTGCTTCAAA
Organism: Achroia grisella; assembly: GCF_030625045.1. Classification (NCBI taxonomy): domain Eukaryota; kingdom Metazoa; phylum Arthropoda; class Insecta; order Lepidoptera; family Pyralidae; genus Achroia; species Achroia grisella. The sequence goes on along the minus strand of NW_026712880.1, from coordinate 159,222 downwards.
ATCCGTTGCGTAGTTTTAAAGATTCTATATAGGGACGACATACAAATTTCTCGAATACACACAAACTGTTTAATAAGATATATATATACAATGATATCTGATAGCGAAACTAAATGAAAATTCATAATGATTTTATTCAACAACTAGCTGTTCCCGCGACTTTGTCCGCGTGGAATTTAATGTTATTTTTCTAAAATAAAAGTAGCGTAAAGAATCACTCTATCTATTAAAAAACCGTTTCAAAATCCGTTGCGTAGTTTTAAAGATTTATGCATATATAGGGACGGACAGACAGCGACAGCGACTTTGTTTTATACTATGTAATGATGATGATAAAGAAATGTTCTATTTATATGATATAGCAAAAAGTCGACAGAAATCGATATGCGACTGACCAAGAATAAACCGGTAGACATTTGAAGGCGCCTCCACGATGAGGTTAACGACGTTTTTATAGCAGCCACCCCTAGCAGCGATCCACCCCTAGCGGGGGGATGATGGACAGTGCGGCAGATTAACGCTCCAGGTGAGCTCTCCGCCGGAAGTTTCGTAATTCAATATTTCCCTTAAATGCAATACGTCTTTTTCGCAACTAGAAGTGATGGTGAGACTATAAATCGTTTTGAACGAAATTCTAGTGAAATAATTAAACGAGCTGTGTACCTCGTTAAAGAGTCTAAATGAAATACAAGATCTTAAATCGTTGTTTTATGTCATGATAATGCGACCAGGCGTCCCATTTTGAACGGGACTGTCCCTTTTTATTGACGAGTCCCGTTGTCCCCGAAATGGCACCTGGAATGCCAAATTGTCCCGTATTTGGTAACTTTGAAAATTTGAGTATTCTAGGCCGTGTGATGTTCATAATTAAGGAATAGAAATGAAATGAAATGAAATGATTTTATTTTGCGAGAAATGTGGTGTGCACAGATGTTATAAAGTACATATGGTTCCATACAATCCGTCTTATATGAAGACATGCAAAATTTTATATTAGTTATGCTTCTGTAAATAATTACACAATTCTGTCTTTCAGATAGCATATTACATTATTATATTATACAATTTTAAGAAATTATTATATCTATATTATTATTTAGTCATTATATGTCAATATTATTACTGTTATGTCATTACTATTATATTAATATAATCCAATTCTTAACTCATTTTACCATCAAAATTTAAAAATTCTTTTACTGTATAAAAACATTTCTCTAAAAGTTTGAGGTATTTTGTTGCAAATTTTTATACACATTATTCTACAATTTTGATGAAATAGCGCACTATTTACTGCAGGCATTCTCAATTTTGTAGGATCTCTTTGAGTAATTTTATTACATTCATAATTTTTTTTAAATAATTCAGGATGTTTCTTTACAAACAGTCCGATTTCTAAAATATATAATGAAGAAACTGTTAAGATCTTCAATTTCTTAAAATACTGTCTACATCTAGAATAGAAATCTTTTTACATTCAAAGTTAAAAATTTTCACTTTATTAAGCTACGTGGCCGATCCCAACAAACTACAATATTAAAGTGAATATTGTTTATTTTCGTTGAAATAAATTAAATGTTGTTATCGCGGCTGGCTTACAACGTAAAATGAAATGGAAAGATATCAGATAAAGCATTTAGAAATAGAAATAATCTTTATTCTAATAAACTTAATGTAAGCACTTATGTCATTTAGAAAATAAAGATGCAATGCAAAATAATTGTGATAAACCACTCTTGATAAAACAACTAAGATAATAACGTCCCGGTTGGTCTAGCGGTTTAGCATACTGCTTTACTGCCGATAGTCGCGGGTTCGATTCCTCGCACGGTGCAAGCAAAATTAATACTAGAAAACTGATACAAATCTTATTAATATTATAAACGCGAGAGTTTGTAAGTATGGATGTTTGTTACTCTTTCACGCAAAAACTACTGAACGGATTTTGATGAAACTTTACAGTAATATAGCTTATGCATCAGAATAAGACATAGGCTATATTTTCTTATTGGAAATTCTTATATTCAAATGTATAGCGGACACAGCTGGTAATTATATATTTTTGAAAATATATGAATAATATACATAAACATACCTACTCCTACTCATAAAAAGTCATACACATGAATATAATGTACTGTGCGAGGATTCGAACCCGCTACTATCAGAAGTAAAACATTATAGTAAACCTCTATTAACGAACATATATATGTCATCTATATATTAAGAAAGTTAGGACCAAGAATTTCTAATGAAAATAAGTTTTGTCGCAAATCAGTTGATCGCAAAAACTGCTTTCATAATCGTCCGATATCAAAATTATTATTTTTATTTCTCTGTTCTTATTTTCATTTCTCTATCCACCTATAGGTAGTCTGGAAGAGATTGCTTAGCGATAAGACCGCCTTTTGTATCAGTGTATATTTTCCATTTTAATTGTTTTTTTTTGTTTTTGTTCTGTAATTGGTGCAAAAAAGAGTATAAATAAATAAATAAAAAATTATTTCCATACGAGACCCATTTGATACCATATTACATGATAAAAGGGATGAAGCATAATTAAATTAAACAATTCTTTGTCTTTCATGGCGTCAAATCAAAAGCTAAAGGACTGTACGTATTCATGAAAGAAACATAACCAATTTATTTCAGCTACGAAAACAATTACAACATAATACTTTAGGCTATTTGTTCTATAACTAGCTGTAGTCGCGACTTCGTCCGTGTGGTATTTAACTTAATTTTTCTAAAAAAATATTTTTTCTAATATGCACTTTTACTTTAGAAAATGGTTTATTTATTTAATATAAGTTTATTTTTCTAAAATAAAAGTAAGCCTAAGTTACTCCTTATTACATCAGCTACCTGCAAAAAAAGTCCCGTCAGAATTGGTCCAGCCGTTTCAGAGATTAGCCGAAACAAATAGACAGACGGACAAAAATTGAAAAAACATTATTTTGGTGTATGTTCCGTATTCATATTCATATACATGTAGTAAAAAACAGTTATTTCAATATTAAGAATAAAATAGAATAGAATAGAAAATCATTTATTCAAATAAACTTACATTGAAGCACTTTTGAATAGTCATCACATTTTTTTAATCTACCGCTCATTCGGAAAGCTGTCTCATTACAAGAAGAACGAGCAAGAAACTTGCTCGTTCTTCTTGGAATGTTGCTCTTTTAAATAATTTTATTGTTATTTTACAATTTAATTTGAAAATAGAATTCAAAATAAACACTCCAATTTTATTTATATGTATAGATTTGTTGATCCAGAATAATCTTATTCTTCTATAGGTACGAGTTCACGGTATATCTGTATGTAGTATATGAAAGAGCGCTGTAATGTTGCAATAAGGTCTATAAAATAGTTTAAATATACAACACTTTATTTATAGAAGCAAAGATATGCAAATACATTTATTTGAAAAGAATAATAATAATAAGAATAAGACGAGGCGGCTCACTCCCGGGAAAGATGCAGAAAGCGGTGCTCTTAGATTCTGCCCGCATTGTACGCCGGTTTCTCTCCCTGGGGCCCTGAACCCCGGCCGACTGTGCTTCTGCCGGGGGTATGTTGCCATCTCCTCTCCTTAAGAGGGGAGATGAGAATTTGTTTTAAGAAAAAAAAAACAATAATAATCTCAGGACAATTCACACAGCGCCATCTAGTCCCAAGTTAAGGTAGCTAAAGCTTGTGTTACGGGTACTAGACAACTGATACAAATACATAGATTTTTGTTTTCGTAAATACATACATATTACATTTTATTTATAAAACACACAGACCGACACAAATAATTATACTCATGAATACAAATGTTCATGCCGTGCGAGGAATCGAACCCGCGACCATCGGACGTAAAATAGTGTGCTAGACCGCTAGACCACCGTTTCTTGTCAGTTCTACTCATCTCGAAATCATTTAATTGACGGTAGATTTGATATAATCTCTAATCATATAAGAGTCTGTAATAGACCTATATAAAAAAAAAAAAATATATTTTGAATTAAAAAAAAAATTACTCCTAAATCTGTAATAGACCTACATGAATATAGATATTTTATATTTTGAATTTTTTAATAAAAAAAAATTACTTGTCTATATTAAAAAGGGAAGAAATTTGTAAAACTGATATAATAACATAAATTATTATTCATGGCCATCTTCTTGAAGAAATATTAGCCCTTTCAAATGTCAACATGGTTAATATTCGAGTCCCGGGTGACATGATGTTTTTTTTGACGAGAAGGGACAGATTAAAAATTGTACGTCGTTACATTACGGAATATTCAAATATATATAACACTAGCTTTTGCCCGCGGCTTCGCTCGCGTTATTTTATCCCCTTAGGGGTGGAATTTATCAAAATCCTTTCTTACGGAATGCCTACGTCATAGTAGCTTTATGCATGCAAAGTCTCAGCCTGATCGGTTTAAAATTGACAAAGTTTCATACAAAATTTCATCCCCTATTTTATCCCCTTGGGGGTAGAATTAATCAAAATCCTTTCTTAGCGGATGCCTACGTCATAGTAGTCTAAGTTTCAGCCTGATCGGTTTAAAATTGACAAAGTTTCATACAAAATTTCATCCCCTATTTTATCCGCTTGGGGGTAATTAATCAAAATCCTTTCTTAGCGGATGCCTACGTCATAACATGTACCTGCATGCCAAATTTCAGCCCGATCCGACCAGTGGTTTGGGTTTGATAGATCAACGTCAGTCACCTTCAGTTACATATATTTCATCCCCTATTTTATGCCGCTAAATTTTAATATAAAATTAATCAAATGCATAAGCTATATATTACTATAAAGTTTCATCAGAATCCGTTCAGCACATATTATTATATACCTATATATATATTTAGAATAATACACAGTCATTTAAATTCAAATTTGTAGTACGTGGGTGGTAAATAAGCATACGGCCCATCTGATGGTAAACGGTTATCGTAGCCTATGGACGCCTGAAACACCAGGGGTGTCACGTGTTGCCGACCTTTGAGAAACCTTATATATATTTAGGTATCGAGAAAACCTCGGCAGGTAGTTCATTCGACAATCTAAGTGTACGCGGGAGGAAGCTCCTCTGAAACCACACTGTCCGAGACCACTTAGGTTCCAGCGTGTGGGGATGAATTCCCTGTCAGAGAAGAGAAATTAATAATAATAATGAATGCTAAAATTATATAAATTCAAACAATTAATGTTTTAATAACAACAGACAAACAATTAAACATGTTAAGTTAAATGCTTAACTAATAGTAACAATAATCTCAGGACAATTCACACAGCGCCATCTAGACCCAAGTTAAGTTAGCTAAAGCTTGTGTTATGTACTAGATAACTGATTGAAACACATAGATAATTTTTATCTTAAACACATACATATTATACATAGAAAGCACCCAAACCGAAACAAACAATCTCATGAAACAAATATTTGTGCCGTGCGGGGAATCGAACCTGCGACCATCAGATGTAAGTCGGTGCTAATCCGCTAGACCAGAGGGTAATTAGAAATTATGTACTAGATAACTGGTTCAAACACATAGATACATTTTTTCCTTAAATACATACATATACATACAATACATGATACTCATGAATACAAACGTTTGTGCCGTGCGGGGAATCGAACCCGAGACCAACGGAAGTAAGACGGTGCTAAAGCTCTAGACCACCGAGGCTAAAGTTAGAAGAGTTTTAATTTAACTTGTTTATTTTCCATTGCGAAGGAATCTAATAGAGTACGTGCTTCGTAATGGCAACGGAGTTGGTCTGCTCTCATTCAATCAAGATTACAATTGTTAATAGCCTCCATACTATCATTAATCTAAAATAGCTGTGGTCAACCACTACAGTCCTGGTTTTAAATCAATACCGTCCGCTTCAGTGTTTATTTTGTAAATATCTCTTACTTATTACTATTGTAGTTAATGCAAACCATTGGGTACCAACTCAAACAGCGTTTGTGAAGCTCCGATATATCTTTTCGTCCAAATTTCCGCAGTGTCTCAAGACGAAGGTTTACGACCAATGTGTGTTGCCAGTGATGACTTACGGAACAGAGACGTGGTCGCTAACTATGGGCCCCATCAACAAGCTAGTCACTCATGGAGAGGGCAAATCGAATCAGAAATGAGGAGATCCGCAGAAGAACCAGAGTGACCGACATAGCCCGAAGAATATTGTCCAACAGATGGCCGTTGGGGCACTGGTCAAGATCGAATAGCAGATATATTTACAACGTCTTCCGGGCTGCGATATATAAATGAAATAATTTACAAATTCTTTAAATGAAATAAACATTGATAAATATAAATTCTCTCTATATTTCTTTTGTATATAATTATTTAATTTTATAGTATAACTAGCTAGTACCCGCGGCTTCGCTGGCGTTAATTTATCCCCTTAGGGGTGGAATTTATTAAAATCCTCTCTTAGGGGATGCCTACGTCTTAGTAGTGTTTTTTTTATGGATGATAATGGAATGGTGCCCCGCCTGCGCTAACGGTTTACGCTGGCGGGGCACTAGTGAATTAAGATATCAAAATCGTGACAAATTCTTTATCACGATGGTTTCCAGATGCCTACATCATTGCTACTAAGATTATAAGTCTACATTACTACCAATCCCCTAGTAGTGTTATGCATGCAAAGTCTCAGCCCGATCGGTTTAAAATTGACAAAGTTGCATATAAACTTTCATCCCCTATTTTATCCCCTTGGGGGTAGAATTAATCAAAATCCTGTCTTAGCGGATGCCTACGTCATAACATTAACCTGCATGCCAAATTTCAGCCCGATCCGTCCAGTGGTTTGGGCTGTGCGTTGATAGATTACTATGTCAGTCACCTTTGAGTTATATATATTTAGATGTGGTTATAGAAATAATTCTCGAAGATGTGAAAATTGGAAAAGTCTGTAGGGAGAAGAAATTCATTTATGGTTTTGTTTTTTAAAGATAAGCGTTGTCTATAATATATTGGTTGTTCTGTTTTTTTGTCTTTTTTCCTTTTACTTTATTCTAATTATAATGGAATAGAGAATCATTTATTCAAATAAACTTACATTGAAGCACTTTTGAATAGTCATCACATTTTTTTTAATCTACCGCTCATTCGGAAAGCTCTCTCATCACAAGAAGAACGATCAAGAAACTTGCGTGTAGCTCTTTTAAATAATTTTATTCTTACTTTACAATTTAAGTTTAAGTGCAACAAACTACTAATTAGCACTAATTTACTTAAATACTCAAATAGAAAGAATATTGAATATATAACCAATTGGTTAGAGAATTATAAAGAGGAAATCAGTCATTGTGATTAGAGCAGACCAGTCCCCACATGCAGCACCCGTTCAAGAGGTATTGGTGGTGTACAAGAATCATGTGGGTTTTAGCGCCATATTGCAATAATCTATACATATAAATTAAATTGATTAAGAGTGTAATATTAAAATAACCGTTTTTTACTACATGCATATCAATATAAATACGGTACATACACCAAAATAGCATTTTTTACAATCTTTGTCTCTCTGTTTGTTCTGGAAAATCTCAGAAATGGTTGGGCCGATTTTCACGGGACTTTTTTGGCAGGTAGCTGATGTATTAAGGAGTAACTTAGTCTACTTTTATTTTAGAAATTTTCTTTCGTCTCATCATTAATTGTATTATTATCTGTAATTCGTCTTTCCAATAATTTTCCACACTGAATCCTTTTATTTTCCGTCCATAGCAGCTTACACTTTCATAGTAATTTATCATGCAAAACAAAAGATATCTGTTGTAAGGTAATACCGAGCGATCATTCGATTACTTACTTTAAATTGCGGGAACGAAGTCTGTTAATAGCTTGCAGGTAAATCTGGCGGTTGCATTGTGAGAGGACAGGGACGTAATTAAATTTTAATCTCATAATAAATTATACTTTATTTATAACAGCTATAAGGTTTAAGACGTAGAGCTCCAGGATTTCTATCAAGCAAGTTAATGTAGTGAAAATTTTGATAGCTTACCTATCGAATATTAATATAATGAGAGGAAAAACTCGATCGTTTTCGTTTAATCATACGGGACAATCGAATAATTGGAAGGCTAAGAATAGTAGTCAGCGTTTAGGAATCTTTTCATTACACCCTGTCAACCCTTAACCTTATTAAGGCGGGGCGCATAATCGTTAGATATTATCTGTTTGTGAAATTCGGTCGGAATATTCTATCTGAATATGTTGTCTGTTGTAGAAGTAGTATTATTATATATATTGCTAGCTACTCGCCCCGGCTCCGCACGGGTGTATATGTATTATATATATAAATCATTCTATCTTTTAAAAAACCGCTTCAAAATCCGTTGCGTATTTTAAGAAAATAATACGACAGCGACTTTGTTTTATACAAAAGTTAATCGCGTTGCACAGGTGTAGTTATATATATAAACCTTCCTCTTGAATTTATATATTAAAAAAACCGCATCATATAAAGATTTAAGGATGGACAGACAACGCGACTTTGTTTTATATTATGTAACTAGTTAATCGCCTTCGCACAGGTGTACATGTACATGTATTATATATATAAACTATATAATATATAAAAAAAATCGAAAATAATGATGATGATTAATGATGATGATGATGATCTATGTAAGTGTTAAATTAATTGTGATATTTTTTCTCTACCCGCCAGTTCAGTATAAAGTTCCAATTGAGAAGAACTGGCAAGAAACTCAACTATGTTTCTATTTATAAAGTTTAATAATATTTTACTGTTCATTTCTGTAGGTGTAACATTTTACAGTTTATGTATAACGTTAAATGAAAATCATGAACAACAGCCATGCACACATTTAAGTAAAAATAAAACTAAGAAAATATGAATATTCATATATTTAGTAATAAATGTTGTGTCAGAAATATTACAGACTTAACCTGAGTAATAATCTATACACAGACTTAATTAAATAATGAATCCTTGTAATGAAGGATTTTCTGACATGAGTTGTTGTTTTAGTTGTTCTCAGTGGTCTAGCGGTTTAGCCTTACGTCTGATGGTTGCCAGTTCGATTCTTCGCACGGTAAAAATATTTGTTTTAATGAGTATGATTGTTTGTATCGGTCGGGATATTTTCTATATATATATTATGCATGTATTTATAAAAAGAATTTATGTAATTATATCAGTTGTTTAGTAAACACAGAAAATCTATACATATAAATAAAATTGGAGTGTCTGTTTGTAATATTGAAATAACCGTTTTTTACTACATGCATATGAATATAAATACGGTACATACACCAAAAAACCACTTTTTTAAATTTTTGTCTGTCTGTCTGTCGGTCTGTTTGTTCCAACTCTTGTCTGAAATGGCTTGACCGATTTTGACGGGACTTTTTTTGGCAGGTAGCCGACGTAACAGGGAGTAACTTCAGCTACTTTCATTTTAGAAAAATAAAGTTAATTTCCACGCGGACGTAGTCACGGGTACAGTATAAGATTAATGTAATGTAAAAGTTCATTCCATCACAAAAGAACCGAACCTGAGCTAGGTAAGCCTCAGGAAAGAGTCAAATATATACATTTGTAGACATTTTTTAAAGACAAACGAAGGTTTTTTTTATAACACAGGGGACAAACGAGCATGCGGCTCACCTGATGGTAAGTCGCATGAGCACCCGCAACACCAGGGGAATTGCAAGTACGTTGTCGGCCTTTTAAAAAGAATAAGCTCTTTTAAGCACTGGAAGTGGAAGGGAATGACGATAATATGTGGCGAGGGGCGGTCGTTAGCAGTAATGAAGTGCGGAGTCAGCGCCCTACTCGCACAGACTAACAAATTGCAGATGATTCACTAAAACTGAATAGTTTATGTTGCCCTTCGGTAACTTTTTGGCGATCCCGTGAATATTTCAAATTGTAATGCTGAATTGTTTGTTGAACACGATTTCCGTACAAACTTGCTATTTTCAAAATCCTAGTCAACGAGTGTGTTTATTTATTTATTTAAACTCTTTAGTACACCAGGCTGAATTGATTTGTTGTTGAACAAATCCGAGTCAACGAGTGTGTTTATTTATTTATTTAAACTCTTTATTACACCAGACAAAAAAAACACACGAAATGATATCTTCTATCTAAATATATATAACTCAAAGGTGACTGACATAGTGATCTATCAACGCACAGCCCAAACCACTGGACGGATCGGGCTGAAATTTGGCATGCAGGTAGATGTTATGACGTAGGCATCCGCAAAGAAAGGATTTTGATTTATTCTACCCCCAAGGGGATAAAATAGGGGATGAAAGTTTGTATGAAACTTTGTCAATATTAAACCGATCGGGCTGAGACTTTGCATGCATAAAGCTACTATCACGTAGGCATCCCCTAAGAAAGGATTTTGATAAATTCCACCCTTAAGGGGATAAAATAGCGCAAGCGAAGCCGCGGGCAAAAGTATTACATAACTAGTGACCTTATCGCTACGCAATCTTCCAGACTACCAGTAGAGAATGTAATGTTAAGCTAAGATAAAAAATAGATGGTGCACGTAATGAACATAAATATATGCATATATATTTGTATATAAATATATCTATTAATATATATAATAAAATATAAACACACGTATATATGGTAAGTAATGTAAAAAAAGTAAGGAACTATGAGAGATAGAGGACAATATGAACTTAACGGGAAAGAAAGTGAGATTTCACAGAGACTTTGAAACTAGCAGGTGACTGAATGCTCCTAATGCATGGGGGGAGTGAGTTCCATAACCTGACAGCCTGAAAAGGATGTAGAATAGAAGGAAGTGTTATGAGAAGGCTTTCAGTGAAGGAAGTTGTTACCACTTTATAAGTTTAGAATGGATTTCCGTGTTAAATATTTAAATTCCACAAGTATTTTAGAACTATTCTCTATGTTTATAATATACTAGCTAGCAATAGCTCGCCCCGGATTCGCCCGGGTGTACATGTATTATACATATAAACCTTCCTCTTGAATCACTCTATCTACAAAAAAACCGCATTATAATCCGTTGCGTAGTTTTATAGATTTAAGCATACATAGACACGGACAGCGACAGCGATTTTGTTTTATACTATGTAAGTAGCTACTCGCCCGGCTTCGCCCGGGTGTACATGTATTATACATATAAACCTTCCTCTTGAATCACTCTATCTATTAAGAAAAGTCGCTTCAAAATCCGTTGCGTAGTTTTAAAGATTTAAGTTATACATAATGACAGACGGATTTTCGACAGCGTTGTTGTTTTATTTGTATTTCATGGTCTAGCGGATTAACCTTATTTCTGATGGTTGCGAATTCGATTCCTCGTATGGTAAAATTATTTCTATTAATGAGTTTAGTTTGTTTGTATCGGTCGGGATATTTTATATATGTATTTATAAAAATAATTTATGTAATTATATCAGTTGTTTAGTAAACACTAGCTCTACTTAACTTGAGACAGAAAATCGATACATATAAATAAAATTGGAGTGTCTGTTTGTAATATTGAAATAACCGTAAACTACATATGGATATGTATATGGTACATACACCAAAATATTTTTTTTTACAATTTACTTAGCAAAAGCCTACCTACCACTAATTCCACGGTTTGATGGGAAAGGGAAGTAAATACCTTTATTATTCGTGTTAAGACAATAATTTAAATTGGATTGTTAATAATATATAGGTTTAATATTAATTATATAATTAATATTAATTTAAGTTAATAATTCCATTGCTAGCAATGTACCATGTCAGGTCGACCTCCACGCAGTCCCCCCTGGACACCATCGTGATATATTCTTGGTGAATTCGTCACAATTGGATAACTGACCTGACCTCACGCTCACCTTATCATCCTCCACTGGTGCCCCGCCAGCGTAAACCGTTAGCGCGGGTACACCATTCTATACTCATCCACAAAAAAAATCCTTAGTTTTTACGCGAACTACCCTTTACGGTTAACCTACTCTGTGCCCTGTAGAGTGTGGGCTTACATCAGCTCGTCGTAATGAGAGGTAGTGTGGTGAATTAAATAATTTCTCTCACATTCTTTATTATATAAATATATTATTTTACATTTGCCACATTTTTAACTACCTTATGGAGGTAATGATTTTTAACTATATACCCTCAAAAATATTTGTTTTGTTTTATATAGTTTATAAATAGCAAAATTAACAAAAGTGGAATAAAATTAGATTAGATTAGAAAATTATATTGGAAAAATGCTAACCTAACCTTAAGTTTATTTTATTTGAATAAAGATTAAACATTGAATAAAGATTGAATATATATATATAGATAGATAGATAAATTCTTTATTCACAATTACAGACACATAACATACATAAGATACAGAAAAACACGAATTAATAAAAGACATGTAGGTGACTTTATGTGCCGCGAAAGTGAAAAGGTAGCCAACTCAGCATAATGCTACAGATAACTCTGGAGCGCTGATATTCTGTTGGCTCCTTACTTATACTATACTTATTATTAAAAAAAAATAGATAGATATATCGTTTATATGTATGTCACTAATCACACACAACATGTTCATAAGTATAGACAATACATAATACGACATAAGATTTATAAAATTGTGTTATATGTGTGATATATATAACACAAAAAGGTCGAAGCTCAGCGTGGAACATTGTTCAGGGAACAAAACACTGATTTTCAAGTTTAATAAGAGGGCTATTTTTTTGTATATGTGTAACGTAATCTCAAAAACTACTAGTAGTAGTAGAAAGTATTTTAAAAGTATATGTATGGACTAGCAGTACACGTGACTTCGTCCGCGTGGAAATTAACTTATTTTTATGAAATAAAAGAAACTTTTTAAAATAAAGGTAGCCTAAGTTACTAATTATTACATCACCTACCTGCGAATGAAAATCCCGTTAAAATCGGTCCAGCCATTTCAGAGATTAGTCGGAAAAAACAGACAGACAGACCGACAGACAAAAATTGTAAAAAATGTTATTTTGGTGTATGTACCGTATTTATATTCATATGCATGTAGTAAAAAACGGTTATGTCAATATTACAAACAGACACTCCAATTTTATTTATATACTAGCTGTACCCGCGACTTCGTCCACGTGGAATTTAATCCTACGTCAGCCAGCTACACCTGCCAAAAAAAGTCCTGTTAAAATCGGTCCAACCAATTCAGAGATTAGCCTGATCAAACAGACAGACAGACAGACAAAAATTGTAAAAAATGTGTATTTATATTCATATGCATGTAGTAAAAACTGGTTATTTCAATATTACAAACAGACACTCCAATTTTATTTATATGTATAGATGAATTTAGGAGATACTAGGGTTTTTGTTCAACCAGGTTGATGGTTTATTAGTAACCCTCCTGATATTTCATCATATATATACAAACATATAAACTTTAATTGTCTGTTTATAAATTCAAATTAACAGCTTTTCACTATATACTAAATACCTATATGGTAGCTAAATAAAAAATATTGAAAAAAATTTTGATTGTCTGTCCGTTTGTTCTTGCTAATCTCTGAAACGGCTAGATTTTTATAAATTCAAATTAACAGCTTCCCACTAAATATCTCTGAAAGTATATACGGTAGCTAAATAAAAAAATATTAAAAAACTTTTTGATTGTCTGTCCGTTTGTTCTTGCTAATCTCTGAAACGGCTAGACCGATTTTTATAAATTCAAAATAACTGCTTCCCACTAAATACCTCTGAAAGTATATACGGTAGCTAAATAAAAAAATATTAAAAAACTTTTTGATTGTCTGTCCGTTTGTTCTTGCTAATCTCTGAAACGGTTAGACCGATTTTATTTAAATTATTAAACATTTAAGTATTAAATTAGTTAAATTTTCTGCACATTTGTCCGTGAGTTACTTATTCGGGGTTCCACTGAAAATCAGCATTGTGTCTTTTGTCATGGCATAATGCTGAGAGGGGCCCCTCACCATCAGTAAAGTGACGCGGTGACGATGCTCCGCAGTGGTGGATACGCATTTTTTTTTCATTTTTATCATTGTTTTTGGTATATATATTATTTTATTTTGTTTGATTTCTTGTTCGCTTTTTTTTTATAACATTTTTTTTTCTCTTAATGATTTGTATTGTATTTATTTCTATTTATATGTCATAATAATTTATATGCTGCTGTGAGTATCGTCATTGTTGTGTTGTGATGTGTGATAGTAATAAATAGAATAGAATAGAATATATTCTATTCTATTCTATTTTTACGCGACTTTCACTTGCAGATAGCTAATATTATTAGAAGTAGGCTTCCTTTATTATATACATTTTAACGAAACTCTAAAACAGGCTGCTAACTGTAAGTTTAATACAAGTAGATGTATATTATAAATGCAAACTTCTTAAATCCTAGCGGCTCGTTTGACACGAGATCTCAATGTTTTGGCACTGACGGCGCTGAGTAGTACAGCGGCGCGATGGAGTGATCCAATTAGCGGTTATGTCAGCCAATGGCACGAGTGGGTAAGATTCGCGCTCCAGAAATTTTATCATTAATATTTCTTTAGCGAAGTACAAATCTATAGATGAGTGTTTGGGAAACTACTCTGCTACCAAAATGTTAGGGAAGCGTCAGTCATTTACCTTTATGGTTCTGCGGATTTCTTGGGCTTCAGGGTCTCGAAGGTATCTTCGCTAGCTTTCACACACTTTCACAGGTTCACAGTAGGTTTAACACAGTTCTAATTTATTTAATTCACAACACAATGCGCGCGCGCGTCAAGGCCGCTGTACAGTCCGTTTGTTACTAGTCAGGGAGGGGAAGGGAACGTGCGGGAACAGAAAACTAACGGACTCTAATATAATAATCTGTGCTTACGATGATATAGGGTAGATTTTGAACAATGAGTTATTATTTTAAAGTTTGTTTTTTGTATTAGCTTCCTCGTGGAATTTAAGTTTATTATTCTAAAATACATTTATTTTAGAATAATAAATTATTATTATTATTTATTTATTATTGTAAAGTACGTAAAGTAGTTGTTTGTTTAAAAATAATACCTCAAATAGGCTATTTATTGGCGAACGCTGTATAGTAATAACGAGGAAATACAACGCAGAAGCTGCGCGGATCATCTAGTCACGATCATATAAAACAAACACTTAACTTCCAAACAGCCAATATCTATTCTCGCTCAATTTTAACTCGCAGAAGGAAGAGATTAACTTCGTGAGCCCTCGAAAGGTTGCTCTCGCGATTTTATTTATTGAAGGAGAAACACAAATGCGTCGTCCTTTGTTCGAATTTCATCCCCAAATATTTACAATAGAATCCGAACAGGATATGTACGAGCGGTATTAAATTTATTGTCATTTGATTTTGTAGATACCCGGACCATTTGCTATTTATTACGGTACCATATGTCTGTCTGTATATTGATATTAAACACTCTCAGTTATCAGGTTTAAAAACATTCCTCAACAGTATACTGATGTCCTGGACATATGAGGACACCGAGAAAGTACAAAACCCGTAATATAAATTTAGACAATTCTGAAATATTCTATATGAATTTACAATGCTTCCAAATACCATTCTTACTCACTCAAACACACACACACTCATACGTACACACATACACACACAACTAACAAATACATATCTGTAATTTTTATTATTGTATTCTTTCTTTATTTTATTTTTTGTCATAAATTACTAGTATTAATATTATATTAACACTAAATTTTTATATGCACTCTGATCGCCGTACCAATGTAACGTTAATTGTCAAACTTACTTTGATTTCCACGATACAGACATAGTCTAGTGTGGGGTCATAGTTACAATGTTACTTAAGTTAAATTTTATGAAATAAATGTTATTCTATTCTATTCTATTCTATGATAATATCGCCCCAGCTTCGCACGGGTGTACATTTATCATATATATATAAATCTTCCTCTAGAACCACTCTACCTTTTAAAAAAACTGCTTCAAAATCCGTTGCGTAGTTTTAAAGATTTAAGCATACATAGGGATGGATAGACAGCGCCAGCGACTTTATTTTATACTATGTAATGATTAATACTAACTTTAAATTCCAATAGCAACAAAGTAAGGTAATTTTTTAGTCGATTAATACAGCGCCATCTTGTCTCGCGGTAAGCAGAGCTTGTGTTATGGTACTAGACAACTGATGTAAATACTTTGATTTTTTTGTAAATACATACCTACATAATATATATAAAAAACACCCAGACAAACTATCATACTCATAAATTAGTTTTTCTACTAGGAATCGAACCCGCAACCACCAGAGATAAAGCAACACGCAAAACCGCTAGAACAAAAACCTTCATTACCCAGACTAAAACGACCTATCACACTCATAAATTATTTTTTGTCTACTAGGAATCGAACCCACGACCACCAGAGATAAAGCAACACGCAAAACCGCTAGAACAAAAATCTTCATTACCCAGACTAAAACAAACTATCATACTCATCAATTAAAATTTTTGTACTGTAAGAGGAATCGGACCCTCGACCATCGGAGGTAAAGCAACATGCAAAACCACTAGAACAAAAACCTTCGTTAGTAAAACCAAATTATAATAATAGTTACGTTGAAAATTTACAACGGGGCTGTAATTTATGAGTGTATTATACAATAGAGTTGATAGCAAGACAGGCGGGTGTAACGTACGAGGCAAGTGACGGGAAATTTGATATATTACATGTAATATCAGATACAACACTTGTTAGCATGTAGTCGTAGATTTAGTGTGAACCGCAACAAAATTGAAATGCCCCTGTTAACGAAGGACTGTATATATCGAGCTGGTAGATATAATTAAGTAAACACGGTTTTTAAGAAGAAATAGAAATAGAAATATTGTTTATTCAAATAAACTCATTACAAGCACTTTTGAATAGTCATATTTTGATTCTACCAATCATTCGGAATGCAGATTTATCACAAGAAGAATGAGCAAGAAACTTGTGAGAAACTATTTTGAATAGATGTTTTTTTTATAATGTCATATTATGTACAGAAGTAAATCAGTTAGCAGAACAATAATGACAATGCCATATATATTTCTCTATATAAAATAATAGATAAAATACATAAATGGTATACAAAGATGTACGTCGTGCACATGGTGGAATTGGTCCTTAATAATAATAACCTTGCATAATTCACACAGCGCCATCTAGCCCCAAACTGAGCAAAACCTGTGTTATGGGTACTGGACGACTGATATAAATACTCAGATATATATAGTGCGAGGAAAGAAGTAAGACAGACTGGGATAATGTACGAGGCGAGTGAAGAAGTATTTGATATATTACATGTAACATCAGATACAACACTTGTTAGCATGTAGTCGTAGATTTAGTGTGAACCGCAACAAAATTGAAACGCCCTGCTAACGAAGGACTGTATATATATTGGGCTGGTATTTTAGAATTTTGGTGGAATTAATCTAAATATTGCGAGGAAATTTGACCCTTAATAATAATAACGCTGGAGATCTAGATCTAGCTCCAAGCTAAGCAAATGTAATATCAGATACAACACTTGTATTCGTAGATTTAGTGTGAACCGCAACAAAATTGAAACGCCCCTGTTAACGAAGGACTGTATATATCGAGCTGGTAGATATAATTATAAGTAAACAAGGTTTTTAAGAACAAATAGAAATAGAAATAATCTTCATTTTTTAAGAAGATATAAAAATAGAAATAATCTTCATTTAAATAAATTCATTTACAAGCACTTTTGAATAGTCATATTTTGATTCTACCAATCATTCGGAATGCAGATTTATCACAAGAAGAATAGAAATCGCTACGCGCTCATTATTAGTGTAATCAGATAATATTGTCAGTGCTATGGATTTTAAGTTTTTCTATAAAAACATTATTGTCGTTAACGAATTCTTCAATTTTATAGTAAGCTTTTTTGCAAAGGAAGTGTTTTATTTATTTTACATTTAAAGGTAAATCCAGTAGTCAGATTCTTTACACTTCTAGGCGGACTGCGGCTGGGACCATAACAGGATGGAATACGCGCAATGAATAATGTAACTCTATTACCCACGTCATGCTAACATTTTTCTTGGCAATTTAATCGGCCATCTTGGGTTATATTGTTGGAGAATTGAATTGTTACCGTTCACCAACGATGTTCGTGGTTCTGATTCCTTAACCGATGTAAACATATATTTATTTACTTATGTCTTACTGAGCGAGCTTTACCGTTTCAGCACACACTATATGAACGCATATATAATATATAATTATGCTATATATATAATTTTGGTATGTACATGCCTACATTCGCTTTATGAATAATGAAGGAAACACCGATAACAAAAAAAGTACCGAAAATCAGATTTCAAAAACTACCAAGCGAAATGTGAACATATCAAGTGTTGACAGAAATATGATAGCCACACAGTTTTTTTTTGGTCTCGCCCAGATTTGTATTCATGACCTACAGGTTTGAAATTGGGTTAATATACCATTAAAGAGAAAATAAAACTCAGAGAACATTTCAAAAGATGTTAAACAAATAACGGTTTTTGTACCTGAATGTTTTTAACGTTTATACGTGAAATAATGAAAGGAAACTGAAAACCGTGTCCATTCAACTCGATTCTGTGGTTCTGGGTCCTTCGGGGATTAAGGGTCGGTTAGGGGTAGTAATCCGCTATACCAAATACCCACCTGATGCTGGAATTGTATTCTTCTATATCTGGAGGAGCATATGACTGATCCATTTGATTGAGACTGGTAACTGTCACCAGTTTACATTTTTTTTCGAATTATTCTAATGCTGCTGGCCGCAGCTGGCCTTTACATTTCACCGAACGATACGGGGCGAGTGCAGATGGCACTCCAAACGAAAGAAGGACTTATAAGGCCGCTGAAGGATAACTCCTGACGGATATGAGTTTAGTTGGCCACCAACTCGGATTGCTGTAATTAAATAGGACAGAGGATCAGTCGGAGGGGAATATATATATATATATAACTGACGTTACATTGTTATATGATGTTCCAGATAGTATTCTATCGATTATAAACAACAGCTCTGATAATATTCTGTGGATTAATCCACAGCATCATGCCTCCGTAATACGTATTGGGAAGTTTCAGAAATGATACGTCGGTGCAGCAGTACTTTTATTTTATTCCTTTTTCAAATTACACTCCACATAAATTGCGTCGCTGTACATTCACGTGTGGTCGTCTCGGTCGCCTCGAACAGAGAGAGAGCAGCCCGCTCCCTCCTTGTTCCCGGCCTCTTTATATCTACTACTATTGGTGGCGGCATAATCGTGACGTCACCAACATCACGTGACTCGCTATGGTTTTAAATTTGAAATGTAAGTAACAAATTAGTCAACTGAGTGTTCTTTATGTATTGATGCTAACATATGTAATTTAACACTTTATTTTTGTGCAGTAAAGTTAAATGAATTTATGAAAGTTATTACTGAGGGAAGGAGAGAAGGAAAGAGGTGGAGTTGAAGATCAAGACACACCTACATGAAGCAAATTGCAAACAGAATTGGAGTCGTGATGTATCAAGGTTTAAGGAGCATGATGGAAGATCATGGAAAGTGGCAAGAGCTCCACCGACAAAAGCGTCGCTTTTAAATTATGAATGAACTAGCTACTGGCCGCGGCTTCGCCCGGGTGTACATGTATTGTACATATATACCTTCCTCTTGAATCACTCTATCTATTAAAAACACGGCTTCAAAATCCGTTGAGTAGTTTTAAAGATTTAAGCATACATAAGGACAGACAGAGACAGGGACTTTGTTTTATACTATGTAATGATGAATAGTTCAAATGCAACTTTTCACTTTTACTACAAAATGCAAATCATTACATAGTATACATATAACAAAGTCGCTGTCGCTGTCTATCCGTCCCCATATATGCTTAAATCTTTAAAACTACGCAACAGATTTTGAAGCGGTTTTTTAGTAGATAGAGTGATAGGTAAGAAGGTTTATATGTATAATACATGTACACATTCGCGAAGCCGGGGCGAGTAGCTAGTAAAAGTATATTCTATCTATTTTGGGATATGAAAATTATATTTAGAAGCGTATATTGCTAATATTTTGTGGTGATCATTTAAACTACAACGCGGTCGTCTCTAGACATTTTTTCAGGGACGTGAAAATAAATATTGTTTCTTTACTTTGAAATTCAATTTCATGCTCGAATACTTCACTGATACTGGCTTAACAGCGCTGTGTTTATCCGTATAAATAAAATTATCCTAAAAAAATAGCATTTAATGTTATTTTACAGCTATTAATTACATAATTTGTTCCACATAAATCTAAATATATATAGCTCAAAGGTGACTGACATAGTGATCTATCAACGCACAGCCCAAACCACTGGACGGATCGGGCTGAAATTTGGCATGCAGGCAGATGTTATGCCGTAGGCATCCGCTAAGAAAGGATTTTCATTAATTCTACCCCCAAGGGGATAAAATGAAACTTTGTCAATTTTAAACCGATCGGGCTGAGACTTTGCATGCATAAAGCTACTATGACGTAGGCATCCCCTAAGAAAGGATTTTAATAAATTCCACCTCTAAGGGGATAAATTAAGGCGAGCCAAGCCGCCGGCAAAAGCTAGTCTTCTGTAGAGTCATTTTGTGGCAATACATTAAAATCACTGTAAATTTAAAAAGAAATATCAGGGCACACCGCCTTCCGATAGTCGCAGGTTCGATTCCTTGCACGGAATAAACATTTGTATCCATGAGTATGATTGTTTGTATCGGTCTGGATGTTTTCTATGTATAATACTAGCTACTCGCCCCGGCTTCGCGCGGGTACATGTATTATATATGTAAACCTTCCTCTAGAATTACTGTACCTATTAAAAACACCGCTTCAAAATCCGTTGAATAGTTTTAAAGATTTAAGCATACATAGGGACAGACAGCGACAGCGACTTTATTTTATACTATGTAATGAAGCAATACATCAAAATTACTGTAAAATAAAAAAATATGGGATATTATATTGACAGGCTTGGTGGTCTAGAGGGTTTAGCACACCGCCTTACTTCGGATGGTCGCGGGTTCGATTCCTCGCACGGCTTAAACATTTGTATCCATGAGTATGATTGTTTGTATCGGTTTGGGTGTTTTCTATGTATATGTATGTATTTACGAAAAAAATATATCTATGTATTTGTATCAGTTGTCTAGTACCTATAACACAAGCTTTAGCTAGCTTAACTTGGGTCTAGATGGCGAGGAATTGAACCCGCGACCATCGGAAGGAAGGCGGTGTGCTAAATCGCTAACCCACCGCGGCCAATATCAATAACGAACTGTTCCCTACATTACTAACTCGAGGTCCTTATCATTCTGATCTCCGCTAACAAATTTGTAATTCACTAACGTTATTCAAGATTTGATTAATCAAAGTTCCTTAAAAGAAATTTTTCCGCCCACTTTGTCTGCCTTCAAGCTCATCAGATATGCTGGCGACATAATACCGTCCCCTGAATGAGATGCTCGGTCTAATCTTTCATTTCCTGCGCACAATGCCTTTAAAATTCAATTATAATTAAAAAATCATAACTTAATACCATTTTTATGAAATACTTCTTAGTCGGTACACTGTTGTCAGAGTGGTCGTGGTCAACATTTTGAATCACGATGAGTGAGATTTTTGGTAATACGGCGCCATTCGTTGCGGACTGTAGCTTTCCGGGTACATTCGTAAACTGAGCACTTAGTTGCCTTGATCTGGTCTGTCCATCTCATTGGTGATCTACCACGTGAGCTGGTGCCTTCCACTTTTCCCTGCACTACGAGACGCTCTATGGAGTCATTACCACGGCGAGATACATGACCGAAGAAGGTCAGAATGCGTGACTGCACTGTGGTTGATAGGCGCTGTCTGATGGAGAGTTCGTATATGGAATCATTTGTACTAAACTCTGTCCACGATATTTCTAGCATCCGTCTCCAGCAGCACATCTCCAACGCATCAACTTTCTTCTTCTTCGTTTCACGAAGAGTCCATCAGTCCATTTTTATGAAATAAGAATATCATATAACAACCTGGTTGGTTGATTTTATGCGATCATGCGGAGGTACCTCGTTCCTCATGTCTTATGGAAAGTGTATAATATGAATATGGATGGATGTAAAGGGAGGGGACGCCCTAAGAAAAGATGCATGGATTGTGTGAAAGATGATATGAATAAAAGAAGAGTATGTTTAGATATGACGACTGATAGAGAGCAGTGGAAGAGAATGACATACTGCGCCGACCACAAATAATGGGATAACGGCAAGGCAATGATGAACCTCGTTGATCTTATAAATAACTAGCTATTCGTCCCGTCTTCGCTCAGGTGTACATACATATAAACCATCCTCTTGAATCAATCAATCTATTAAAAAAAATCGCTTCAAAATCCGTTGTTTTAAAGATACATAGGGACGGACAGACAGCGACAGCGACTTTGTTTTATACTATATAATGATAATAATCACCCAGAACTATTTACACAGCGCCATCTAGTTCTACGACAAGCAGAGATTGCATTATGCGTATTAAACAACTGATATAAATAAATACATTTTTTACATAATAAACACCCATACCAATACAAAAATATATACTCATGGATACAAATGTTTGTACCGTGCGAGGAATCGAACCCGCTACTATTAGGAGTAATGTAATGTACTGATCCACTACTATGCACCAACTAAACGAAGCACTTATGGTTCTTAATTTAAATCTGAGTATAAACTTACTTCCGTTGTGTTAAACTATGCAACTAACTCACCCCTCGCTAGAATTCCTCGTGTATACAATAACGAATTTCATGACGTGGACTTGTTTTTTCACACAAAAGGCACATTTAAAAAGCACATTGTTAAATATATAAGTGACAGTTACGAAGCGATAGTCTAGTATCTATAATATGCACACTGCATACATTGTATGGACAAATTACCGGCATCAGTGTGTAATATATATTATATGGAGATGTATAGCTTCCACACTCATTCATTCAATCATTTATTTAATTCATTTTTTTTTTTTTATGTTTTCAGTTTATTTCTTTGATTTCCTATTTTGTTATTTTGTTTTAGCGCAAGCCAATACTACATACTTTGTGTTAATTAAGTGAAACCTATAGTAGCTTTAATTTTACAACATAAGTTAATGTAAATGAAATTGTAACGCTGTTGGTTTCTAATAAATAAAAAAAAAAAAAAAAAAAAATCGCCGGCCGCGCCAAACTGCTAACAATCAAATAAATTAAATAATAAATAACCCTCAATAACTTACATAGCGCCATCTAGTCCCATAGTAAGCAGAGTATATGTTATGGGTACTAGACAACTGATATTAAATATTTTTTTTTAAATATATATATATTATACATAGTAACACCCACATCAATACAAACAATTAAACTCATGAATACATTTTTATACCATACGAGGAATCGAATTCACGACCCCAACTTTCTTCCGTTGTGTTAAGCTCTAATTTCGGAACGAGACGTGAGCATATTCTTAATAATTCAAGTAAACTTAATAGCTCTTTTGAATAGTCATATTTTTTTTATTCTACATTCGGAATGCAAACTCATCACAAGGAGAACGAAAGAAACTTGCGTGTTGCTCTTTTAAATAAATACACATTAAGAAGGAGGAGGCATGCGGCAATCAAAGAAACCGCTACGTATTTTTCTTTGTGCAATCAGATAATATTGTCAGCATAATGAATTTTAAGTTTTTTTCCAAATCTAATGAAATTTTCAATAACTCCGCGCTTCATGTTCAAGAGTTTCAGCGCTGCAGTTAGACGCTGCGACACCAGCTGAGTGGATGCCCTTTCAGCTCATAGCGCGATATTAATTTATAAGTTTTTCTATATTTTTACTCTATATTATGGTATGCTAAAAAATCATAATCTATATATATAAATGAATTGCTGTACATTAGTCTCGCTGAACTCAAGACCAAAATTAGCCATATGGGTGTACCATTTGGCTAATTTTAGTCTTGAAATATTCGTGGAAGTCCAGGTAAGATTTAAACGATGATAAAATATGAAGAAATTGCATGTAAATATATAAAAATGAATTGCTGTTCGTTAGTCTCGCTAAAATCGAGAACGGCTGAACCGATTTGGCTAATTTTAGTCTTGAAATATTCGTGGATATCCAGGGAAGGTTTAAACGGCGATAAAATATGAAGAAATTGCATGTAAAACAGTAAAAACAACCATTATATTTTCCCATACAAACGGCTGATACCTGTCAAACAGGTTGCGTTCAGAAATGTATTGCGTAAGTAAAGTTAAAAAAAACGTTGCTATATTTAATTTTATATATATAGATGTTGAACCGAGATCGCGGGGTTTGCGGGGGGGGGGGATAAGTTATTATTGAAAAGGATGCATTTTACGGAGGGGATGAACTGAAATATGAAACTTCAAACGTTTCCTCGAAGTTTGTTCCTAGAGTTACGTGAATTAGACATTTATAGTCGTTGTTTGATGCTAAATAAGCTGGTATCTGATGTCTAATTATAAGGTAACCAGACTGATATACCTGTCTAAACTTTATGCGAACATAACGTTAGTCGTAGTTACAATTTCTTAATAATACAATAGTAATATAGTTAATTATTTAGGTTTTATATTTTTGTTTGCATTTTTAGCTGCGTGTGCAACTGATCTATTATTATTGAATGTTTATTAAAATAAACTTAATATAAGCACTTTTGAAATATTATTTTTTTTATTTCTACCACTAACGAGTGGTACAATTAAAAACATTTTTTTTTTATAACACAGGGACAAACGAGCATGCGGCTCACCTGATGGTAAGTGATTACCGCCGCCCATGAGCACCCGCAACACCAGGGGAATTGCAAGTACGTTGTCGGCCTTTTAAAAAGGAATGAGCTCTTTTCTTGAAGGTTTCAATATCGTATCGGTTCGGAAATACCATTGCTGGAAGGTGATTCCACAATGTGGTTGTGCGAGGCAAAAAGTTTCTAGAAAACCATACTGTGGAAGACCGCCATTCATCAGGATGGTATTTCAGTTTCTGGCGGGTGGTACGGTGGTGAAACTCAGCAGCTGATATATGAGTGAAATGAACTCATCACAATTTCATATATAATATGAATTTATATATGAAATTGTGATGAGTTCACTTCTTGTGATGAGGTGGCGTTCCGCGTTCGGAACGCCAACTCATCACAAGAAAAAGGAGCTACACTCTTTTGATTTAATATTATGCAGTTACACTTTTTTTTTTCTAAATTACACCTTTCAACACGTTATATCTTATATATAAAATTCTGTTGTCACAATGTTAGTTACCATACTCCCCTGAAACGGCTTGACCGATTTTTATGAAATTTTATATGCATTTTCAGTAGGTCTGAGAATCTATTTTTCATACCCCTAAGTGATAAGGGTTGTCCACCCTTAACATTATTTTTTTATGTGTGGGCCATTTTTTTTATTATGTCATTCAAAATTACATATAACCCTAAATTTTCACATTTCAATCACTTTTGAGACTTTGCATGCATAAAGCTACTACGATATAGGCATCCCCTAAGAACGTAGAAGACGTACGATTTTGATAAATTCCACCCCTAAGGAGATAAATTAACGCGAGCGAAGCCGCGGGCAAAAGCTAGTTGTTTTATAAATTTAAATCCAATTGTTTTTTCCTTTTTGCTTGCTTTCAATTAATTAATTAGATTGTGTATATATAGGTTTTATAAGTTATCCTTACTCCTACTTACATCATTTAATTACCGTTACATTATTATATTTGCTGAGTAATTTATTGTACATTTTCATACACTGAACGCAATAATTCTGTTTCATTCGCATTATGACAACATTATTCTGAATATAGTCTGTGGAATAAATAATATAATATATTTTCATTACCTTTATTTCTTCATCATTTGCTATACTGCATATTATGACGATTCATCATTATGTATTATGTTCAGCGAGAGCCACTGAATGACTAATGGGAAAGATATTCATCCCCAGTTGTAACAGATAGCGGGGAGCTGGGATGTCATTTGTTACAAGTGCCGTATTAGGCTCTTCGTACACAAGGCTACTCACTCTCCAATCGATCAATTCAAACGGGCATCGAAATTACGACGGCCTGAGACGAGATTCGAACCTTGTGCCTTCAGACTGAAATCGTATCCGTCAATCGGGAGTTGGCCTTCAACCGCTCTATAAGTCCTTTGCGGGTTTGGAGAGCCATCTGCACTCGCCCCCTAACATCCGGTGAAGCTGTAAAGGCCAGCTGCGATCAACAGCATTAGAGTAGTCTGAAAAAAGCTACTTAAATGCGTCAGTCGTGCGCTGCCTGTTAGTCTAGATCGTCGCTACAAAAGTCGCTGCGTATTCCAAGATGGCGGAGCAGTAGGTCCTTCTTACACAGGGCTATCAAATCTTCGATACTCTACGATTTTAATCTCTAAGCGACTACTGCCA
This sequence comes from Achroia grisella, assembly GCF_030625045.1. Classification (NCBI taxonomy): domain Eukaryota; kingdom Metazoa; phylum Arthropoda; class Insecta; order Lepidoptera; family Pyralidae; genus Achroia; species Achroia grisella. Next base: position 132,638 of record NW_026712880.1, on the reverse strand, counting down.
TATAAATCTATTGACGTTCATACACGAGTCGCGTTGCTGATGTTCGTCCCGCGACTCGCATCGCGTCAGTCGTGCGCTATCTGTCAGTCGAGATCGTCGTTACATAAGTCGCTGAAAATTCCAAGATGGCGGATCATTACACATTTTGTAAACGTGTGATCTGTTTAACCTCTACGCTTATTAGTGATTGAATAGTCGATTTGCATCTTGCGATACAATGTTGTGTATACGGATCGTGTGCTACTCGATACTAATGTACTGTACAACATTAGTATCGAAGATTTGAGTAGCCATGTGTACGAAGGGCCTTAGTGTCAGGGAACGAGCAATGGTGGCTGATATTGAAGTGTACTCTCAAAGTAATACTGTAAATATATGTAATAGTCCTTTTTTAGGACAATTCACACAGCGCCATCTAGTCCCAAGTTAAGCTAGCTAAATCTTGTGTTATGGGTACTAGATAACTGATACAAATACATAGATATTTTACATAGAAAACACTCCGACCGATACAAACAATTATACTCATGAATTTGTAACGTGCGAGGAATCGAACCCGCGACCATCGGAAGTAAGGCGGTATGCTAAACCGCTAGACCACCGAGGTTGTCAGGAATATAAATAAGCTTTATTATTTATTTTATTAAGTACAAGCTGTTCCCACGACTTCGTCCGCGTGGAGTTTTATATATTTTTTTTTAAATAAAAGTAGCCTAAGTTACCTTTCCAAAAAAAAATCGTTATGACTATTGAAAAGTGCTTAAATTAAATTGATTTCATCATAAAGGATTTTCTATTCAAATTCAAAATATCTTTATTCATGTAGGTCTATTACAGACTCTTATGATATGTCAAATCTACCGTCAGTTCGGAGTGATTTCGAGATGAGAAGAACTGACAAGAAACTCAGCTCGTATTATTTTCAAATAAATGTTGTACATATTTACAATAATATAGTTATTTGAATTCAAATTTGGGAGAATCGGGTGACCAGCATATGCTATCGCAAAAAATAAAAAAATCTAATCAATATTCGCAATCTGAACAGACCAGTCCCCACAAGCAGCACCCGGTCACGAGTATGACAGATAATCTATATCTATTCTATTGTACATCATCCCCACACGCTGTAACCTAAGTGGTTCCAGCGTCCATAACACAAGCGTTGTAGCTTAACTTGGGTCTACATGGCGCTGTGTGAATTGTCCAAAAAAGGACTATTACATATAATAAAAGTGTACTTCAATATCAGCCACTATTGCTCGTTCCCTAACGCCCTGGGGAGCCCTAACGCCCTGGGGAGCCCCAACGTCTGGGGATGATAAATGATAAAAGGTATCTGTAAGCATCAGGTCGAATAATTCTTCAGAGCAAATTTCAAATGTTTTCATTTGTTTAAAATCACATTTCGTTTTCAACCTTGTAATATGTTTCGAATTTGAACGTTTGGAATTTGTTTCCGCCACTCAAGATCTTTTGTGTATATCTGTCTCCACAGTTAGGTGTATTTTTACAGTCTCCCATTTAAATAACTCCGTTAGATGTAAGCAGCTCCAGTATTATGTCAGATGTTCAACTGAATTTGAATTTGAATAAAAATACAAGGAAATTACGTTGTGGAACTGGTGTTAATGTTTACGAGTTTGATTTCAGAAGATTGTTCTGTATAAAAAGATAAGATAAGTGCCAGCAGGGATTGCTCTTAGAGGGTTCTTTATCTATATATATGTATATATAACTCAAAAGTGACTGACATAGTGATCTATCAACGCACAGCCCAAACCACTGGACGGATCGGGCTGAAATTTGGCATGCAGGTAGATGTTATGACGCTAAGAAAGGATTTTGATTAATTCTACCCCCAAGGGGATAAAATAGAGGATGAAAATTTGATGAAATCTACAATGACGTAGGCTAAGAAAGGATTTTAGGGGATAAATTAACGGGAGCGAAGCCGCTGGCAAAAGCTAGTCTATACATATAAATAAAATTGGAGTGTCTGTTTGTAATATTGAAATAACCGTTTTTTACTACATGCATACAATTTTTGTCTGTCTGTCCGTCTGTCTGTTTGTTACGGCTAATCTCTGAAGTGGCTGAACCGATTTTAACGGGACTTTTTTTGGCGGATAACTGATGTAATAAGGAGTAACTTAGGTTAGTTTTATTTTAGAGAAATGAAGTTAAATTTCACGAGGACGAAATCGCGTGTACAGCTAGTATAATATAATATTACTTGCCAATATACACAACGCCATCTAGTCCCAAACTAAGTAAAGCTTATGTTATGGGTACTAGACAACTGATGGACTAATACAAAACTTGCAAATCTACTGTTAAAATTTAGCCAAAATTGTAAATTTTACAAAATAATGCTAAAAACTATGTTATTTGCTAAACAACAAATAAATACGCTAAGCGAAGTAAAAATATGCCAAATCTTACATTTAAAATATGCTACATTGGCAACACTGTCCGTTCGCCAGTTATAAGTGCAAATTGTAATATCACCGCACGTATAGACAAAACATTTGACCATTTTATTACAATATTTGAATATATTTTGTTTATGGAACCCATCGATTACAATGAGTATTGATACTAATTTGTAATTAAAAAGAATTTGTTCAATTTATAAATTACTAGATACTCGCCCCGGCTTCGCACAGTTATACATGTATTATATATATAAACCTTCCTCTTGAATCACTCTGTATATAAAAAAAAACCGCTTCAAATTTCATTGCGTTTTTTTGAAGATGCATCGATAGGGACGGACAGACAGCGACAGCGACTTTGTTTTATACTATGTAACTAGCTACTCACTCCGGCTTTGCCCGGCTGTACATGTATTATATATATAAACCTTCCTCTTGAATCACTCTATATATAAAAAAAACCGCTAAAAAATGCGTTGCCTTGTTTTAAAGATTTAAGCATACATAGGGACGGACAGACAGCGACAGCGACTTTGTTTTATACTATGTAACTAGCTACTCACCCCGGCTTTGCCCGGGTGTACATGTATTATATATATAAACCTTCCTATTGAATCACTATACCTAATTAAAAAATCCGCTTCAAAATCCGTTGCGTAGAGGGACGGACAGACAGCGATCGCGACTTTGTTTTATACTATGTAATTATAATGATTTCCTTTGTCTACAAAATTAATTTAATTAGCTATGGAAAAATCTTAAACATTTTATTAGATACGTATTTGTATAACTTTTCTTCTTTTCAAATAATATTAATTGACTTTACTTGAAAATGTACCTAATGATCACAATATTTCGATAAACAATTCTCTTTGAAAATATAAATCTATTTTATTAATTATAACAAAGAAACTTGTTAATTTAACAAAACCGGTAGGTTTATGTTTTATAAGTTTTGTTCTGGTTTGAATAATAATAATCTCAGGACAATTCACACAGCGCCATCTAGACCCAAGTTAAACTAGCTATGACTATTCAAAAGTGCTTCAATGTAAGTTTATTTCAATAAATGATTTTCTATTGTATTCTATTGCTAGCAATGTATCCATGTCAGATTGACACCTTCCATGGCAGTTTCCCCTGGAAACCATATACCACGATATACTAACTGTTAAGTTTTAAATAGATAATAATCAGTGAAACAATAGTGTTTGCATTCAACGCCAATAGATGGCGCTGTAACAAAATTGAAACGCGCTAATGTTTCGTTTTATTGATTTCTCATATGTTATTTGTAATATTTTTTGTACCTCCACCCCGACCGCACTTTTACACACACACACGACACCGTCCTCGTCGGCGAAGACGACGACCTCAAACACACATTATCGCGCATTCAACCGGGCGCATGCGCGCGCCCGAGCGCTCCATACCGGCGCCCCCTCTGGTCTATAGAATAGAATAGAATAGAATAGAAAATCATTTATTCAAATAAACTTAATTTAAGCACTTTTGAATAGTCATAACAATTTGTTTTTTATCTACCACTCGTTCGGAAAGTTGTCTCATCACAAGAAGAACGAGCAAGAAACTTGTGTGTTGCTCTTTTAAATAATCCTTGTAAGTTTACATTTACAAGTCGAAACGTGTGAATACAAACTACCAACAAGCACTAATTTTTTGGGTCAAATATAATCATGCAATAAGATTAAATCAGTCGTAGTGATAAGAGCAGACCAGTCCCTACAAGCAGCACTCGTTCACGAGTATGACGGATGAGCCAGCCATCACTGCGCTCGACCATATTTTAGGAGCCCATTGACCCGGCCCACCACGCCGCCACATGTCTGGACATTTTAGTGAGCATGACTACTCATTCCACACGACCACGTCACAGCTACAAAAATTACTATATGGTAGTTACAGTATTCGCACTTTACATAAGGATGCATGCGGCAATCAATACAAAAGCCGCTACGCTATCATATATCAAGAAAGCAGTATGAAAATTAAAATTATAACGTTGTCCGCAAATAAACTTATTCTTGCTATATATTGCTATCATCTATAAATTCATCTATCTTATAATAGGCTTTTTTACATAACATTTGTTTAATATAAGATTTGAATTGCCTCTCTGTAAGATTTAGCGTAGACTCTGGCAGTTTATTATAGAATCTTACGCAATTACCATAAAATGAATTACTAACTTTGTGTAGACGGCATTTAGGTAAAATTAGCTTATTTTTATTGCGTAAGTTTCTACTTGTACAGTCTTTAAGTTTCTTGAAACTATCTAAGTTTTTCCTTGTATACATAATATTTTCATAAATGTACTGTGAGGCAACGGTGAGGATATTTGATTGTTTAAAGCATTGACGTAATGACTCTCTAGAACCCATACCATAAATAGAACGTATGGCTCTCTTTTGTAAAATAAATATAGTATTTATATCGGCAGCTTTACCCCATAGCAGTATGCCATATGACATAATGCTATGGAAATAACTAAAATATACAAGTTTTGCCGTCGCCACGTCTGTTAATTGCCTTATCCTTCTAATTGCATAAGCAGCAGAACTAAGTCTACTGGCTAATTTTGAAATATGGGGCCCCCATTGTAACTTCGAGTCCACTGTTATTCCTAAAAAAACTGTATCATTAACAAAATTTACTATTTCATCATTAAGCAATAGCTGCGTATTTACTTGTTTTACATTAGGCAGCGTGAATTTAATGCACTTAGTTTTGTTGGAGTTCAATAATAGATTATTACATGTGAACCAATTTAGTATAGCAGAGATAGCATAATTTACATCGTCTAATTGATTACATTGGCGACCAATTTTAAACACTAACGAAGTATCATCCGCAAATAACACTATATCTGCAACTTTCTCTACCATGTAGGGAAGGTCATTTATATAAATTAAAAAGAGAAATGGGCCTAATATTGAACCTTGAGGAACGCCCATTTTTATATTAGTTCCCTTAGACTTTACACCATCAATATCTACAGTTTGCACCCTATCCTCTAGATAAGTTTTCATTAGACTTAGGTCATTATCTCTAATACCATAATATTTGAGCTTGTACAAAAGTGTTTCATGATCTACGCAATCAAACGCCTTCGACAAGTCACAAAAAACGCCGAAAGCATCCTGTGAGTTTTCCCATGATTCGAATATATGTGTAATAAGCGCTACACCTGCATCAGTAGTAGACTTGCCGGCAGTGAAACCATATTGCTGACTGTGAAGCAGTCCGTTATCCCTGAAGTATTTTAACATTTGGTTAAACATAATCTTTTCAAATACTTTACTTAGAACTGGCAAAATAGAAATTGGTCTATAGTTGCCTAGCTCAAATCTATCTCCAGATTTAAAGAGTGGAATTAATTTGCTAAATTTCATTAATTGAGGAAACACGCCATTATCAACACATTTATTGAAAATAGTAGCTAGATAAGGAGCAACAATATCTATGAATGTACTAACTACTTTAACTGACATGTCCCAGAGATCTTCCGTATTTTTTAAATTTAACTGTTTGAATATTTTTATGACATGAAAAGGGCTGACATGTGAAAATTTAAATGTTAAAGAGCAAGGGCTGACATTAGCCTCCAGTAATGTTTTTGCTCGAATTGGAGATGAGTCTAGAGAAGATGTAATATCAATCGGAATATTAGCAAAAAAATCTTGAAAAATATGAACTATATCTTTTGTTGCTGTTATTAACTTATTGTCATAATTTAATGAGAATTGATTGCAGGCTTTTTCAGACCGTCCAGTTTCTTTGTTTATAATTCCCCAGATGGTCTTAATTTTGTCAGAGGACTGATTAATTTGTTTATTTATAAAATTAGATTTAGCTGCAATACAAACTTGTTTGAAAATTTTAGAGTAATTTCTCACATAAGTTGTAAATTTGTCATCAAATCTATATTTTTTTTTATCATATAAATCAAATAAAATGTTTCTACTTTTAAGTATTCCTACTGTTGCCCATTCTGTAAATCTAGATTTAACACAATATTCTCTTTTCTTGAAAATATTCTGGTATTCTTTTGACAAAAGACTAATTAACTTGGTGTAAAGAATATCAGGATTATTAAGACTGACAGATTGTAACTCTAAGTCTAATTTATATTTAACCGTGCTTTTGTATTTATTAATATTGTAAGCATTTATTTGTCTTTTTGATCTTTTATTATTGGTATTTTTTTTAGTCTGATTACTAAACTTAACAACTTGACCACAGTGATCCAAAGGAAGTTTATTTATTATTAATTTTTCAATATACTCACAGTTACAAAAAACATTGTCAAGACAAGTAGCAGTCGTAGCGGTTACACGAGTGGGTTCCTGAAAGACATTACTCAAATTAAAAGACTGAAATAAACTAATAATTTTTGTACATGTGGGTGTATCACAAAGAATATCAACGTTAAAATCACCACACACAATGATTTTTTTACTGCTATTAAATACTTTTTTTAATATATCCTCCATCACCTCTTCAAATACATTATAATCACTATTAGGAGGCCTATAAACACATATAAGTATATAATTATCTAGTTCTATACATGAGATTTCTGTACAACACTCAATAGAAAGTCTAACAATGTCAGCACGTTCCTTTACTTTAATATTATTTCTTGCAATTATCATAGACCCACCTCTGTTAACTGACTTTCTATTGAAGCAGCTGACAACATTATAATTATTTAAACTGAACATCATATTGGTTTCTTTAAGCCAATGTTCAGTGAAACAGATAATGTCAATATTGTATTTTTCCAAAAATAATTGTATAATAAATTCACTGCCGGGAAAACTTTGTATGTTCTGATGAACAATTACCAATTCTAATTGCTTTCCCTTTGTCTTTGTTAGCAGTTTAAATCTGCAGTCAAATTACTTATATCACTACTTAAACAAAAATTAATAGAATCATTTGTTATGTCACAATTTTTATATTGAAGTTTACCATGTAAACTGTTCATGAAGTCAATATTATAAGCCACTAAAGTGGCTATTTTATTCTTAGAAGATTTAGAAAGATACATTGTATCTTTTGTCAAATAAAAATCACTAATAAAACTATTAGTGTCAAAAAATGTAAAAACGTCACTATGACGACATGTCAATGTATGTAATAAATTATTAAGGTAATGTACCTTATTGTTAATTTTTTTATGATAATGGCTACTTGTATAAGGAAGAGCGCACAATACAATCTTATATACATTCAATTGTAACAAATATTGAATACCTTTAATTATATCCTGTCTATTTAATTTAATACTATTACCAAAAAATAACACAACTGTGGTCATTTTATTCATTTTAGTAGATTTAATTTTGTTAATAATTTGTGCAAATGATGCCCCTGGCATACAGTAATTTAATACATCACCCTTATGCTATCCCCCGTCCAATTCAAACGGGGATCGAAATTACGACGGCCTGAGCCGACGTTCGAACCCCTAGTGGTGCCCTCAGACGAATGTCGTATCCGTCAGGCAGGAGTTGGCCTTCAGCCGCTCCATAAGTTCTTCCGCGGGTTTGGAGTGCCATCTGCACTCGCCCCCTATCGTCCGGTGAAGCTGTAAAAGCCAGCTGCAGCCAACAGCATTAGAGTAGTCCGAAAAAAAAAAAATTGTACCTGTACCAGTATTTTATTATATTAATTAATTAAATTATTAAACCGACCAATAAACCTTATATACACGAGTGTAGTGTTTTGGTTTATACCCTTAGGACCTTGTGGTTTTAAAATCTGACCTTATTCTCAACTCATCGTCCTCCACTGGTGCCAGTGTATACTATTAGCTCAGACGGCTGTATCATTCCATTATCTATACATATAAATAAAATTGGAATGTCTGTTTGTAATATTGAAATAACGTTTGTAATAGTTTTTTACTACATACATATGTATATAAATACGGTACATACACCAAAATAACATTTTTTACAATTTTTGTCTGTCTATCGACCTGTTTGTTCTGGGTAATCTCTGAAATGTCTGGACCGATTTTGGCAAGACTTTTATTGGCAGGTAGCTGATGTAATAAGGAGTAATTAAAGAAAAATAAAGTTAAATTTCCCGCGAATGAAGACGCGGGTTCAGCTAGTCATCCATAAAAAAAACTCTTCATGAATAAATGAATGAACAGAATGAATTATAGTTTCATAAGGCTTCTATATTTTACTCTATGGCTATTGAATTTTTAATAATTCACATAAAAGCACTTATTGATTAATCATTAATAATTTAGATATGACGTTTTATGATCATTGTGACATTCGTTTGTGAGATATACATCGTCAATTATTATTTGTCCATTCATTTGTCAGCCCTTCATAACTTCAATGATGTGATTCCGTCTCATTGGGTTCATTGATGCTATTCAATGATACTGAACAAAAATATTATCGAGCGTAATGATGCCTAGCTATACGTCATACTCGTGAACGAGTACTCCTTGTAGGGACTGGTCTGCTCTAATCACTACGATTTTAATTGTATTGTGTATTGAATATCTGACTATAATAAATTAGTGCTAGTTGATTTTTATTAGGACGTTTCGAATTGGAAATGTAAATTGGAAATGTTACAATGATTATTGATAACCTCGGTGGTCTAGCGGTCTACCACACCGCTTTACGTCCGATGGTCGCGGGTTCGATTCCTTGCACGGCACAAACATTTGTATTCATGAGCATGATTGTTTGTATCGGTCTGGGTGTTTTCTATGTATAATATCTATGTATTTATATCAGTTATCTAGTACCCATATCACAAGCTTTAGTTAGCTTAACTTGGGTCTATGGGATGGTACTGTGTCAATTGTCCTGAGATTATTATTATTACAATAATCTTAAAAAAAAGAATGTGCTTAAATTAAGTTTATTTGAATCAATGATTTTCTATTCTATTCTATTGTTGGGTTTAGGATTATGTAATAAAGTGCGTTGATAGATCACTATGTCAGTCACCTTTAAGTTACATATGTCTAGATATATGTATGTATGTATATATACATGTATACCTCCTATATACTTGTATAACTAAACAAAAATACTTTTATAATAAACGTTTCATACGCGCAAATATTTTATAAATTCATTTACTTATAATTATGATTGATTTTGTTCATTTTTATTTTAAGTCGATTGTTTATTTGATTATCTCGTGTTTCTAAACGTCAACTGAATTCAAATTCAAATTAAAAAATAATTTATTCATGTAGGACATTTTAGCCGCTTATGAACGTCAAGTTTTTTATATTATATTTTTTTCCCTACCGACCAGTTTATATAGATCCAATTGAGAAGAACTGGCAAGAAACGCAATTGAATTACTTTACTTATTAAAAGCCAGTTTATTTACAATGTATATTTATATAGGTGTCTATGTCTAACATTAAATGAAAATCCCGTGCATGAACAACTATTGCCATGCACGCTCGTCATTCAAGTAATCGTTTAGTGAGTAATAGGCATTGCACGGTGAATATGATTTAACAGATGTTTTGAATTTATTTAAGGGTAATTCCAGTATATCCTTTGGTATCTTATTGTAAATTTTTATACCTATTCCCATAAAAGACCTATTATTGACTTTTTTAAACGATACTTGGTGACAGTAAGTTTGTCTTTAAATCTTATATATAAAATTCTCGTGTCACAGTTTTCGTTCCCATACTCCTCCGAAACGGCTTGACCGATTCTCATAAAATTTTGTGAGTGTATTGAGTAGGTGTGAGAATCGGCCAACATCTATTTTTCATCCCCCTAAATGTTAGGGGTAGTCCACCCCTATTTTTTTTTTATTTTAGGTACACCTAGTCTAGTATGAAATTGTGATGAAAATAAGAAACTGATCAAACAAATCAGGCGCATGATCTACCAACTGAATTTTAACGCATTGGAATAAAGATCAAATCTAAATGGAAATAGAATCGATATTATATAGATAAATGGCATTGTCGAACGTTTCACAGACATGTACCGTTTTATTATTAAGGGATGATTGAAGATTTAAAAAACTTATATATAAAATTCTTGTGTCACAGTTTTCGTTCCCATACTCCTCCGAAACGGCTTGACCGATTCTCATGAAATTTTGTGAGCGTATTGAGTAGGTCTGAGAATCGGCCAACATCTATTTTTCATCCCCCTAAATATTAGGGGTAGTCCACCCCTAAATTTTTTTTTTTAATTTTAAGGCAAAACAACGTTTGCCGGGACAGCTAGTAAAATTATAAAATTCAAATTTGGAACGTCACATCATCGACGTTGTTTTGTTTAAGTTTGTATACATTCTTTCACTTGTTCTGGAACATTCCGTGGCGTCACTATTAAATTCATGTACAATAAATTCTAACCATATCTTATTTCGTTATTACAATAATATGAACATCAATATTTTGAGGGTAACGCAGCTGAAGTCGAGTCACAACGCGAGTTTCAAAGCGTTTGTGGCCCTGGTCCCCACCGACTTGCTGCCCACCTTCATGAAAGAGGACTACTGGCCGAAAGGTGTGGTGTATCGGCGCTACCGTGGCAGATTGCCGTCTTCAGTGCCGTGATCACACAGACAATATTATTAGTTTATTATATTATTTTTTAAATATTATATTATATGTATGTTAGTCTATAAGGTATTTATAATATGGGCCTAGTTGCCTGAAATAAATGAGTCAATAAATAAATTTCTCCAGCAAACAAGAGATTTGGGCTAGTACTCGATAGTTTAAACCTGTAGCACTACGACTTCTAAAGATACTAATAGGTCTTTTATGGGAATTAAAACCTTTCTTTGACTTTGACTACATTCCACAAGAACACGTGTCGCAGCTAGTACGAGAAACATCCACAAAACGTGCCGGATATAATATTTATTTGAACATTTTCACGGCACAAAAACTAATCCATTAGTTCTACAAGATTCCTATAAGCGTGTAGCACTTCCCCGGAGGTTATTTAGACACGTACTTAACAAGATGTACGGCATCGGGGAAACCGAGGTCACCCCCATCTCAGGGGTGTTGTATCGGAACATTATGCGGGGGGTAGTGCCAAATAAGGCTTATTAACCTCTTCTTAACCCCTAACGTATCATAAATAATCAGTATCGTGAACCGTGTATGAATTAGCAAGCTTACACACGGCCAATGAGTATATCTTAGCATAAATTACTTTATTTTATTGTAACAAAAAAATGTTTAAAGAAAATATCTTATTGTGAGTATGGACGGTGGTTTTTTACTCTATCACGCAAAAACTACTGAACAGATTGTTATAAAATTATGCAGGAATATAGGATAACATATGTGCTATAATTGGAAAAGATGCAGAAGCTGCGTTGGGCAGCTAGTCAAAAAATAAAATAGAGATAGTTTATTACAATTTTAATGTACGTATTTTTAAAATTATTATTTATAATGAATAAATAATAATAAAATTATATAGAAGCTGGAAACTCCGAACTGACGGTACATTTGACATATCATAAGAGTCTGTAATAGACCTACATGAATAAAGATATTTTGATTTTTTTTTCTTATGTGTGATGATGGAATGGTGCACTTGCCTGCGCTAAAGGTTTACGCTGGGCACCAGTGGAGGATGATAAGACGAGTATGAAGTCAGGTCAGTTAGCCCATCGCTAAGAGCAGACCAGTTCCTACAAGCAACACTCGTTCACGAGTATGGCAGATGAGCCAGCCATCACTGCGCTCGACCATATTTTAGGGAGCCCAATGACCGCACCCACCACGCCGCCACATGTCTGGACATTTTAGTGAGCATGCCTACTCATTCCACTCGACCACGTCACAGCTACAAAAATTACTATATGGTAGTTACAGTATTCGCACTTTACATAAGGATGCATGCAGCAATCAATACAAAAGCCGCTACGCTATCATATATCAAGAATGCAGTATGAAAAAGAAATTATAACAGGTCGAGTAGCTACTTTAATATATAGTAACAGTTAAAAAATTGTACCAAACGTAGTTGCTTTACTTAAGAGGCTTAAGTTATAAATTCAACTTCCCTTCAGGTCTTGTCAATAGATGTACATTTAGCGATTCTTCAAAGGCTGTTTGAAAAGGCTTCGATGGGTTTGCTTGTGAATACGCACGTGACATTACTCAGGGGTGTAAGGGTCGTATGTTTATTTGATACTTTACTGATGTATATAAAATAACTAGATCACCAGGCAAACGTGGTTTTGCCATATATATTAGGTCCTTACATATGAAATTGGCATTTCGTCGTACTGGCCACTTTGATCTCGAATATCTCCTCTTCGGTTAGGAATTCCAATTTTAAATTTATACAGCTATTTCCTCATGCATTTTTTTTCGTAATCCATATGTTTTTTCCTTATTTGGTTTTTTTCTTTGCGACACTCAGGTTACAAAATGGAAAACTTAAAATATCGTGTTATTTACGAGAACGAGTTCCGCCGTGGCACCAGTGCTGCAGAAACGGCTCGAAGGAACAAAGATGTGTATGGCGGTGGTGTCGCAAAAAAAAACACAGTGCGTTTTTAGTTCCAACGTTATCGTTCTGGAAATTTCGAACTGTACAACAAGCCCCGTGGGCGAACAGAGTCCAAGGTTGATAATGAAAAATTGAATGCTATTGTGGAAGCGGATCCATCGTTAGCCATGTCCGAGTTAGCTGCAGGCTGCGTTGTTTGTGACAAAACTGTTTTAATCCACTTAAAGCAAATTGGGAAAGTGAAAAAGCTTGAAAGGTGGGTTCCTCATGAAATGAGTGGAGCAATTCGAGAAACGCGCGTAGACTGCTGCGTTACATTAGTCAACCGGCATGATAATGAAGGGATTTTATATCGAATCTTGTACTATAATCGGAAATGCTCATCGCAATGGCTGAACCCTTGCAGATCAACCAAATACGCCCCAAGCGAAAATTGACTCAAAATGTTATCTGTGAGGATTTAGTGCCGGTGTTGTATGTATGATATAGACATCTACCTGCATGCGAAATTTCAGCCCGATCCGTCCAGTGGTTTGGGCTGTGCGTTGATAGATCACTATGTCAGTCAGTCACCATTGAGTTATATATATTTAGATTTATATCAATTGTGTAGTACCATAATACAAGCTCTGCTTAGTTTAGAACTAGATGGCGCTGTGTGAGTTGTTCAGAGATATTATTATATTAAATTATTATCGTGAAACATTTCACTCTGAAACAGTATCTATGTAATGTCGAATTTGGTGGAATCATTTGCAAAGACAAAGACGAATGGGATCCGGCTTATCAGGTTTGTGTCGGGTGAGGTCGGGAGCACGGGATCGTGGATTTATCTCTGAATATTATTTATACGCAGTGCCTAGACAGCAAATAGACCTTTCTTAAGGCGAACTATTCTTTCAGGTTCATATTCCACAAAAAATACATTTTTAACATAGAGCATGATAAACGCTGAGAGGGAACATAAGCATCAAAAAATAAATGTTGTAATTTTTTTATATATATTTCCGATATGTGATATAAATTATATTTATTTATCTAGTCTATAAATTCAATTCAAATTCAAATTCAAAATATATTTATTCATGTAGGTGTATTAGGTAGTCTATTACAGACTCTTATGATATGTCAAATCTACCGTCAGTTCGGAATGATTTCGAGATGAGAAGAACTGACTAGAAACTCAGCTCGTATTCTTTTCAAATTAATATTATACATGTTTACATTAATACAGATTAATTTTTAATTTCAAATCATAATAGAGTGACCACCAGCATATGCTATTGCAAAAGAGTATATTACTATACTAGTAGACAGATAATGGAGTTACGTGAAATGCAGAAAGAGAGTATAGAGTTAGGTGGGACATGAGTAGTAGAAAAAAAAGGTAAGAAAATGATATTTTTAAGGTGTATAAAGATTTATTATACATAAAAAAGAATTATTTAGACCATTCTAATTCTACATTTTTTCTTATGAAAACTTAATTTTTATTATGCGTAATGTTCCCTCTCGGCCTCTTCTTGCTCTAAGAACAATCTTGCATAATTAGTGTCAGATCACCACGGGAATAAATTACAATGATTGAATAACTGTCAAAGAAATAGAAATAGAAATAATCTTTATTCAAATAAACTCATTACAAGCACTTTTGAATAGTCATATGTTTTATTCTACCACTCATTCGGAATGCAGATTCATCACAAGAAGAATGAGCAAGAAACTTGTGTATTGCTCTTTTGTATAGATGTTTTTTTTATATATATAAACTAGCTACTTGTCCCGGCTTTGCATGGGTGTCCATGTACACATACATATAAACCTTCCTCTTGAATCAATCTATCTATTAAAAAACCCGCTTCAAAATCCGTTGCACTGTATTAAATATTTAAGCATACGTAGGAACGGACAGACAGCGACAGCGACTTTGTTTTATACTATATAGTGATAATTACAGTATAACAAGTAAGAGACATACGATAATCAACATAGAAACTGCTACGCACTCATTTTTTGCGCAGTCAGATAACATTGTCAGCGCCATGAACTTTAAGATTTTCTATAAAAACATTATTATCGTTAATGAACACTTAAATTTTATAGTAATTTTGTTTTACAAAGGAACTGTTTTATATCATATTTAATATTTTTGCAGGCAGATTTATTACAGACTCTGGTATTTTGTTGTAGAACCTTACACATAAAACGAATTTCCAACTTTAGTTAAACGATATTTAGGTTAAATCAGTTTGTTATTGTTACGTAAGCTTTTGCAGTAGCATATGCTGGTGGTCACTCTATTCTCCCAAATATGAATTTAAATGACTGTGTATTATTATTAACATGTACAACATTTTTATTTAAAAGAATACGAGCTGAGTTTCTTGTCAGTTCTTCTCATCTCGAAATCATTCCGAACTGACGGTAGATTTGACATATCATAAGAGTCTATAACAAACCTACATGAATAAAGATATCTTGAATTTTGAATTTTGAGTCTTTAAATAGATAATAAAATTGGGCTCCCTAAAATATGGTCGAGCGCAGTGATGGCTGGCTCATCCGTCATACTCGTGAACGAGTGCTGCTTGTAGGGACTGGCCTGCTCATATCACTACGACTGATTTAATCTTATTGTGTATTTATATTTGACCCTAATAAATTAATGCTGGTTAATTAGTATTAGTATATATAAGTTTACATAATATAGTATAAGTTTACATTTTACAAGTCGAAACGTACAAACTACCATTTATACGTTTCGACTTGTAAAATGTAAACTTACAAGGATTATTTAAAAGAGCAACACGCAAGTTGTTTGCTCGTTATTCTTGTGATGAGACAGCTTTCCGAATGAGCGGTAGATTTAAAAAAATGTGATGACTATTCAAAAGTGCTTAAATTAAGTTTATTTGAATAAAGGAAATTCTATTCTATTCTATTCTGATACTATGCGAAAAATATGGAAAGACCAATGAATTAATATTACGATTTCTCCGATATGACCTTAAAAATCGTTAGCATTAATTCAACATTGATTTTATGTTCCTTGACAGACGTCCAAGTTTTTTATTACAACAAATATAAACGTAGTTTGGAGAAAAAATAAATTACAAATCTTTTGTCTTGAAAAAACTCTGTTTTCTTTGTCATTTTGTTCATTATAACAACTAGCTTTTGCCTGCAGCTTCGCTCGCGTTAATTTATCCCATTAGGAGTGGAATTTATTAAAATCCTTTCTTAGGGAATGCCTACGTCATAGTAGGTTTATGCATGCAAAGTCTCAGCCCGATCGGTTGAAAATTGACAAAGTTTCATACAAACTTTCATCTTGTATTTTATCCCCTTGGGGGTAGAATTAATCAAAATCCTTTCTTAGCGGATGCCTACGTCATAACATCTACCTGCATGCCAAATTTCAGCTCGATCCGTCCAGTGATTTGGGCTGTGCGTTGATAGATCACTATGTCAGTCACCTTTGAGTTATATATGTTTAGATTTTAGTGGTTTAACGAACTTCCAACAGCTATGGGTTCTGTATTCGATGATACAATTATTAATGAATGTTTCATCCTCGGTGATCTATTAGTTTAGAATAATCCCATTCTTTTAATGGTCGCAGGTTTGATTCTAAAATTTCGTTTTCATTAGTCAAATTCAAATTCAAAATATCTTTATTCATGTAGGTCTATTACAGACTCTTATGATATGTCAAACCTACCGTCAGTTTGGAATGATTTCGAGATGAGGAGAACTGATAAGAAACTGACCTCGTATTCGTCTCAAATTAATATTATATACATTAATTTTTAAGTTAAAACTTGGGAGAGTATGATTGCTTGTATCGGTGTTGATTTAAATACTTAGATATGAAAGATTAAAATCTAATGTCCAAGCACAAGTAAAAAAAAATACATTTCTCTATAAGTTTTAACAAAAACATCCCAATAGCACATAATAATAATTACTTGTAATAATCATTATATGAGTCTGAATTATCATTGAATGAATGAATGATATTTACTCCAGTCAGCTCGTGACCACAGCTAGTACAAGCTAGTCGAATCGTCGAGAGAGGTAAATACCTTTATTTACCATAAAATTATTCGTATTAAAACTGGTTTGACTATATTTATACCTAGCTGTTCCTCGTGGATTTTAACTTTCTTTTTATAAAATAAAAGTAGCCAAAGTTACTCCTTATTACATCAGCTACCTGCTAATGAAAGTCCCGTCAAAATCGGTCCAGCCATTTCAGATATTAGCCGAAACAAACATACAGACAGACAGACAAAAATAGTAAAAAATGCTATTTTGGTGTATGTACCGTACCGTATTTATATTCATATGCATGTAGTAAAAAACGGTTATATCAATATTACAAACAGACACGGCAATTTTATTTATATGTATAGATGTGTACTAAACGCGAAGGTTTAAAAATAGATGAAATAATACATCGCTATCTAGCCATACTGATAAAGAACAATCATCATCATCATCGCAGCCCGGAAGACGTCCACTGCTGGTGATGACACTGATGATAAAGAACAATACTGACTCAAAACAGTAAAAAATTCAATAGTTTCGATAAACTACAGAGAAGTAGTAGATGACTTGTAAAATGGCATTCCCTCCTGAAAACTACTGAAACAATTGGTCTGGATTTCAAATTGAAGACAATACATTCCGGTCACGTGGCGGCTGACGATAGCCGAGTTGTAAACGAATTTACTTTGCACCTTGATTTTTGCTATCCACTTTATCCTCATACAGATCGGGATCGCATTAGTCTATTTACTATACTACAAACTGTAGGCTACATAAACATACAACGCGACAGATTTACTTCTTATTAGACCAGTATTGAAAACAAAACTTAAAATGCACTGTTAAAAAATATTTCTTTCTTATTATCATCATCATTACATAGTATAAAACAAAGTCGCTGTCGCTGTCTGTCCGTCCATATGTATGCTTAAATCTTCAAAACTACGCATCGGATTTTAAATCAGTTTTAATTAATAGATAGAGTGATTCAAGAAGAAGGTTTATATGTATAATACATCTGTACATGAGGCGAGTAACTAGTTAATATTATAAATGCAAAGGTTTGTTAGTATGGATGGATGTATGTTACTCTTTCGCAGAAACTACTGAACGGATTTGGATGAAACTTTACAGTAATATAGCTTATATATTAGAATAACATATAGGCTATAAATTACATGCGGTGAAACCGCGGGCACATCTAATAATAAATAAAAAAAAGGTAAGTTCTTTTACCTCAAAATAATATTCATAGAAGTCATGCGGGGTTGGTGAGGACTCTTGGACTCTTACCGGCTAAAAACCTGACGGATATTCCGCATTAGCCCATGATCCCAGTACTAACAATCCCCACCCCCCACGTGGTTAAAACAATAGTGTTATTCTAACAACAATGCACGCTATCAAATCAACCTAAAGTTCAACTGCTAAACTTTGGCGGCACAATATAATCGGTTGCCAGTTACTTAATAAGTTTAGGAGGTCGACTGTACAAGTTATTCAAATTTCATATAGATGATAATGTAGCAATATGTTATGTATGAGAAACTCGATTGATATGTTAATGTAGATTTTTTTTATACCATATGTGGTTACGCCATTTATAACATTTTTATTGTTAACAATTATATATATTGTTATTTCACTAGGTCTGTTGTATTTGCAGTCAAGGTTTGTATATTTGTAATTTAGCGGGTAAGTATGTACCTACCTGTAAAGTGGCGCCTCTGCGCCAGCAAATAACAAATCAGCTATAAATGTGTGCATGAGAATATATATTCTTTGCAAAGAGAATAAATACAAAAACAAAGTACACAAAAAATAACTTTACGAAACATATTTAAAGTTCTTTTACCACAAAGTATTTCAAAATATTGGAGACAACATAACCATATGCTGCAGCAAATATGAAACAAATCACTTATAAATGTGTGCATGAGAATATATATTCTTTGCAAAGAGAATAAATACAAAAACAAAGTACACAAAAAATAACTTTACGAAACACATTCAAAGTTCTTTTACCATTAAGTATTTCAAGATATTTGAGACAACATAACCATATACTGCAGCAAATATGAAACAAATCAGCTATAAATGTCTGCAGGAGAATATATATTCTTTGCAATGAGAATAAATACAAAAACAAAGCACACAAAAAAGAACTTTACGAAACACATTCAAAGTTCTTTTACCATTAAGTATTTCAAGATATTGGAGACAACATAACCATATGCTGCAGCAAATAACAAATCAGCTATAAATGTGTGCATGAGAATATATATTCTTTGCAAAGAGAATAAATACAAAAACAAAGTACACAAAAAATAACTTTACGAAACATATTTAAAGTTCTTTTATCACAAAGTATTTCAAAATATTGGAGACAACATAACCATATGCTGCAGCAAATAACAAATCAGCTATAAATGTGTGCATGAGAATATATATTCTTTGCAAAGAGAATAAATACAAAAACAAAGTACACAAAAAAGAACTTTACGAAACACATTTAAAGTTCTTTTATCACAAAGTATTTCAAAATATTGTAGACAACATAACCATATGCTGCAGCAAATATGAAACAAATCACTTATAAATGTGTGCATGAGAATATATATTCTTTGCAATGAGAATAAATACAAAAACAAAGTACACAAAAAAGAACTTTACGAAACACATTCAAAGTTCTTTTTCCATTAGGTGTTTCAAGATATTGGAGAAAATGCAATTTTCACATAACAAATGTATGTTTGGCACGCAGCGGTGCAAGCCAATCAATAGTTAGCCGAGCTCCCTCACATTTATCAACCATTGCACTATTTGCAAGGAGAACCGGTCCGGGCCGGAGCTAATGACGTCACGTACTCGTTTTATACTTTCAAATTACGTGGCACTAGCGCCGGCTCGGAAACTAGTACCGGAGTTGGCAACCGCTGTTTGAAAAGAAAGAAAGAAAGAAAAGAAAAGATATAAAAGAAAAGAAAAGAAAGAAAGAAAGAAAATTGTTTATTTGGTACACTGAAAATAATTTTTAAATTTTAATTTACATTTTATCGGTTTATATTAATTTTACAGTACCAAATAGGTCTCCGCTCAGCATATGTCGTGAGGTGCCACGACGCAGGTTTTCTGCGGATACCTTCATATATAATAAATATAATAAAATAATAATAATACACATACATACATAGACCTAGGCGGAAGCAAAGAGTAAACATTTACGACATACTACCATATATAATGTTTGCATCTTAGATGTTTCGTAATGTAACACTCAATTCAATTTATCAGTGTAACAGTACTTTTCGATAATCTTATTGAAATTCAGGATCATTTATTCATATACGACCTTTTTTAGACTTGTGCACGTTATCTTCGGCCTACTAAAATTGAGCGCAGCTGGCCTTTACAGCTTCACCGGACGTTAGGGGGCGAGTGCAGATGGCACTACCAAAGGACTTATGGAGCGGCTGAAGGCCAACTCCCAACTGACGGATACGACTTTAGTCTGAGAGCACGGCTAGAGGTTTGAACCTCGGCTCAGGCCGTCGTAATTTCGATCCCCGTTTAAATTGGACGGGGGTAAATCGGAGGGGACTACCAAGTAGTCTATGACGAACTTCCGCCTGACGGATACGACTTTAGTCTGATGGTACCTGTAGGAGTTCGAACCTTGGAGTTTTTATCCCTATTATAGATCAGATTCAGATCAGCTTCTTCAGTTAAAAAGAACTTGGCTAGACACTCAACTGGTTATTTTTTTTCACTCAGTTTCATTTTTGTTTTTAAATATCATGTAGCATTTAATAATATAATAATAATAATAATAACATTACACGACAAAATCAATAAAAAAGTATATCTTGTAGATATAGCCATCCCAAACACACACAATATACAAAGCACAGTCAATGAAAAACTAACAAAGTACACAGATCTAGCAATAGAATTAAAAAAACAATGGAAAGCACACACCATCCACATAGTACCCATAGTTTTGTCATCCACAGGAGTTATACTAAAAAGTCTGAACAAACACCTAGACACGTTGCACATCCCCTCCTCTACAATAGACCTATTACAAAAAGCCGTCATACTAAACACATGCCGAATAGTCAGAAAATTTCTATCTTCATCACATAACTCATCCATGCTTGGCTAAGGCCCGCGTGTTTGAATATATTACCGGGGGTAAAAAAAGGGAGATATAATAAATATATATATATATATATATGTAATAATAATAGAATAGAATAGAATAGAAAATCATTTATTCAAATAAACTTACATTGAAGCACTTTTGAATAGTCATTACATTTTTTAATCTACCGCTCATTCGGAAAGCTGTCTCATCACAAGAAGAACGAGCAAGAAACTTGCGTGATCTCAGGCCAATTCACACAGTGCCATCTAAGTTAAGTTAGCTAAAGCTTGTGTTATGTGTACTAGACAACTGATAAGCAACTTTGGGAGACTCGGCTCGCAGTTCCGGAAAGTAAACAAACTCTCGTAGGCTCGCGAAATTAATTACAAATATATTAATTTAGTTATATGCAACATACATACACACATCGTAGGTCATTGAACTTTACCTCTAGGGAAGAAATACTTAAAGAGTTTTATCGCTGACTCAAAAGAAGGATGTTTTTCTTGGTATATTTGACATTATTTTACCAAATATGATTGCTTGTCGCTTCAACATATCTGATGGGAGATCCGTTGCTACCACGTGGGCCGGTGCTGGCAGGGAGCCGGTCTAATTCCTTGCCATCAGATATGTTGGATGTTTTTCTGCTGTCTTAATCTGTTTGTTTTAGTATAAAGCAGTTCCGTCTATTTTATTATCTTCATTTAAAACTAGGACTAAGATTTTTTTTTATAATCCTGGACAATTCACACACCGCCATCCATCCCCAATCTAAGCAGAGCTTGTGTAGGTACTAGATAATTGATATAAATACATCATTTTTTTATAAACACGTTCATTATATACATTTAAAAGACCCACCGATACAAACAATCATACTCATGTTTACAAATGTTTGTGCCGTGCGAGGAATCGAACCCGCGACCATCGGAAGCGAGGCGGTGTGCTTAACCACTAGACCACCGAGACCGTAAAATGTAAATAGTGTATATTTTTATATGTTTGTTATATTTAAAATATAGAATCCCTTGTCTGAACAACTAAGGCCATACAAGATCGTCTACTAAATAATCCATTAGAAAGTAATAGGCTTTATTCAATAAGCTTATCTTAATATTTTCGTTGAAGTTATTTTTAAAATTTCGTGTTTAATATACATTATTTATATTATTAACCGGGTCGGGACGGTGGATGAAACAACTGCTGTCACCTATCTACATTGACATCGCTGTTGATCCGGTCGGCTCGTGACCACGGCTAGTGCAACCTAGTCGAAACGTACAGACAGGTAAATACCTTTATTTGACCCGGTTAATAATATAAATTTGACCCGGTTAATAATATAAATTTGACCCGGTTAATAAAATAAATTTGACCCGGTTAATAAAATAAATTTGACCCGGTTAATAATATAAATTTGACCCGGTTAATAATATAAATTTGACCCGGTTAATAATATAAATTTGAGCCGGTTAATAATATAAATTTGACCCGGTTAATAATATAAATTTGACCCGGTTAATAATATAAATTTGACCCGGTTAATAATATAAATTTGACCCGGTTAATAATATAAATTTGACCCGGTTAATAATATAAATTTGACCCGGTTAATAATATAAATTTGACCCGGTTAATAATATAAATATGACCCGGTTAATAATATAAATTTGACCCGGTTAATAATATAAATTTGACCCGCTTAATAATATAAATTTTCGCTGAAATCATTCAAAATTAGATATAAAATATGTTTGAGATCTCATTCCTCGGAGATGAATTAAAACATGGACAGTATCAACTGGCTAATTATATTATATTATAGGAGAATTGTATACACGACTTACGCCGATGGTGTAGTGGCAAGTGAAGGTGACTCGGTGCGGAGGGCCGTTCCCCGGCCGTGCCGCTTAGTCGCTAGAGGTCACTTTAGGTTCACATCCTCGCTAGCAAATTCAAATTCAAAAATCATTTATTCATGTAGGACATTTTAGCCGCTTATGAACGTCAATTTTTTATATTATATTTTTTTCACTACCGTCCAGTAACAGTATATATAATAGATCCAAATGTGAAGAACTGGCAAGAAACTCAATTGAATTACTTTTTTGTATTTGAAAAGGAATATGTAATAAAAATTTACATATTTCAAATGAACAGATAGACAGACAGACAAAAAATGTAAAAAGTTATTTTTTGGTGTATGTACCGTATTTACATTAATATGTTACATGCATATTAATGTAAATACGGTACAAAAACAGTTATTTCAATATTACAAACAGACAGTCCAATAAAATTGGGGATAAAAGTTTGTACAAATCTTTCTTAGATTTTCGACTGATTGAACTGAAATTAAAGATTGGAGCTACTATGATGTTCGCTTAAATAGGATATTGATAAATTCAACCCCCATGGGGATAAAATAAGGGATGATGCAGGATGTAAATGTATTACTTTGAACCTATCAGCCTAATAGAATGAGTAAATTAAGACTAACAAAATAATTTTTAGTTCTTTAGGCTACTTTTATTTTAGAAAAGTAAAGTTAAGTTCCGTTAAGTTAAGTCGCGGTAGTTTTATAGGTAAGATTAAGTTAGAAAACTATTACGCTTAAACTATTTAAAGATCCTTCTCCTATAGCCTGTTGTGCGTACATCCTTCAGTCATCTCATTATTTTATAAAAGACAATTCCTCAAGTCAGTCTCACTCGAGAAATTCCCACATACTCTCCAGATAAAAGCAAATAAATTAAATTTAGTTTTACCTCGTTGCCATTTTTAGACTTACGCAATATGTTTATCTCGAAACATCTTTATATCCTCCAATATTACAGGATAGGTTACATTTTGTTTATTATTAACTACTCGCCCCGCCTTCGCCCGGGTGTACATGTATTATATATATAAACCTTCCTCTTGAATCACTCTTTTTCTTAAAAAACCGCTTCAAAATCCGTTGCGTAGTTTTAAAGATTTAAACATATGTACATAGGGACGGACAGACAGCGTCAGCGACTTTGTTTTATATTATGTAACAAGCTACTCGCTCCGGCCTCACACGGGTGTACATGTCCATGTATTATATATATAAACCTTCCTCTTGAATCACTCTATCTATTAAAAAAAATCGATTCAAAATCCGTTGCGTAGTTTTGAAGATTTAAGCATACATAGGGACGGATAGATAGCGACAGCGACTTAGTTTTATACTATACTAGCTACCCACCCCGGCTTCGCACGGGTGTACATGTATTATACATATAAAACTTCCTCTTGAATCACTCTATCTATTAAAAAAAATCGATTCAAAATCCGTTACGTAGTTTTAAGATTTAACACATCTACATGCGCGAAGCTGGGGCGAGTAGGTAGTTTAATAATATAATAATAATAATAATCATCTCAGGACAATTCACACAGCGCCATCTAGACTCAAGTTAAGCTAGCTAAAGCCTGTGTTATGGGTATTAGATATAAATATATAGATATTTTATTTTTCAAGAGGAAGGTTTATATATATTATACTTCATTCGCTTCATTCTTCAGATACAAATTAACAATGTAGTCCTTTTATCCTACTGGCAACATTCGCACATTTAGAGGGTAACCCGAAATTGTCGATTTTCCTTATAAATCGCCGCCAGCCTACATTTAACTCATTCTTTTATCGTGCGCGGCAACAAGCACAAGTCTTTTTTCATTTTAATTATATATTTTGTCCAAGTGTAGTGTTACTATGCCGAAACGTAACATACAATATTACGAAAGAAAAATTGAAAAATTGAGAGCAAAAACAAAGAAACGTCGGAGAATTGTATTGTCTTCATCGTCAGATTCCGAAGAAAATGAAGGTAATTATGAAATTATTTATACTGAACGAACGAAAACATTTTGCATCTCTAAGCTGCCCTATATTGTTACTATGTACCTATAAAATTTATAATTTTATAACATAAAAGGGTTCAGTATGATGTATAATATTAACCCGTAAGTTTGACCAAGTCAAACATGAGGGTCCTATAAAACAAACACCTATAAGCTAAACTAAGTTTAGTATGGTGTATTACAAATATATTTGTGTAATCTTATTTATGAGGATTATGATACAAATGATTATCTACCTTACAATAATTTTTTTTTTCCTTTTTGGTAGATAACGGAACTGTGAACGAGGATATATCAGTACCTATTCCTAACATAGTAACCGAGATAGAATCGATACAGACTGCTTCGAATGAAGATGTTTCAAATGAGACGCAACTCGACCCACGTCGGGGTCGAGTTGTCAGCATTAGGAGATGCCGTTGAAGAGACGCCTGTATATGGGCAAAATATACATAACAGTTTGGCAGAGCGTTGGATGCCCATATTACGCAAAGGTTTGTTAGAAGATACCAAAACCAAATTATTTAAGGAATATCCCATCCCAGCCAATTGTAAACTGCTAAAAGCTCCTACCCTCAATTCAGAAATTTCAGCGGCGGTGGCAGAGGTAGTGAGAAACCGTGATAAAAGTATCCTAGTGAAACAAGATCAATTAGGCTATGGAATTACCGCCGTGAATAGAGGTATTTCATTACTGCTCTCTGGTGATGACAAAATACAAGCTATCAAGGTCTTATCTGATGGATGCAGGATTTTAACAGACTTACACTCTTTGGAGACTAAACTGAGAGTCAAACTTATCACTCCTTGTCTGGATAAATCGTTTCTATCTATTATAGAAAAAGAAGATAGGGACGAGACCCTTTTTGGTGTAAGCCTCCCGGAGAAAATTAAGGCATCCAAGGCTATCGAAAAGCAGGGTCATCAAATAAAGAAAACAATAGGGACTAAACTATCCGCATCAACATCAGTTCCATCTACTTCCAGAGGTCGTTACCAGGAAAACTGGACAGGCCCTCCTCGTTATCCCTCGTCGATCAGGGGGGGGCGCGGAGGGCTTCAACAATCGTCACGCATGCAATACCGTCGCACGGCAACCAACTTGAAACAAATTCAGTCGCGACGTGCACCATCCAACAACAGGCCTGCCCCACGTCAGTGATTCAGGTACATGCAGGCAGATTAAAATATTTTTATAAATGTTGGCGTACTGTGACTAATAATAAAATTGTACTAGACTGGATTCGTAATGGTTATAGGATAGATTTATCAGAAAATATTTCGCAGTCTGTATTACCCTCTAATTTTTTATCTGATAATGAGATGCATAATATGTTTTTAGCTATTCAGGATTTGTTACTGTTAGGTGCGATTTCAGAATGTGAATCTCAAGTCGATCAATACGTATCTAATATATTTTTAATACCAAAATCAAATGGTAGTCAACGATTTATTTTAAATCTAAAACCATTGAACAAATTTGTATATAACTATCACTTTAAAATGGAAGATTTTCGAACAGTTTCAAAAATTATTCAAGAAGACATGTTTATGGCAAGCATTGATTTAAAAGAATCGTATTTTTTAGTTCCCATACACCATACCCACAAAAAATATTTAAGATTTAATTTTCAGGATAAAATGTATGAGTTTAATGCAATGCCGTACGGCTTATCTTCTGCACCAAGAATTTTCACAAAAATCATGCGTGAAGTAATTTCTTGCCTTAGACGCCGTGGTTTCTTGTCTGTAATATATTTAGATGACATCTTATGTTTAGGGTTGACATATGATCAATGCTTACATAATGTAATTGAAACAAGAAAGCTATTAGAATGCTTAGGTTTTGTGGTAAATTTAAAAAAGAGTTCTTTACGGCCGAGTCAGGAAAAACAATATTTAGGTTTTATTTTTAATTCGGTTACTTTAACAATATCTCTACCTAATGAAAAACGAGTATATATAAAGGGACTAGTAGGAAAGTACTATTCTTTACCATTTTGTACTATTAGAGATTTTTCACACTTAATAGGGGTGCTTACTGCAGCTTGTCCTGCAGTAAGATATGGCTGGCTGTATACTAAACGTTTAGAGAGACAAAAATACCTTTCACTTGAAACATCACAGGATTATGATGCCAAGTTTAAACCATCGGCAGATATTTTACCCGACTTGAAATGGTGGAGCGAAAATATTTTATTGACCGTTTGTCCACTAAAACCAATAAAATTTGACACCATAATATACACAGATGCGTCTAGGTCCGGATGGGGTGCTTTTTGTAACAGGAAACGCGTTAATGGTAAATGGAAGGATACTGAAAAGAAATTTCATATTAATCATTTAGAATTACTCGCTGTATTTTTCGGATTAAAGTGTTTTGTATGTAACAAATATAACTCAAATATCTTGTTAAGAGTCGACAATACAACAGCCTTAAGTTATATCAATCGTATGGGTGGTATTCAGTACCCACATTTGAATGATTTAACCCGCGAAATATGGCAGTGGTGCGAGATTCGAAAAATCTGGATAACAGCGTCATATATAAATACAAAAGAAAACGTAGAAGCGGATGAAGAGTCAAGGAAAATTAATCCCGATATAGAATGGACTTTGAGTGACACGGCATTTCAAAAAATTGTCCGTGTTTTTGGACAACCTAGTATAGATCTTTTTGCATCTCGTACTAATGCCAAATGCAAAAAATATATTTCATGGAAACCGGATCCAGACGCACTAACAGTAGATGCTTTTACCATTACTTGGGAAGAACTGTTCTATGCATTTCCCCCAGTTTCCGTAATTCTTAGATGTTTACAAAAAATAATTAATGACAAATCAGAGGGTATTTTTGTTTTTCCATATTGGTGTACACAACCTTGGTTCCCTTTATTAAAATCTATGGTGGTATCAGAAATATTGTTCTTTAATTCTAATAAGCATATGTCATCCTCTTGTTCCAGAAACCGGCATTCCAAGTTCCTTACCCTGGCTGTAGCCAAGCTCTCCGGGAAGCATTTGTCAAACGAGACGTACCCACGGCCTCATTAGATTTAATAATGGCCTCTTTGGCTAAAAATACTTTATTACAATATGGTGTTACGTATAAAATCTGGTGGGAATATTGTTTTACTAACCATAAAGATCCTTATGTGTACTCAATGTCATCGGTTATCTCTTTTTTGACAGACCAATTTAATCGTGGTGCTGCTTATGGTACGTTAAATAGTCATCGCTCTGCGCTTAGTTTGCCTTTTGGGAATGATCTTGGTGTTGAAGAAAGGATTAAAAGATTACTTAAAGGGGTATTTAAGTTAAGGCCAGCTGTACCAAAATATACATTTACTTGGGATCCCCAATTAGTGATAAATCATGTTTCAAATTGGATCCCAAATAGAGAATTAACCCTTGATAAATTAGCAAAAAAAATGGTGATCCTTCTCGCATTATGCACAGCTCATCGGGTACAAACATTATCACTAATAAAAATTGATAACATTAGAATAAACCAAAATGGAATTGAAATATTAATAAATGACATAGTGAAAACTTCTGCCGTCGGACGTGAACAACCGATACTTTTTTTGCCTTTTTTTCAAGAAAATAAGAATATTTGTCCAGCTATTACAATACAAGATTATTTGTCAGTAACTAAAGATATAAGGCCTCTGACAGTTAAAAATTTGATTTTAACGTTAAAACGACCATATCACGCTGCGACTGCGTCAACTATTAGTCGCTGGATCAAGCAGGTGTTAGCAGATAGTGGAGTGGATGTCACACAATTCGGGGCTCACAGTACGCGGCATGCGGCTACCTCTGCTGCACATGCCGCTGGCATCTCGCTTGATGTTATTAGAAAAACGGCTGGATGGACACAAAATTCACAAACTTTCGCAAAATTTTATAATCGCCCAATAATAGATCATAGTGGCTTTTCTACAGCAGTTTGTTTAGGAGAATAATTAGTAATGTAATGTTGATTCTATGTACTGATTTATTCAATCATAACTTTATAATTTACAATTTCTATTTAATAAAACATAAGTGATTAGAAATAAGCCTTTAAATTTTGAACCTATTTTCATTAGTAACAAAATTTTACTCTAAACATCTACATTGTTAATTTGTATCTGAAGAATGAAGCGAATGAAGTATAATAGATGATCAAACGAACTTGCAAGTGAAGTTCGATCACTATTATATAAATTCGCTTCATTCGAAGATATAACTACCCTCCCTTCCCATAAACCCTTAGAATCTCAAAATTTTGTTACAATCTCTAAAGAATGAGTTAAATGTAGGCTGGCGGCGATTTATAAGGAAAATCGACAATTTCGGGTTACCCTCTAAATGTGCGAATGTTGCCAGTAGGATAAAAGGACTACATTGTTAATTTGTATCTTCGAATGAAGCGAATTTATATAATAGTGATCGAACTTCACTTGCAAGTTCGTTTGATCATCTATAATACACTAGTTGTCCCGGCAAACGTTGTTTTGCCTTAAAATAATAATAAAAATATAGGGGTGGACTACCTGAAACATTAGGGGGATGAAAAATAGATGTTGACCGATTCTCAGACCTACTCACTACGCTCACAAAATTTCATGAGAATCGGTAAAGCCATTTCGGAGGATTATGGGAACGAAAACTGTGACACGACAATTTTATATATAAGATATACTCCCGTGCGAAGCCGGGGCGACTAGCTAGTTTATAATATTAGTAAGGATTAATCCGAAACCTTCAACCCTTTCATCCCGGATGAACAGACTCCTACACAACTGCAACATTAATACCAGTCGCGATTCACAATACTACTCGATATAAGCTTAATGCTGAACAAGTGACTAAGTAACAGGTGACGTGGGTGGTACTACAATCCGCAATTCGAGTAACCTTCCTTTGAAGTTCCGGGAGATAAATCAAATTGGCTAGGCAAGACAAACTTATCTATTTATATCTAAACGTATAAATAAAATTGGAGTGTCTGTTTGTAATATTGAAATAACCGTTTTTTACTACATTCATACATTAAATACGATACATACACCAATATAACATTTTTTACAATTTTTATGTCTGTCTGTCTGTCTGTTTTTTACGGCTAAACTCTGATATTCTATTTATGCCTAAACATATAAATAAAATTGGAGTGTCTGTTTGTAATATTGAAATAACCGTTTTTTACTACATTCAGTTACAATGAATATAAATACGTTACATACACCAAAATAACATTTTTTTAGAATTTTTGTCTGTTTGTCTGTCTGTCTGGTTTTTACGGCTAAACTCTGATGTTCTATTTATACCTAAACATATAAATAAAATTGGAGTGTCTTGTTGTAATATTGAAATAACCGTTTTTTACTACATGCATATGAATATAAATACGGTACATACACCAAAATTACATTTTTTACAATTTTTGTTTGTCTGCCTGTTTGTTTTTTTGTTCCTGCTAAACTCTGAATTGGCTGGGCGGATTTTGATGGGACCTTTTTTGGCAAGTAGCTGATGTAATAAGGAGTAACTTAGGTTATTAAAGATTTTTTTTTAATTATAGTAGCCTAAGTTACTCATTAAATTCTATTTATTTTAGAAGAAATCTTTCTAATTTAGAAAAATAATGTTAGATTCCACGCGATCGATGTCGCGGAAACAGCTAGTATCTACACATACTCCTTACAGAGGAAGTGAATCGGCGAAACATTCTACTTACACGAAATGAAATTAAGAAAGTTTCCTGTATCTCATACATATATATATTTACGTGTATATGTAAACGTAATTGATTTACAGAAACAAATGTTTGATATGTTTTTCTTTTCATAATTAAAATATCTTTATTCATGTAGGTCTATTACAGACTCTCATGAATTTGTGACGTGCGAGGAATCGAACCCGCGACCATCGGAAGTAAGGCGGTGTGCTAAACCAAATGTTTGATATGTTTTTCTTTTCATAATCAAAATATCTTTATTCATGTAGGTCTATTACAGACTCTCATGAATTTGTGACGTGCGAGGAATCGAACCCGCGACCATCGGAAGTAAGGCGGTATGCTAAACCGCTAGACCACCGAGGTTGTCAGGAATATAAATAAGCTTTATTACTTACTTTATTAAGTACTAGCTGTTCCCACGACTTCGTCCGCGTGGAGTTTTATATATTTTTTTAAATAAAAGTAGCCTAAGTTACCTTTCCAAAAAAAAAATCGTTATGACTATTGAAAAGTGCTTAAATTAAATTGATTTGAATAAAGGATTTTCAGGATCTTATGATATATCAAATCTACCGTCAGTTCGGAATGATTTCAAGATGAGAAGAACTGACAAGAAAATCAGCTCGTATTTTTTTTTCAAATAATAGTGGAACATGTTTATAATAATATACAGTCACTAAAATTCAAATTTGGGAGAATAGAGTGACCTCCAGCATATGCTATCGCAAAGAACAAAAAATTTAATCAGTGTTCACAACCTAAACAGACCCCACAAGCAGCACCCGTTCACGAGTATGACGTATGAGCCAGCCATCATTGTACTCAACCATATTTGAGGGAGCACATCGACCCGGCCCACCACGCCGCCACAAGTTTGAACTTTATAGCGAGCATGACTGTTTCAGGTTACTCCACTACGTCAATTATATTATTTACAGCATAGGCTGTACCGATCACAGTTTTCACCCATTACAATATTAAATTTACAATATTTTTAAAGAGATATAACTACAATCAGTTACAGCATAAATCAAATCAAGTAAGAATATAATGATCGAATCAGGAGACGACTGGCTGAAGTAACAACAATTATATTGCTTAAGTTTATGATGCGTTCAGACAGACGGTTCACATTTGGCATTCATCCATAGCACTAAAATTATGCTAGAAAAGAGGGATGGCGAATTCTTTCTATAGTGATGTATTCAATAAAATTATTTCTTTATTTACTGCTTTTTACATTATTTTTATTGGCCTTACAATATCTACTTGTAAATATGTTAATCTAT
Organism: Achroia grisella; assembly: GCF_030625045.1. Classification (NCBI taxonomy): domain Eukaryota; kingdom Metazoa; phylum Arthropoda; class Insecta; order Lepidoptera; family Pyralidae; genus Achroia; species Achroia grisella. The sequence goes on along the minus strand of NW_026712880.1, from coordinate 100,563 downwards.
ACATATATATAAACATGGAGTCTCATCATCTGATTCTTCCTTATCCAATTTATTTGTGGTCGTCGTAATATCTTTTTCTCTTCCATTCATCTCTGCTCGCAGTCATCCCGTTATTTACTCCCTTTCTCACCATATCATCTTTTACACAGTCCATCCATCTCTTTTTCGGTCTCTGATTGTAATATTTAAATAACCGTTTTTTACTACATGCATATGAATATAAATACGGTATATACATCGAAATAACATTTCTTATAATTTTTGTCTGTCTGTCTGTTTGTTTCGAGTATTCTCTGAAATGGCTGGATCGATTTTGATGGGAGTTTTACTGGCAGGTAGCTGATGTAATAAGGAGTAACTTAGGCTTCTATATAAAAACTCAGCATTACACAGCGTCTATCAGCAACAACACAATCACGCGTTATTACCTTCTTCGGTCACGTTTCACGAAAAAACGACACATCCATAGAGCGACTTGTCATACAGGGTAGAGTTGATGGTAATAGACCCCGTGGATGATCACCCATGCGATGGACCGACCAAATCAAAGCAGCAATAGGCGGTCCACTCCACGAGTGTACCAGATGGCAGACAGTAGAGACAAATGGCGAGCTGTCGTGCGGCGGATGACGTCAGCTTCACATCCCACTACATAATGACCACGACCGTTCTGACAAGAACGAAACGAATGAGAAGAAGACTACTTTTTGAGAAAAAGTTAAATTCCACGCGGACGAAATCGCGGGAATAGCTAGTTAAATACTAAACTTAGCAAGTAAGTAAATGACAGACAGTACAATACAAAATGAGGACCCTGATCCTAAACTAAACAGGTATTACACAGACGACCTCGGTGGTCTAGCGGTCTAGCACACCGCTTTACGTCCGATGGTCGCGGGTTCGATTCCTCGCACGGCACAAACATTTGTATTCATGAGTATGATTGTTTGTATCGGTCTGGGTATTTTCTATGTATAATATGTATGTATTTACGAAAAAAAAAATTATCTATGTATTTGTATCAGTTGTCTAGGACCCATAACACAAGCTTTAGCTAGCTTAACTTGGGTCTAGATGGCGCTGTGTGAATTGTCCTGAGATTACTATTATTATTATTATTATTATTATTACACGTGTGCTATAGGTATCAGTGTTCTTTTCTAACATCATTACATAGTATAAAATAAAGTCGCTGTCGCTGTCTGTCCCTATGTATGCTTCAATCTTTAAAACTACGCAACAGATTTTGAAGCGGTTTTTTAATAGATAGAGTGATTCAAGAGCAACGTTTATATATATACATCTACACCCGTGCGAAGCCGGGGCCAGTAGCTAGTGTACTATATATTGTACTATATATCTGCTAGATGCAAATATTTAATGATATATGTGGTATATATCTTTATTACTATGTTAGCATAGCGTGAAAATACAAATATGTTTTTATCGAACTGTTCTAATACATTTGCCGCAGCTGGCCTTTACAGCTTCACCGAACTTCCTCTTCTTTCGTTTCAACGGCAACTAACTACATATATTTAAATATATTCTCTCCAGAACGCCGCAACGACCTTTGCGAATTCTGTCGCAATTTTTAGGTCTTTCTGCAGGATGGCGGGCACAAAGGACGAGTCAATATATGTGCCATAGTCTGGGATGCCGCTCCGCAGTCACAAGCCTCCCTTGAAGCGGCACCCCACTTTACCACCGTACCTGCAGCGGTCCATCTGGATTTGTAGTCTGTTGAGAGATTTCCAAATGGGCCATTGCAGGTCGCTACCTGGGGGCAGGTGTTCGGCTGGTTGAATAAAGTCCAAAGTAGCTGGATGATCTACATCTGTATCTTCCATAAGTCTACTTTGCTTTATGTGGGTCGTTGGTCAAAGCACTTATCCTTCTTAAAAAACTCTTCCTGCTTTTTAATCGGACATCAGGAGTAGAGTGGTTATGAAATGAGTGGCAGGAATTGATTTCTTGTCTCCTTTTTTCTATCTCACACAACACCTGTCTTCGAATATCTGGTGGAGCAATTCCTGTGAGTGGATACAATACGACATATCTCATTGAGCTTCACGGAACGATAGGGGGCGAGTGCAGATGGCACTTCTATTCCCTCCTAATCACACTCAGATGAATATACATTAGGTTATTAATGAATGACAAAAGATCTTACTTCGAAATTAACATTACATGATTCGAGATTAATCTTGACTTCAAATGAAGTGCGCAATATCTGTTTGACCTTTGATGCTGCAGGAAAATGAACGGAAATTTTTATTTCAAACACTGTATTGTGAAATTAAACGAAAATCTTTATGTGAAAATTCTCATTAATCTCATTGGAAATCTTTCCTTTATTACAAACCACTAAAAAAATTCAGTGAAAAAAATACTCATAAAAATAAAAACAAAATTACGACTGTTTAAAAAGTTCATTAAATGAATCCACATTAAATATCATGGCAATAAATAATAATAATCTCAGGACAATTGACACAGCGCCATCTAGTCCCAAGTTAAGCTAGTTTAAGCTTGTGTTATGGGCAGTAGATAACTGATACAAATACATATTTTCCTTCGTAAATACCTCAATATTATACATAGAAAACAACCAGACCGATACAAAAAATCGCACTATGAATACAAATGTCTGTGTCGTGCGAGGAATCGAACCCGCGCCATGGAAAGTAGGGCGGTCTGCTTAACCGCGAGACCACCGGGGCCGTCAAAAAATATCATCATAATTGTAACCACAAATGGGATTACCAGAGGCATCGTGAATTGTGTGAATCTTATGTGTTGACATTTTACTGAAAATATTCAGATAAAAAATATCATATCATCTTTCACACGGTCCATCGATCTCTTTTTCGGCCTTCCTCAGTTTATGATTAATATGGAACTATTGGAAATGAAACTAGTTTTATTTATATAAAAAATGACAGGAGCTAAACCTATCGACATCCTCGTATTTGTATGTTTTGATATCAGTATGGTATCACATATCATATTGAAGTGAACAATAATAAATTTATCATTTAAAGTTTAGACAGCTTCTTCAATTTGATATATATAGTTGTTATCATGTTTAAAATTTAAACTACCCGCAATCATACCAAAAAAATTATCTTTATAAATATTACAAACTATTATGATATGTTAAATCTACCATCAGTTCGGAGTGCTTTTGAGCTGAGAAGAACTGATAAGAAACTTAACTTATTCTTTTCAAATGAGCTTGTAAATGATTCTAAAAATACAAATATAGTAGGATTTTAGTTTATAGTTGACCAAACGTCGAAAGACAATCCGGCTCGAAGGACCACTGTCGAGGCCCTAAGGGATCTTCAATAAAAGCGGACTCTATGTATAATATAATGTATTTCTAATATGAATTTCTAAATTAATCTAATAAAGAGAGTGACGACGCGCGTCCTTGAAGCCGATCGTGATGGCATTGATGAGTAATCGCCGACCGGCCACTGCGACGACCTCGATGCCCCCGCACCTCAATCCCCGCCGGCATCATACATTGCGTAGTAAAATCATGTATATGATATGACAAATTTACAATCAGTTCAGAGTGCTTTCGAGCTAAGAAGAAGTAACTTGAAACTCATGTCTTATTATTTTCTAATGAGTTTGTACATGATTACAGTAATACAAATTTGCCCAAGAGCCTTATGGAAGATAAATGTGAAAGTTTTTGCATGTTCAGTTCAGCTTTATTAAAATAACGTAAGTTTATTTATAAAATAGTATAGTTTAGGGGGGTCAGGCGGGGGGGTTGGAACGACACTAAGCGTCTGGCAATGAGCAGCGCAAGTTATAATACTGCTATGAACAATATATGAAAAAATGGAGTTTCTTAAAGTAACGAATTTGGTATAAAAAATTTTACACCTTTGTTACCTGTTACCTGCCAAAGGAACCACGATCCAGGTTTCATGTTTGGGGATCGTTCTTACCTGTGTTGGGGACACACATACAAGAACTTTTACGTTTACTAAAATGATGTATGTCTGGCAGTCGTGGGTTTTTGCTCTAATTAGGTATTTTGACAATCAACATCATCATCATCATTTCAGCCTGGACCCTTTGTCCAGCAGTAGACGTCCACTGCTGGACAAAGGCCTCCACGACGATCGGTCCTGAGCTTCTCGCATCCATCGCCTTCCAGCGATCTTGACCAGATCTTCGGTCCACCTTGCTGGAGGTATTCCCAGCGTCTTCCGGTTCGTGGTAACTTTTTGATAATAGTTGACTAAAATGTTTTTAAAATGCAGTAGAATTTTTTATTACAATTGAACAAAATCATTTCATCGCTGAATCTGATCTGTCTTAAGATCAGTTAACTCAGAAGAAAGCAACAATGTATGTAACAAATAAAACTAAGACCTTAGAAGAAGTAGATCACGATCTAGTTGCAAAACGGTACATTGTCACTTTGTAAAACATGTGTGTCATCCACGTCAGCGAAAAATAAAACATTCCCACAGAGCTAGTTGCTATTGTAGAACCGACCGACTTACAACTTGTCGAGCGAGCGAGCGAACTTTGTTTGCAACTTTGTGAAATTCTAAAGTTTTTAGTAGCGCTTTTGTAACAAGCCCCTTTTGAAGTTTGAATGTATATTGAGTAAAGTTGCCGTAATCCGAATCAGCAGAAGAATTCAGAGCACCAATCGAAATCGGAGCACCATTACGCCAGCCAATTGGTGTTCAATCAGTTCCGGCATTGTCACAACTTGTGGTAAAAAGTTTCGAAACGCGGAGCGTAATATTCATTGCTTTTCTGAAGCTTTTAAAAGCTACTTTTTGATACCTTTATTGATGTTATTCATAGCGTATACGTTTTGCATACGCAGTTATAAGATTAATAAAAATAGAAATAATCTTTATTCAAATAAACTCATTACAAGCACTTTTGAATAGTCATATTTTGATTCTACCACTCATTCGGAACGCAGACTCATCACAAGAAGAATTAGTAAGAAACTTGTGTGTTGCTCTTTGGAATAGATGTTTTTTAAATTAATTACATTATTATTATTATTATATATACATATAAATAAAATTGGAGTGTCTGTTTGTAATATTGAAATAACCGTTTTTTACTACAAGCTACATATGAATACAAATACGGTACATACACCAAAACAACATTTTTGTCTGTCTGTCTGTCTGTTTGTTCCGGCTAATATCTGAAATGGCTGGACCGATTTTGACGGGACTTTTATTGGCAGGTAGCTGATGTAATAAGGAGTAATTTAGGCTATTTTTTTTATAGAAAAATAAAGTTAAATTCCACGCGGACGAAGTCGCGGGTACTAAATAAAGCTAATAACTAAATAAAGGATAGGATTTATAAAAGACACATACATTGTCTAAAATATGTTGTTTGCACATATGAACTCAAACAAGAACATAATCAAATGGTAGGCTGAACAAGGAAAATAAACATTCATAATTTTATATCCGAGGGACAGACCTACTTACATATTTATATTATACTAGCTGTACCCGCGACGTCATCCGCGTGGAATTTAACTTTATATTTCTAAAATAAACGAATTTTTCTTAATGAAAAGTAGCTTAAGTTACTCCTTATTGCATCAGCTACTTGCCATGAAAAGTTCCGTCAAAATCGGTCCAGGATTTTTTTTAAAAGTAGCTTAAATGACTCCTTATTACATCAGCTACTTGCCAAGAAAAGTCCCGTCAAAATCGGTCTAGCCATTTCAGAGATTAGCCGGAACAAACAGACAGACAGTCAGACAAAAATTGTAAAAAATGTTAGTTTGGCGTATGTACCGTATTTATATTCATATGCATGTAGTAAAAAACGGTTATTTCAATATTACAAACAGACACTCCAATTTTATTTATATGTATAGATTATCGTATGTTGCTTGCTTACAAAGATAACTTATCTTGAATCACAATCGCCATTTTTCTGCCTTTATCTTACATCATTTGAGTTCTTTTTATTTTACCCGACTGATTTATTTCTTTAGGACATTCTCAAATAATCACATATCTATTATTTTAAATCAATTAATAAATAATTCATATCTCTTGTCGATCGAAGGAGAATTTATCAATTTCTTTGAAAAATTATCTGGGTATTTACTCTATTTATATATATATTGTGTTTATAATCTTTCCAACAGTCTATTCAATCGGTGGTTTAGTTATCCATTTTAGCCGCCTATGAGCGTCAAATTTTTACATTATAATTTTAATTAGAATAGAGTAGAATAGAAAATCATTTATTCAAAAAAACTTACATTGAAGCACTTTTGAATAATCATCACATTTTTTTTAATCTACCGCTCATTCGGAAAGCTGTCTCATCACAAGAAGAACGAGCAAGAAACTTGCGTGTTGCTCTTTGTTTCCCAATTGTTTCCTATCGTCTTCCTTCTTCCGTCCTTTCCTCAATTGTTTCCCTGCCGTCCAGTTCAGTATATAGATCCAATTGTAAAGAACTGGCAAGAAACTCAATTGAATTACTTTTTTTTAAAGCCAGTTTATTTACAATAATATATTTATATACAACAAACTAATGTAGAGTAAGTATATATAATAATCTCAGGACAATTCACACAGCGCCATCTAGATCCAAGTTAAGCTAGCTAAAGCTTGTCTTATGGATACTAGATAACTGATACAAATACATAGATTTTTTTTCAAACACCCACTGATACAAACAATCATACTCATGAATACAAATGTTTGTGGCGTGCGAGGAATCGAATCTGCGACGGTGCGGTATGCTAGACCGCTATACCACCGAGGTCGTCATAATGTATACCATAAACAAATGTATAGTATATAATATATATATATATATAAGTTGTTCAAAAACAGACTGACAGAAACCCCAAGTTATAACTCCGCCTTATGTACACGCAATAAATCTTAAACAACCAAATATTATAAACATGATTGAGCTAGCAGGGCCGTGGTTATCTTCCATTTGCAAAATTAAATTACCCCACGCACACAACATTTGAGGAAGCCGTCTTTCTGTGCACACAACATTTCATATTCTCAATACTTCTTTCGGTTGTTGACAGTTCCCGGTTATCTCATGTGAATGTAATTTGATATGAGAATTTTTATTCCCAGCGGGTATAAGATCGGTAATTTCATTATGACTCGCTCTCTGATCTTCTGTATGTTGTTTACCTTAAGGTTGTACGTTCCCGAGCCTTTTACATACAAAACCTGCTAGTATAAACATTTACATCGTCATACTAGTGAACGGGTGCTGCTTGTAGGGACTGGTCTGTTCAGGTTGCGAACACTGATTAAATTATTTGTTCCTTGCGATAGCATATGCTGGAGGTCACTCTATTTTTCCAAATTTGAATTTTAATGACTGTGTATTATTGTAAATGTGTATAACACTTATTTGAAAGAAATACGAGCTGAGTTTCTTGTCAGTTCTTCTCATAGCGATATCATTCCGAACTTGCAAAATCTTTGAACATTTTTATACGTTTTTTTTTCTATCAATTTTAAATGTATGTTTAGTATTGTCACTTTTTGTCTTACAACTGTTTGTACACGTATCTTCATTATAAGTATTTACCATTTTATATCCATTGTTTGATTTACATCACACATACAATCCACTCATTCTAACGCCCAAATTTTGGTCCTACTTCGGTAGAATTCCAACATTTGCGTAGGTGGTTACACACATACACTTAAACTTAAAAATGTAAAGTAATAATAAAATTATTTAATAGAGCAACACGCAAGTTTCTTGCTCGTTCTTCTTGTGATGAGACAGCTTTCCGAATGAGCGGTAGATTAAAAAAATGTAATGACTATTCAAAAGTGCTTCAATGTAAGTTTATTTGAATAAATGATTTTCTATTCTATACTAATAAGAATAGAATAATCTATACCATTTTTTTAATTGCGTAAACACACTCCTATCATTACATAGTATAAAATAAAGTCGCTGTCGCTGTCCGTCCCTATGTATGCTTAAATCTTTAAAACTACGCAACGGATTTTGAAGCGATTTTTTTTAATAGATAGAGTGATTCTAGAGGAAGTTTTATATGTATAATATAGCATATGTCCTTAGAGATTTTTGCTGCTTATTGACCGCGATGATAAGCGAAGAAAAGCAGGTGTCGAAAATGGAGTTTTTTGCCTCCTGGATAGTTCCTTTTGGAGACATAAAAACAATGAAAAATTATATTATCCAAAATAACTAAATACACAGTTTTATAGAGCAAAAAGAGCTGTATCAAATGAGTATATACACTCTATATAAATTTCTACAAATCGTTGTAACCGAAAAGAATAAATAAAACCGAACGAACTTATGTTACAACCTTAATACATGTACACCCGGGTGAAGACGGGGCGAGTAGCTTGTTATGATATAAATAAACATTGGACAAAAAAAAAATTTTTTTTTTGATTTATTATAATACATTGTTTATTATCTTTTTGTGAATGTTTGTTATTTGAACTGTATGGGCGTCTACGATTATACAAATGAGGTAAACAAACATATTGAGACGTTCTCTACACGTTCTTAGTAGCATTTATACCAATTTCGTGATAAAAAATAACGTGATTGCTTCATACCAGTGGTTCTCAAAGTATATTTTCTTGTGGACCACTTCCAAAATTTGTCAGGTTTCGATGGACCCTCCACTGAGAAATTTCTACTATTTCAGAACTCTTGAAAATGTGAGGCCTAGATTTTACAAAGAAAATTTGTAGATTGCAAACATAGTACAAGTTATAGATCGCCTATTTACTCCTTGTCATTCGTCATATTGAATATATTTCACAAGTTTCTTGCTTATTCTTATGATGATTCTGCGTTCCGAATGAGTGGTAGAATAAAAAAATATGACAATTCAATAGTGCTTGTTATATTTAAACCAAATTAAATAAACAATAATTTATTCCAGTAGAATATTTATTCCCTACCATCGTTCAGTATTCAGATTCGATTGAGAAGAACTAGCATAAAAACTCAATTCAATTTGTTTTTAATATAGATGTCTGTATATAAAATTAAATGAAAATCGCATGCATGAACATTTGTCATTTAAGTAATTGATAATTTAAGTAATCCAGATTATTTATCTCCCTAAGACAACATTTTTGCCCTCTAGCCCATAACTCTAAACATTTGTAAACCTTCATTTCATCATGAATGCATATTTATTTATTCATTTATTTTTAAGGATTACCAACAGAAGATACAGCAATTTATACCCCCCCCCCCTAACAATTTGTAAACCTTCATTTCATCATGAATGCATATTTATTTATTAATTTATTTTTAAGGATTACCAACAGAAGATACAGCAATAAAAATCTGACATGTTTCTATACAATTCTAATGGTTTTAAACTAACTGTTCTCCTTATTATAGGTAACCACAGCACGCTTTGAGTTACAAAATTATATCACTACTATTACATATATCAAGTTGAATGCTACTAACAATAATACAATAAATATGCATGCATTGTATCATAGACTCCCTGTTAGGGAAAATACTCTCTGCTACCAAAATGTTAGGGAAAGTACTATGTATATATATAGGGAAAAATATTTGGAAACGTCTGTCTCGTACCTGTATGGTTCTGCGGATTTCTTGGGCTTCAGGGTCTCGAAGATATCTTCGCTAGCTTTCCAGTTTCACAGTAGGTTTAACACAGTTCTAATTTATTTTAATTCACAACACAAATGCGCGCGCGCGTTAATACCGCTGTACGGTCTGTTCAGTACTGAGTAAGGGAGGGGAACGAAAGCGCGGGAACAGAAACTAACGGACTCTAATATAATAATCTGTGCTTATTATATTAGAGTCCGTTAGTTTCTGTTGGTACAGGGTAGATTTTGAACACTCCCCGTCAAACCTCACTTAGACCACTATCGATTCTCAGATAGGCAAATTGACCCCCCACTTGCCCAACTTTGAGAACCACTGCACAATACGATATAATTTTCCTCACGTAGCGTAATTACATAGCAACAAATAGATCCCTCGCAATTTCCCTATTACCAGTTTCATTTACTGTTCCAAAGTTGTCTCCATTTATTTATTAATACTTTCCCATATTGCTTTTTGTATTGACTCGTATGAAATGAACACTTGTAACGAACGTTTTAATTAATATAACGAAATGGTATATATATATGGGCATTACGATTACTATAATCTGGTTTTGAATTAATAATTACTCAGTAATAACGTACATATCTTTATATATCAAATACTAGCGATTTCACCCGCGTAATTTCAATAAAAAATACAGCCTATATGTTATTCTGACGCATAAGCTATATTACAGTAAATGTATACATATAAATAAAATTGGAGTGTCTGTTTGTAATATTGAAATAACCGTTTTTTACTACATGCATATGAATATAAATACGGTACATACACCAAAATAACATTTTTTACAATTGTCTCTGTCTGTCTGTTTGTTCCGGCTAATCTCTGAAATGGCTGGACCGATTTTGACGAGACTTTTTTTTGTAGGTATCTAATGTAATAAGGAGTAACTTAGGCTACTTGTATTTCAGAAAAAATGTTTTATATTTGAATAATAAAGTTAAATTCCAGGCGGACGAAGTGGCGGGAAAAGCTAGTTATATATACTTACATGTGTTATATGTCTTGTACATGACCATCCATGTATCGAAATAGATTTTCCCCGTATCTTATAACTAGATATCATAAAATAACACGAAAAAACAATAAGATCTATAACAAGAAGCAGCTGTGGGACGCATTCCCACAAGCGTATATTTTTTATTAGTCCATTATATCTGACATAATAAGGTTGTATTTATAAAAGAAATGTTTGAAATAACAACCGTGTACTATTGCAATAAAGTCGGATTTCGTTAACGTAATATTTGGTGATTACGTAATTTGATTACTTGCTCCATCGGGAGCCAGATAATTTATAATAGCCTATCATTATTTGAAAAAAATGTATAAAACCTACAATTATTTAGAAAATTATAATAGCCTATCATAATTTGGAAAAGTGTATAATTGCCTACTATTATTTGGAAAAGTGTATAATGTCCTACCATTATTTGGAATAGTGTATAATGTCCTACCATTATTTTAGAAAAGTGTATAATGTCCTACCATTATTTTAGAAAAGTGTATAATGTCCTACCATTATTTTAGAAAAGTGTATAATGTCCTACCATTATTTGGAATAGTGTATAATGTCCTACCATTATTTTAGAAAAGTGTATAATGTCCTACCATTATTTTAGAAAAGTGTATAATGTCCTACCATTAGTTGGAAAAATGTATAACAGCCTATCATTATTTGGACAAATGTATAATGTCCTACCATTATTTTAGAAAAGTGTATAATGTCCTACCATTATTTGAACAAATGTATAATAGCCGACCATTATTTGGAAAAGTGTATAATAGCCTACCATTATTTGGAAAAGTGTATAATATCCTACCATGATTTGGAATAGTGTATAATGTCCTACCATTATTTGGACAAATGTATAATAGCCTACCATTATTTGGAAAAGTGTATAATAGCCTACCATTATTTGGAAAAGTGTATAATTGCCTACTATTATTTGGAAAAGTGTATAATATCCTACCATGATTTGGAATAGTGTATAATGTCCTACCATTATTTGGAATAGTGTATAATATCCTACCATTATTTGGAATAGTGTATAATGTCCTACCATTATTTGGAATAGTGTATAATGTCCTACCATTATTTTAGAAAAGTGTATAATGTCCTACCATTATTTGGAATAGTGTATAATATCCTACCATGATTTGGAATAGTGTATAATGTCCTACCATGATTTGGAATAGTGTATAATATCCTACCATGATTTGGAATAGTGTATAATATCCTACCATGATTTGGAATAGTGTATAATGTCCTACCATTATTTGGACAAATGTATAATAGCCTACCATTATTTGGAAAAGTGTATAATAGCCTACCATTATTTGGAAAAGTGTATAATTGCCTACTATTATTTGGAATAGTGTATAATATCCTACCATGATTTGGAATAGTGTATAATGTCCTACCATTATTTGGAATAGTGTATAATATCCTACCATTATTTGGAATAGTGTATAATGTCCTACCATTATTTGGAATAGTGTATAATGTCCTACCATTATTTTAGAAAAGTGTATAATGTCCTACCATTATTTGGAATAGTGTATAATATCCTACCATGATTTGGAATAGTGTATAATGTCCTACCATGATTTGGAATAGTGTATAATGTCCTACCATTATTTTAGAAAAGTGTATAATGTCCTACCATTATTTGAAAACGTGTATTAAAATCTGTTGCGTAATTTAAAACATATAAGCGAACAGACAGTCTGTTTTGCAATATAAATTATAATAGCTATTAAAATATAGGGTTTCATGCTAGAAGAATGAAAATTTAAGATTATATGTATTTTTTAAATGCACATTATAAAGCAATTTAAAAAAGAGAAGAAGAAGAAAATGTTGGGGGTGGATCCACCTCACTTAGTGGTATGAAAAATTGAATGTATCCTATTCTCAGACTACTGAATTTGCATAAAAGATTTCATAAAAATCGCTCAAGCCATTTCGAAGGAGTACAAACATGAAAACCGTGACACGAGAATTTTATATATCAGACTAGCTGTTCCCGCGTCTTTGTCCGCGTGGAATTTAACTTTTTTTTTTCTAAAATAAAAGTTAAGCCTAAGTTACTCCATATTACATCAGCTACCTGCCAAAAAGAGTCCCGTCAAAATCGGTCCAAACATTTCAGCGATTATCCGAAACAAACAAACGGACAAAAACTGTAAAAAAATTGATGAGATTGAGACAAAGAACGAAACAAAAAAAGATAGAAAAAGACACAAACGAATAGACAGGCAAACATTTTAGAAAACATTTTGGTGTATGTACCGTATTTATATTCATATGCATGTAGGAAAAAACGGTAATTTCAATATTACAAACAGACACTCCCATTTTATATATATAGATTGTTATTATTACATTTTATATTTATAAGTATAGATATTTTATTTTGTTTCGTTTTTTATTATTTGTGTGTATCGAATAAACGTATTTTCTTTCTTTCTTTCACTGTAGTCTTTTTTTAATATACCCATCCAGGGGTCCACAATGTCGCCACCGTCATTAGTTCTGCCCTCCCCGATTTCTGTTTATTTTATTTCCCACCCCCATCTCCGTTCAATATAACGATATCACTTTGTCTCCATGAAAATAAGGAAAAGTCAAAAAAATACACACCGTATTCTTGTACGGGAGATAAATTTGATTTTAATGATCCACACTGGATGTCTATTTATTTTTATGCAATTATATATATTTATGATAATATATAATAATATATACATGTAAATAAAATTGGAGTGTTTGTTTGTAATATTGAAATAACCGTTTTTTACTACATGCATATGAATATAAATACGGTACATACACCAAAATAACATTTTTTTAAATTTTTTTCTGTCTGTCTGTTTGTTCCGGCTAATCTCTGAAATGGCTGGGCCGATTTTGACGGGACTTTTATTGCCAGGTAGCTGATGTAGTAAGGAGTAACTTACGCTAAGTCACTCCTTACTACATCAGTACCAATTTTAAAAGTTTAATTATAAGTGTACATGCAATATACGTAAATAGTAATCATAAAAATAATCATCTCAGGACCATTCACACAGCGCCATCTAGACCCAAGTTAAGCTAGCTAAAGCTTGTGTTATGGGTACTAGATAACTGATACAAATACATGAATAATTTTTTTCTCGTAAATACATACATATTACACATTGAAAACACCCAGACCGATACAAACAATCATAATCATGAATACAAACGTTTGTGCCGTGCGAGGAATCAAACCCGCGATCATCAGTCGTAAAACGGTGTACTAACCGCTAGACCACCGAGATCATCGAAAAACTTAGGAAAAAAACATATTGTTAGAGTATTTATAGGTTTATACTAATATGTAACGTTGTATCAAGTAGAAATAGAAATAATCTTTATTCATATAAACTCATTACAAGCACTTTTGAATAGTCATATTTTGATTCTACCACTCATTCGGAATGCAGATTCATCACGAGAAGATGAGAAGTTTCTTACTTGTGTGTTGCTCTTTTTAATAGATGTTTTTTTATTTAAATAATTACAGTATAACAAGTAAGAGGCATGCGATAATCAACATAGAAATCGCTACGCACTCATTATTAGTGTAATCAGATAATATTGTCAGTGCTATGGATTTTAAGTATTTCTATAAAAACATTATTAAACGTTAACGAATTCTTCTATTTTATAGTAAGCTTTTTTGTTATCATTAACAAAACATAGCTTTCAAAATTCTTCATAATAAACTTGAAAAGCAACCCTTTCAAAGTCTACTAATTCAAATAATGTTGATGCCTGAGCTTTTCATTTACGTCTATGCCTGAAAACAACTCTAAACCTTAAGGTATATTACATTGTATCAATCAACGTAACAAATAAAAGCTCTTTTATGATCGGACTTAGTTAAAAGCTCAAAGGAATTGGATGGGTGAATAACACAAATAATTGCCTATGCTTAATATATTACACTACTAGTTGTACCCGCGACTTCGTTTGCGTGGAATTTAACCTTATTTTTCTGGAATAAAACTAGCCTAAGTTACTCCTAATTATATCAGCTATCTGCCAGAAAAAGTCCCATCAAAACCGGTCCAGCCATTTCAGAGATTAGCCGGAACTAACAGACAGACAGATAGACAAAAATTGTGTAAAATGTTATTTTAGTGTATGTACCGTATTTATATTCATATGCGTGTAGTAAAAACGGTTATTTCAATATTACAAACAGACACTACAATTTTATTTATATGTATATATGTGTAGATATTTACTTATATTTGTTCAACTATGTAACTATATGTAAATTCGATTCCATTTTCTTTATTATTCAAAAACTCAACTCAATTATCTCAACTCAATTAATTGGTTCAAGTAATTCTTATATTTTCTCAAGGAAATTGACTTGCACGAACTTTCTTAAGTTTAAATTATTTCCCTCCTTAAAATAGCAAACAAAAGACTTCCATATATATATATACGGTGTTTGGCAGATCGTTGAACATTGGAAAATGGGGAGTCGGTGAAATCACCTCCTATCTATTCAGGCCCTAAAATAATCTTGGTCTTAAACTTTCTATGTGACGACCTCGGTGGTCGAGCGGTCTAGCACACCGCTTTACGACCGATGGTCGCGGGTTCGATTCCTCGCACGGCACAAACATTTGTATTCGCGACTATAATTGTTTGTATCGGTCTGGGTGTTTTCTATGTATAATATGTATGTATTTACAAAAGAATATATCTATGTATTTGTATCAGTTGTCAAGTACGCATAACAGAAGCTTTAGCAAGCTTAATTTGGGTCTAGATGGCGCTGTGTGAATTGTCCTGAGATTATTATTATTATTTTATTTTTGAAATTTCATCACTTTTGAACCTTTAAACCTAGAACTTTTTCTTGTTTATAGACAAGCCATTTTTTTTTACTAATATTGAGGATTGTAGATTAAGTGCGTAGCGGTTTCTATGTTGATTGTCGCATGCCTAATCCTTGTTGTAAATGAAATATAAGTAAATCAATATTTATTTAGAAAAAATGATGTTAAGAGAAAAAAATTATGAGAAAAAATGGATGTTAAGATGAACTTAACAGACCATCAGTTACATGAAGAGTGCGTGTATGTTATGTAAGTGTCTGTATGTTTATCTGTGTGTATGTGTGTGAGTGTCTTTTTTTTGCGTTTTAACCTCTTTTTTTTTTAATAGAAATAATCTCTGTTCAAATAAATTTAATATAAGCACTATTGAATAGTCAAGATTTTTTATTCTACCGCTTATTCGGAATGCAGATGCATCACAAGAAGAATAAGCAAGAAACTTGGGTGTTGCTCTTTACATGAACTCATCATTTCTCATTATATAAGCATATTTAGTAACTATTGTTTTGTGTGTAATTTGAATGTAATTACGTTTACACCACTAAATCCATCTCGAACACTTAATTATAGGCGTAAATTAATTATTCATAACCAAGTATTGTGTAATTACATGCTCACTTCGCCGTGAGACAGATGCGGTATCTATACATCACGCATAGTTGTATATTTAGTATGTTTATATATATAGTTTACCTATAAAAAAAGCATATATAAATAACGCTGAACAATTAACACAACGCCATCTATGTAGTCCCACGGTAAGCAGAGTTCGTGTTATAGGTACTAGACAAGTGATATACATATAAATACTTAGATATATAGATAATAGGACGAGCATGAGGTTAGGTCAGTTTCACACATTGTGACAAATTCACCAGGAATTTATTACTATGGTGTCAGGTTGAACCGCGTGTCAACCTGACAAGATATATTGCTAGCAATGGGATCATCAGTCCACGTTACTACCAATTTCCTTGTCCACTGATGACATGAAAGTTACACTAATAAAAACAAGAAAATATAGAAAGAACAACTAAAAAAAATGCAATGAATGAAATCGCTTTCTACCTTTAAAAGAAAGGAACGAAAAAAGGGAAAGAAACAAAGAAAGGGAAAGAAAGTATGACGTTACGTTGTAATGTTAGGGTAAAAGACAACTGAAATGATAGCTTTGTAGTCTGTACACTAATAAAAACTAGAAAATATAGAAAGAACAACTAAAAAAGATGCAGTAAATGAAATCGCTAGCTACCTTTAAAAGAAAGGAACGAAAAAAGGGAAAGAAACAAAGAAAGGGAAAGAAAGTATGACGTTACGTTGTAATGTTAGGGTAAAAGACAACTGAAATGATAGCTTTGTAGTCTGTACACTAATAAAAACAAGAAAACATAGAAAGAACAACTAAAAAAATGCAATGAATGAAATCGCTATCTACCTTTAAAAGAAATGAACGAAAAAGAAAAAGGGAAAGAAACAAAGAAAGGTAAAAGAAAGAATGACATTACGTTGTAATGTTAGAATATCCTTCAATTCTTGTCCCTGACGGGTCTAGGCAGCGAACTTTGAAAAAAGGCGAGCACAATAGATCTATGTAGGTCGCAGTGCTACAGGTGCTACAAACATCTGACAATAGCCCAAACAACCCAATAAATAAAAAAAAAAGTTTAATGTTAGAATATCCTTCAATTATTGTCCCTGACCACAACGAAACCAAACCACGACTGATGTTGTCTGTTGCGCGGCCGTATTTATACCCGCTGTACAGGAAGGGGAATTGTGGGAATTGTAGTGGAATTAAACAAAATAATATAAATGCATCGAGTAATAAAGTTAAATTCCACGCGGACGAAGTCGCTGGTACAGGTAGTTTAATATATTATTGAACTGAGAAGCTACCGTTCTCTCTTCTTCATGCTGACATCCCAACACAGGAACCACAATGACGGTATGATAGTTCAATTAAATCAAATTAGTTTTGCGTCCGGCCCCCATGATAAATGGGGCTGGCGGTATTAATTCTGGTGATTTACGGCACGACACTGAACGCGAATTAATGATATTATTTAAACAGACAGACGGACATTGTGGCGGAGGAATATTAATTAGTATTCACGTGTCACTATATACAACTAATGAAGAAACAATTAAAGTGGTTAATAAATTTAAATTACAATATGTACAAGTATATATTATACAACTATATATTATACTAGCTGTTCCCGCGAGTTTGTCCGCGTGAAATTTAACTTCATTTTTCAAAAAGTCTTTTTTTAAAAAGTCCCGTCAAAATCGGTCCAGCCATTTCAGAGATTAGCCGGAACAAACTGACAGACAAAAATTAAAAAAATATTCAAAATTTTAGTTTGGTGTATGTACCGTATTTATATTCTTGTGCATGTAGTAAAAAACGTTTATTTCTATATTACAAACAGACACTCCAATTTTATTTATATGTATAGATGTAAAAAATGTTATCTTGGTGTATATATATGAATAAAGATATTTTGAATTAGAATTAGAATTTTGTGGTCCCTATAATCTGTGAACTATAGAAAGAAGAAAGAAAAACATCCAAACAACCATTATTACATTATTCACATTTGACAAAGGTACATTTTACATATATATATACATACATATGCACACACACACTCATATACATATACACATACATACATACACACTTAGAACAATTACAAAAAATCTTATATATAAAATTCTCGTGTCACAGTTTTCGTTCCCATACTCCTCCGAAACGGCTTCACCGATTCTCATGAAATTTTGTGAACGTATTGAGTAGGTCTGAGAATCGGCCAACATCTATTTTTCATCCCCCTAAATGTTAGGGGTAGTCCACCCCTAAATTTTTATTTTTTATTTTAAGGCAAAACATCATTTGCCGGGACAGCTAGTCATCTTATATTAATTCTATATCTGCGGAATATGTATAATTAATTAATTAATAATTCCAGCAAGATGTAGATGTATCTGAAAGAGCCCCTGAAAGACGCAGTTCTATGTGTTTGAGTGTTTTTCTCTTCCAGTAAGCAGATGAGCGGAAGCAGATGTGCCACTTTCATACTTCCTCTGATGTATTCATTCTTTATCTTATCTATCCTCGTCACACCACACATCCATTTCAACATTCGCATTTCAGTTGCATGCAGTCGTCTCTCACCCGTCGCCTTTATGGGCCAGCACTCTGATCCATACAAAATAGGCCGGCCGGATCATGGTCTTGTAACTTTTGCCCTTAAGTTTAAGGGGAACTCGTGAGTCGCACGTTGTCGATGTAACCTGCCGCCACTTCATCCAACCTGAGTTAATCCTATGCTTTATGGTTCGGTCTAATTTCCCATTGCTTTGGAGGAGAGAACCTAGATACCGGAAATCGGAGCAGATCGGCGATGGAGCTCCATTTAGTGATATGGCTGCAGAGCAGAGCAGAGTGGCAAAATGTAACTGTCTTCTAAAATTCATCTTCAACATATATCCTTTGTTGAGATAAGTTGTGACCTGTGCACGTGGAGGAATATGATAACAAAAACGTGCGCAAGCATTCTGTACACGCTGTATTAAAGACTAGACTACACTATAAAAACAGCTGTTTAATAATAGATATATAATTCCAGTTTAACATATATTGCAACCAATAATTACTTGAAATAATGAAATATAATAATAATAATAATAACCATACCGCATGACGAGAACCTCGTGAAAACCGAAACTGAGAAAAAGAGAAAATATCTCGACCTGGCTCACGAGGTGACCGAAATGTGGGGGGTGATGTCCGCCGAAATCATTCCAATCGTTATATCGGTGAACGGTCTTATCCCAACCAGTCTGGAACAACATCTCAGACGGTTGGGATTCCGAGGCGGCTCACTCCCGGGAAAGATGCAGAAAGCGGTGCTCTTAGATTCTGCCCGCATTGTACGCCGGTTTCTCTCCCTGGGGCCCTGAACCCCGGCCGACTGTGCTTCTGCCGGGGATAAGTTGCCATCTCCTCTACTTAAGAGGGGAGATGAGATTTCTTTTAGAAATATAAATAATAATAATAATAATAATAACTCTTTATTGCACATACATAAACATAGGACTGTAAGTACAAAACAATGAAAATAAATGTTTTACAAAAGGCGGTCTTATCGCTATCAGCAATCTCTTACAGACAACCCGGTGTTAACAGAGAGTATTTACATAAAGAGAGAAGAATAGAATAGAATAGAAATAGAAAATCATTTATTCAAATAAACTTATTTGAAGCAATTTTGAATAGTCATAACATTTTTTTTAATCTATCGCTCATTCGGAATGCTGTCTCATCACAAGAAGAACAAACAAGAAACTTGCGTGTTGCTCTTTCAAATAATTAATTCTTACTTACAATTTAAGTTTAAGTGTGTGAATACAAACTACCGATTAGCACTAATTCAATGAAATAATAAAATAGAAAAAACATTCAATACACAACTGGTTAAACAATTAATAAAAGAAAATAAGTCATAGTGATTAGAGCAGACCAGTCCACACAAGCAGCACCCGTTCACTAGTATGACGGATGAGCCAGCCACTACTGCGCTCGACCATATTTTAGGGAAGATAAGAAGAAGGTAGGAGGTGCACTAAACACTCTATTTATTATACAATTATAGATAAATATACATTTTATAAACATAAATATGACGACCTCGGTGGTCTAGCGGTCTAGCACACCGCTTTACGACCGATGGTCGCGGGTTCGATTCCTCGCACGGCACAAACATTTGTATTCATGAGTATGATTGTTTGTATCGGTCTGGGTATTTTCTATTTATAATATGTATGTATTTAGGAAAACAAAATTATCTATGTATTTGTATCAGTTGTCTAGGACCCATAACACAAGCTTTAGCTAGCTTAACTTGGGTCTAGATGGCGCTGTGTGAATTGTCAAAAAAAAAAAAATAAACAAACTTACATACCAATACATACAATATACATACATATACTACATAATAATGGACGAGAGCACGTGATATCATTCTATTACAGGGATAGATAATGCGATTTTAATAATTTTTGAAAAATGGCATATGATTGTGCTGATCGAATGGGAAATGGTAAGGAGTTCCAGAGACGAATAGCTTGTACAGTAAAAGAATCAGGGTAATATATTCAAGGCTGTTCAGTTTTACAATACAAAGCAAGTTTTTATTCTCAACTTTTTTATATCTCAACCGACAATGACAATCTTGTTATTTTCCCGTTTTGATCATACAGTTTAATTTAAAAAATGACTTTGACATCTGACGATTCGAATGACATTGACTTCTAAAGATGTATGTCAGATTGACGTATATCTTTTTTTTTCTCTTGTAGAAGGTAAGATTTAACATTACAGATTTTGAATGAATGAATGAATGAATGAAACGCTTTATTGTTCCTGTCACAGAAAATAAAATATATAATACAATAAACAAGACAAAGAGGTAACAATGGGCGGCCTTATCGCTAAAAAGCGATATCTTACAGACAATCTTATATTAATCGAATAAATATCTATTTTAAATATATGTTTTTTTTTATACTACGATGGTGGCAATCATACGGCCCATCTGATGGTAAATGGTTACCGTAGCCTATGAACGCCTGAAACACCAGGGGTATCACTTGCGCGTTGCCGACCCTTAAGAAACCTTAATATACCCTTCTTGAAAAACCCCATGCTGTAGTCTCGTGGGAAAACCTCGGCAGGTATGTTTTATACAAAATTAATTATAATTAATAAATAATGTTACACTATAGTCTACAATCATTGAATTAAAAATGCTTTACAAGTAACAAATAAGCTCATAAAAATATTGCTATATATTACAATTTTTTTTTTATAACACAGGGGCAAACGAGCATGCGGCTCACCTGATGGTAAGTAATTACCGCCGCCCATGAGCACCCGCAACACCAGGGGAATTGCAAGTACGTTGTCGGCCTTTTAAAAAGGAATAAGCTCTTTTCTTGAAGGTTTCAATATCGTATCGGTTCGGAAATACCATTGCTGGAAGGTGATTCCATAATGTGGTTGTGCGAGGCAAAAAGTTTCTAGAAAACCGCACTGTGGAAGACCGCCATTCATCCAGATGATCAGGATGGTATTTCAGTTTCTGGCGGGTGGTACGGTGGTGAAACTCAGCAGCTGGTATTAATCCGAACAATTCCTCAGAACACTCCCCGTGATATATGCGGTAGAAAATGCACAGAGATGCAATATCACGCCGCAAAGCCAATGGGTCGAGTCTGTCACATAGACGTTGATTACCAATGATACTGTACATCATGATAAGGCTATATATCTCCATTTTTCTCAAACACAAGAAATAAAGCTGAACACCTTTGATCATTCCGTCTGGGTTTCAGTCGTGCTCATGTTTATTCAAGGAACATTTTAATATTTCAGGAAAAAGTAATTTTGAAGTAAGTAAAGCAAATAGATACACAAAAAAGACATTGCTTTGACGACTACGCTATGTAAATGTGTAATTAAATATATATATATTGTACTAGCTGTCCCGAGAGTACAGTCTGTATGTTATTCTGATGTATAAGCTATATTATTGTAAAGTTTCATAAAAATCCTACATATTTTAGGGAGCCCAATGACCCGGCCCACAACGCCGCCACACGTCTGGACATTTTAGTGACCATGACTACTCAAGACACTAGACCAAGTCGCTATGACTTAGTCTAGTGTCTTGAGTAGTCATGCATACTTACATTGCTTACTTACATAGATAGATATATCGTTTATTTGTTTGTCACTAATCACACACAACATGTTCATAAGAATAGACAATACATAATACGATATAAGATTTACAAGTTTGTGTTATTATGTGTGATCTGTAGCGATACAAAAAGGTCGAAGGTCAGCGTGGAACATTGTTCAGGGAACAAAACAATGATTTTCAGCTTCAACCCATTTGAGGGTACGTGAAAATAATAATTAATTAAAATGAATATAAAAAAAAGAGCAATATGACTGTGTGTGTACAATAAAAATAATGTGAATAGTTCAGAGTATAATCTAAATATATGTAACTCAAAGGTGACTGACGTAGTGATCTATCAACGCACAGCTCAAACCACTGGACGGATCTGGCTAAAATTTGTCATGCAGGTAGATGTTATGACGTAGGCATCCGCTAAGAAAGGATTTTGATTAATTCGGATAGAATTAATCAAAATTCTTTCTTAGATTGTTCTTCTTAGATTGATTCTTAGATTGATCTGTCCTTTCTTAAATTGTTGTAGTTTCTAAACTCAAAGGTGACTGACTGACTGACATAGTGATCTATCAACGCACAGCCCAAACCACTGGACGGATCTGGCTAAAATTTGTCATACAGGTAGATGTTATGACGTAGGCATCCGCTAAGAAAGGATTTTGATTAATTCTACCCCCAAAGGTATAAAATAGGGGATGAAAGTTTGTATGAAACTTTGTCAATTTTAAACCGATCGGGCTGAGACTTTGCATGCATAAAGCTACTATAACGTAGGCATCCCCTAAGAAAGGATTTTGAGAAATTCCACCCCTAAGGGGATAAATTAATTGCGAGAGAAGCCGCGGGCAAAAGCTAGTTTGATATAATTTTAACTAAGTGTAATTAAACGAGAAAAAATAAAATATTAATAAGAAAAACATAGACAAAAATGCTGTTGCTGTGAGAATTGTCCAGGATTATAAAAAAAACAATCTAGGTCCTAGTTTTAAATATAAGAAGATAATCAAATAGATGGAACTGCTTTATACTAAAACAAACACATTAAGACAGCAGAAAAACATACAACATATCTGATGGCAAGGAATTAGACCAGCTCCCTGCCAGCACCGGCTCACGTGGTAGCAACGGATCTCCCATCAGATATGTTGAAGCGTCAAGCAATCATATTTGGTAAAATAATGTCAAATATACCAAGAAAAACATCCTTCTTTTGAGTCAGCGATAAAACTCTTTAAGTATTTCTTCCCTAGAGGTAAAGTTCAATGACCTACGATGTGTGTATGTATGTTGCATATAACTAAATTAATATGTTTGTAATTAGTTTCGCGAGCCTACAAGAGTTTGTTTACTTTCCGGAACTGCGAGCCGAGTCTCCCAAAGTTGCTTAATCTGCGGATAGGCTGGCCAACTCTGATAAGGAATAATTCGGGACTTTAATAAAAGTCGAGACATCGTTTTATTAATATTTTTTTATACTATTTGGTACGTAATTAATAATTATTAGCTTTTGCCCGCGGCTTCGCTCGCGTTAATTTATCCTTTTAGGGGTGGAATTTATAGAAATCCTTTCTTAGGGGATGCCTACGTCATAGTAGATTTATGCATTCAAAGTCACAGACAAAAATTTAAAAAAAATGTTATTTTAGTGTATGTACCGTATTTATATTCATATACATGTATTAAATAGCGGTCATTTCAATATTACAAACAGACTCCAATTTTATTTATATGTATAGATGATCGTATTTATTTATCATATACCATTCTTGTTGTAAAATTACTTTGTGGACGGATCGGGCTGAAATTTGGCATGCAGGTAGATGTTATAACGTAGGCATCCGCTAAGAAAGGATTTTGTTTAATTCTACCCCCAAGGCGATAAAATAAGTTACGAAAGTTTGTCAATATTAAACCGATCGGGCTGAGACTTTGAAGGACTTTGCCCTAAGAAAGGATTTTGATAAATTCCACTCCTAAAGGGATAAAATAACGCGAGCGAATCCGCGGACAGAAGCTAGTATTTTATATATCTCCCTTTTTACAGGGGTAATACATTCAAAATATTTTTTTTTTTTTTAACTTTATAAAAATTTTCATGTCCCCTCTTATTATTATTATTATTATCAGTCCTTTCGTTGGGACACGGGACACGTCTAAAATAGGAACGTCTCAATTGAATCCGCACAGTTGGTAACCCTATCCGTAACCTGCGTATAGTTTGACGAGTGGCCCAATTGAGTTCTTACGAAGCGAGTTACAGAATCATTCCTCTTATTGGAGACCCAGTTTCTGTTTTAGTTGATTCTGTTACCTCAATTAAGGAGTATTAGGACGAAATGCTCCTTTCACGAAAGGTAAAACATTGCCTGCGTACCTCAGTTTCACTTGTTTAAGCTAATATAGTTATATACAATATAATAGTTCCGAAAAGGGATCTAGATGGCGCTGTGTCATTTATGTTCGATTTCTACATCGCGGTGGCAAGATGTTTTTGTATTATGTCTCGAGACATGGAACGTTTTGTAATTAAATAACACGACACCGTCCTCGCCGGGGAAGACGACGACCTCAAACACGCCATACAGCGCAATCAACCGTCTTCGCACGCCCGCTAGCTCTACACCGGTGGCCCCAGTCGCCCCTCCAATCGATCCCCCGTCCAATTCACACGGGGATCGAAATTACGACGGCCTGAGCCGAGGTTAGAACCCCTAGCGGTGCCCTCAGACTAAAGTCGTATCCGTCCGGCGGGAGTTGCCTTTCAGCCGCTCCATAAGTCCTTCCATTTGGAGTGCCATCTGCACTCGCCCCCTATCGTCTAGTGCAGCTGTAAAGCCTACCTTCTGCCAACAGCATTAGAGTAGTACGAAAATAAAAAAAAAAACTAAAGAAAGAATTTTCTAATTACGGAATATACGCATTTCAGTACTATACTTGAGTTTGTTTTTACCTATAGGATCTAGATCTAGTTCATGTATATCAGCCACCAAGCATCTATACTTTACATAAATAAAAATAGTTTTTATATAAATAAACAATAGATTCAGTAAACTCTGCTTTCTTGAAATATCTACATGGTGTCACACATGACCGTGACGATGATGGTTTTGTCACGGTACAAAAGAAGAGGCGCACAAAGAGGGTCAATCGGAACGTCATTGTGGCACAGCACTGACAGGGCCCAACTTCTTGTTACGTGCCGCAACACCGACCACGGCAATGTACCTATCCCGCCTACACTACGCTACCAAGAAACAGGACATTATTGACTACATCCGGACCAAAAGTAACCTGTTGTGCCATTGAGGATGACGTGGGCAGCATGTTGGTGGGGACCAGAGCCACGAACGCTTTAAAGCTCAACTCGATTCCAGCGTTCGTCAGGACCCAACCCTGGTCCCCACCAACATGCTGCCCACCTTCATGAAGGAGGACTACTGGCCGAAGGGGGTGGTCTATCGGCGCTACCGTGGCAGATTGCCGTCGTCAGTGCCGTGACCATAGAGACAATTTTATTTACATATTTCTTATGTATGTTAGTCTATAAGGTATTTATAATATGGGCCATGTAGCCTGAATTAAATAAATAAATAAAAAATAAATAACACACTATATTTACTGAACTAATAAACATACATACATAAATTAGATATAAACATATAAACCTACATATATACATAAAGATTTTAGTCTATTTTTAAATGTTTCTTGTAATTGAGCTGTTAAAAATAGAAATATAAATAATCTTTATTCAAATAAACTCAATATAAGCACTTTTGAATAGTAATTTTTTTATTCTACCACTAATTCAGAATGCAGATTCATCACAAGAAGATAGAGCAATAAACTTATGTTGCTCTTTTGAATAGATGTTATCTATACATATAAATAAAATTGGAGTGTCTGTTTGTAATGTTGAAATAACCGTTTTTTACTACATGCATATGAATATAAATACGGTACACACACCAAAATATATTTTTTTACAATTTTTGGCTATCTGTCTGTCAGTCTGTTTGTTCCGGCTAATCTCTGAAATTGCTGGACCGATTTTAACGGGATTTTTTGGCAGGTAGCTGATGTAATATGGAGTAAGTTAGGCTACTTTTATTTTAGAACAATAATGTTAAATTCCACTGCAGTAATTAAATGCAGTTTTAAATAAATAATGACAAATTAACAAGTAAGAGGTATGCGATAATCAATACAAAAAACCTATACGCACTTATTCTAAGTGCAATCAGATAATATTATCAGCGCTATGAATTTTAAGTTTTCTTACAAACTTCATAAACATTCCTAAATAATTGTTTAATTTGTTACTATTAAAAGCAAAGACTCTATCAACGTCAAATTTTGCAAACAGACAGATAATATCCCAGAAACTTTTTACCCTATTATACAATAACTATTATTATTACTATTAAATAGAATTGAAATTATTTTCAAGCAAAAACTAGTGCCCATATACTAGCAGATTTCTCGGGCAGTGCCTTGGAATATAACTAGTATCCAATAGCTATTTCATAAATATACTACTATGTTTAAATGTAAATATATACCTACCTATAACTCAGAGGTGACTGACTGACATAGTTATCTATCAACGCACAGCCCAAACCACTGAACGGATCTGGCTGAAATTTGGCATGCAGGTAGATGTTATGACATAGGCATGCGCTAACAAAGGATTTTGATTAATACCCCCAAATCGATAAAATAGGGGATGAAAATTTGTATGAAACTTTGTCAATTTTAAACCGATCGGGCTGAGACCTTGCATGTATAAAGCTACTATAATGTAGGCATCCTCTAAGAAAGGATTTTGAGAAATTGCACCCCTAAGGGGATAAATTTACGCGAACGAAGCCGCGAGCAATAGCTAGTCTAAATATATAACCCAAATGTTCTGCTCCTAGTACAGCAATAAATCAAGAGAGGCAAAAGACAGTGATACGAATAAATCGCCGTTTTTGCTCGATTTTTTTGTACGCAGAAAGAAAACAACATAAGGCAAGGTAAGTAAGACAACTCAATTCTTGGTAGGAAAACTCATTTGTATTAATAACATAACGTTTTCATAATGTAACTGGCTACTCGCCCCGGCTTCGCCCGCGTGTACATGTATTATATATAAAAGTTATCAATCATGATGACGATCGTGCGTGGCAACAGTTGTTCATGCACTTGACTTTCATTTAATGTTAGACATAGACACCTATTGTTAGATTCAATACATAAATAACACTCAGTTGACCAATTTGTTACTTACATTTCAAATTTAAAACGATAGCGAGTCACGTGATGTTGATGACGTCACGATTATGCCGCCACCAAAATTAGTGGATATAAAGAGGTCGGGAACAAGGAACAAGGCGACCGAGACGACCAGACGTGAATGTACAGCGACGCAATTTATGTGGAGTGTAATTTGAAAAACGAATTAAATAAAAGTACTGCTGCATCGACGTATCATTTCTGAAACTTCCCAATAATTCATACTCACAAACTACTTAAATTTCAAATTTGTTCGAGACGTCACGATTATGACCCCACCAATAGAATAGACGGGAACAAGGAGAGAGCACACCGAGACGACCACACGTGAATGTACAGCGACGCAATTTATGTGGAGTGTAATTTGAAAAAGGAATAAAATAAAGTACTGCTGCATCGACGTATCATTTCTGAAACTTCCCAATAATCCATACTCACAAACTACTTACATTTCAAATTTGGAACCATAGCGAGTCACGTAATGTTGGTGACGTCACGATTATGACCCCACCAATAGTAATAGAGTAAAAGAGGCCGGGAACAAGGAGAGAGCGGGCTGCTCTCTCTCTGTTCGAGGCGACCGAGACGACCACACGTGAATGTACAGCGACGCAATTTATGTGGAATGTAATTTGAAAAAGGAATAAAATAAAAGTACTGCTGCATCGACGTATCATTTCTGAAACTTCCCAATCTTATATACAAAATTCTCGTGTCACAGTTTTCGTTCCCATACTCCTCCGAAACGGCTTGACCGATTCTCATAAAATTTTGTGAGCGTATTGAGTAGGTCTGAGAATCGGCCAACATCTATTTTTCATCGCCCTAAATGTTAGGGTAGTCCACCTCTGAATTTTTTTTTATTTTTTAGACAAAATTTTTAGTTTCTTTTTTTTTATGATACAACATACAAAAATACATACAATCCTAACTTTTGACCCTGCTATCATCAAACCCTATTTTTTTATAGCGTTATTAATTTATATGGCAAAACAACGTTTGCCGGAACAGTACTATATAAATATACATTGTAAGTAAAATGACTTTAAAAAAAAAAGTAATTCACTTGTGTTGTAACTGGCTAATGAAAAAATGTTTTATATTCTAAATTTGTATTTAAAATTTATAGCACCTTTTGTAGATTCTTGTTTATTACTTTCATTCTATTCTGGTATATGTCAGTAGTCTACCCTAATATAAATTGTTTTCTGTATACCAAATCCTTCTTCTTATCTATACAAATATAATAAAATACAACAAATTGATTTTCCTGCCAGTTCTTCTCAATTGGAGCTATATACCGAACTGGACGATAGGGAAAAAATTATAATGTAAAAAACTCGACGTTCATAAGCTAAAATGTCCTACATGAATAAATGAATTTTTAATTTGAATTTGATGCTAACAATTATGTTTAATTGGGCGTATCATAACAAATTAACTATAAAGTTAACTTAAACAAACTTAGACAACTTGCGTGGGATAGATAAATTTAGAATGGACGGTATTTTAGTCATAATCAAACATGAGACATTGCGTTCTAATAAAAGCAAATCTCTCACGCAATTAAATTTATTTTAGGGTTCCATACGAGAAAGTTAAATGGACTATATATAGTGCGAATATATCCATTCGTCCGTCTGTCTATTGTAGTTAGTTCTGTCATAGTTATATATTTAAGACTAGCTTCGCTCGCGTTAATTTATCCCCTTAGGGGTGGAATTTATCATAATCCTTTCTTAGGGGATGCCTACGTCATAGTAGTTTTATGCATGCAAAGTCTCAGCCCGATCGGTTTAAAATTGACAAAGTTTCATATAAACTTTCATCTCCTATTTTATCCCCTTGGGGGTAGAATGAATCAAAATCCTTTCTTAGCGGATGCCTACGTCATAACATCTACCTGCATGCCAAATTTCAGCCCGATCCGTCTAGTGGTTTGGGCTGTGCGTTGATAGATCACTATGTCAGTCAGTCAGTCACCTTTGAGTTTAGAAACTACAACAATTTGAAATAGTTATAGGTACTAGTCCTTTATTTTGTTTTTTTTTGTTTTAAAACGACAATATATTTACTGCCTCTGCCCGCGGTCGCACCCGCGTTAAATATCAATAAAAAATATAGTCTAGATGTTATTCTGATGCATAAGTTACTGTAAAATTTCATCAAAATCTGTTCAATAGTTTTTGCGTGAAAGTAATAAACATCCATACTTACAAACTTTCACGTTATTAAGAATAAGATCATCATCATCTGCTTCTTCCTTATCCCATTTATTTGTGGTCGTCGTAATATGTTTTTCTCTTCCATTCATCTCTGTTCGCAGTCATTCCGTTATTTACTCCCTTTCTCACCATATCATCTTTCACACAGTCCATCCATCTCTTTTTCGGTCTCCCTCTACCCTTATAACCATCCACATTCATATGTAACACCGTCCTTAGGATATGATCTTCATACCACGATAGACGATTACTCTTTAACCTCTCTGACATCGGTGCCACTTTCATACTTCTTACATAAGAATAAGATATATAATAATAATATCTAAGGACAATTCACACAGCGCCAGCTAGTCCCAAGCTAAACCGAGTTTGTGTTATGGGTACTAGACAACTGATATAAATACATGGATACATTTTTTTTGTAAATAAATACATATTATATTAATATTACACACAAAACAGATTATTTATTACAAGATTTGGAGAGTGTAGTTTGGTACAAGACTGGGTTGTAATCCAACACTATATATGCTTAAAAGTTAAATTATATAGCATGCAATATATACTAGGCGGATATCTATACATATAAATAAAATCGTAGTGTCTGTTTGTGATATTGAAATAACCGTTTTTTACTACATGCATATGAATATAAATACGCTACATACACCAAAATCACATTTTTGTCTGTCTGTCTGTATGTTTATTCCGTCTAACTACTGAAATGACTGGACCGATTTTGACGGGACTATTTTTGGCAGGTAGCTGACGTAACAAGGAGTAACATAGGCTACTTTTATTTTAGAAAAATTAAGTTAAGTCGCAGTTGCAGCTAGTAAATTATAATATATTTGTATGTATTTAACTCCAGAATTTAACTCCAGAACCCTTCACACAAGTCGTACTGGCAATTTGCGGGTTTTTTAAAGGAATTTCCCCTTTAAAAAAATGTCATTCGTCAGCAGAGCAGGGCTTCAGTTAGATTTATTGACCCGATAGGTACAGTCAATTTTCCGCGCTGACTCACCAGGCGACGAGAATAGGTGATTTAAATTGAAAATGTCTACCTCTTTTGTATTACGATGGCACCATTAATATCTACCTGCAATGGAAATCAAGCTGACGGCCAGCCTAATGAGAAATTGTTCTGTTCTGTTGCAGGATCGATGAATTGCTCGTTTAACTTTAAATACAACAATCCATTATTGAAATAGAAATAAACTTTATTCAAATATACTCATTACAAGCACTTTTGAATAGTCATATTTTGATTCGACCACTCATTCGGAATGCAGATTCAGCACAAGAAGAATGAGCAAGAAACTTGTGTGTTGCTCTTTTTAATAGATGTTTCTTTTATATAAATAATTACAGTATAACAAGTAAGAGGCATGCGATAATCAACATAGAAATCGCTACGCACTCATTATTAGTGTATTATTATTAGTATTAGATAATATTGTCAGTGCTATGGATTTAAAGTTTTTCTATAAAAACATTATTATCGTTAACGAATTCTTCAATTTTATAGTAAGCTTTTTTGCAAAGGAACTGTTTTATTTGACATTTAAATATTTTTTCTGGCAGATTTATAACAGACTCTGGTATTTTATTGTACAACCTTACGCAATTGCCATAAAACGAATTACTAACTTTAGCCAAACGACATTTAGTTAAAATCAGTTTGTTATTGTTACGTCAGCTTTTATTAGTGCAATCACTAACTCTTTTGAAACTGTCTATATTCTTCCTGGCATAGATGATATATTGCACAAGTCCCTATTTATAATAATATTAGCTGTGCCCGCGACTTCGTCCGCGTGATCTAGTGACCTCGAGAAAACAAAGAAAAAATATTCAATAGTTTCTAAAAAAGGCATACAAAATTTTCCATACAAACTTCAATCCCGTTTAGGTCAATTATTTCACCCCCTTAAGCCCCTTAAGCTTAAGTTAATTAAATACTAATAAATATGACATTCAAAGCCCCCCCTATGAATGTCATATTTATTAGTATTTAATTAACTGCCTCAAAAAAAAGTTTTAAGCTTCTAGCTGAAGCTGAAAATGAAGATTCTTCTATACAATCTTTCATCCCTCTCTGTTACTAGCTACCCACCCCGTCTTCGCCCGGGTGTACATGTATTATACATATAAACCTTCCTCTTGAATCACTCTATCTATTAAAAAAAAACCGCATCAAAATCCGTTGCGTAGTTTTAAAAAATTAAGCATATACATAGGGACGGACAGACAGCGACAGCGACTTTGTTTTATACTATACATAATGATGATGAAAAAAAAGCATTAAAATTCGTTGCGTAGTTTTAAAGATTTAAGATACATAGACGGACAGAAACAGTGACTTTGTTTCTGACAATATACATAATGATGATGAAAAAAAATTACTTTAATTTATTTTCAAAAATAAAACTGATTTACAAATTAATAACAAATGCGATATACTCATTTTCATAAAAAAAACATATACTTACCATCATAACATTATTTTGTAAAAATATTAACCCACACAAAGGAAAATGCTTAAAAGCTTATATTACAATGGCTTCTAAAATAAACTTGCATCATAGTCGCTTATCCGACTTTTAGCATAATTGGAACAAACTTACACAGCTAACAGTCGGGTCTAACTTAAATAAGTTCAGTCAGCTTCGACGTGAATACCTAAGGTGAAATTATTATAGACTAGCTGTGCTCGTGACTTCGTCCGCGTGGAATTTAACTTTATTTTTCTACAATAAAAGTAGCCTAAGTTACTCCTTATTAGATCAGCTATCTGTCAAAAAAAGTCCCGTCAAAATCGGTCCAGCCATATCAGAGATTATCTTGAACAAACAGACAGACAGACAAAAATTGTGAAAAATGTTCAAAATTAAATTCAAAATCATTTATTCATGCAGGACATTTTAGCGTATTATGAACGTAAAATTTTTACATTATAATTTTAGTTTTTTCCCTACCGTCCAGTTTGGTATATAGATCCAATTGAGAAGAACTGGCAAGATTTCAAAATTGTTAGTTTTTATCATTGAAAAATATACACAACTTCAAATTTTCACCCCTCATCCATCAACCTCTACTTGTATTTGAAATATTCATTTATACACTTGAATGACGAGCGTGCATGGCATTAGTTGTTCATGCACGGGATTTTCATTTAATGTTAGACATAGACACCTATATAAATATACATTGTAATTAAAACAAATTAATAAACTATTAATTTTTTTAAAAGCCAGTTTATCGACAGCCTCGGTGGTCTAGTGGTTTAGCACACTGCTTTAATATCCGATGGTCGTGGGTTCGATTCCTTACACGGTACAAACATTTGTTTCATGAGTATGATTGTTTGTATCGGTCTGGGTGTTTTCTATGTATAATATGTATTTATTTACAAAAAAAAATATTATCTTGGGACTTGATGGCGCTGCGTGAATTGTCCTCAGATATTATTATATTATTATTATTATTCAACTGAGTTTCTTGCCAGTTCTTCTCAATTGGATCTATATACTGAACTGGACGGTAGATTAAAATTATAATATAAAAAAAATGATGTTCATAAGAGGCTAAAATGTCCTACATGAATAAATGATTTTTAAATTTGTATTTGAATTTATATCGTAAAACAATGTATGCCCGGACAGCTAGTAAAACTATAACATTGTATATATGCACTACTATAGATCTATGAAGCCACAGTAGAATCTATAATAATAATATATATATATTTATTTTTATTTAATTTTAATTCGGATTACATCCATATTGTGTTAGTAAAAACTTATAAAACTATGTTAGTAACTTATAATATACATATACGTAGATATATTTAATTCATATATCTGTGTCCACGTCCAGAAGCACTGGGTCCACAATGCAACGTTATCCAGTGCCTCTGGAGCGGACAATCAGGTATATTCGCAACAGTTTTTATATATATAATTAATAATATTATAAAGCTGAAGAGTTTGTTTGTATGTTTGAACGCACTAATCATAGAAACTACTGGTTCGATTTGAAAAATTCTTTTAGTGTTGGATAGACCATTTATCGAGGAAGGCTTTAAGCTATATAAAATTACGCTACGACCAATCGGTGGTCTAGCGGTCTTGCACACCGCTTTACGACCGATAGTCGCGGGTTCGATTCCTCTCACGGCGCAAACATTTGTATCTATGAGATGATTGTTTGTATCGGTCTGGGTGTTTTCTATGTATAATCTGTATGTATTTACAAAAAAAAAAATATCTATGTATATGTATCAGTTATCTAGTACCCATAACACAAGCTCTAGCTAGTTTAACTTGGGTCTAGATGGCGCTGTGTGAATTATCCTGATATTATTAATAAAAAATATTAATAATTTAATTGAATTAGTGCTAATCGGTAGTTTGTATTCACACACTTAAACTTAAATTGTAAGGTTCGAATAAAATTATTTAAAAGAGCAACACGCAAGTTTCTTGCTCGTTCTTCTTGTGATGAGACAGCTTTCCGAATGAGCGGTAGATTAAAAAAAATGTGATGACTAATCAAAAGTGCTTCAATGTAAGATTATTTGAAGAAATTATTTTCTATTCTATTCTATTCTTCTTTCAGCAGTGGACGTCTTCCGGACTGAGATGATGAAAGTCACATAATACTGCTAGTATGCTTATAAAAACATCCCCCAGAATAACATTATTAACTCTAATAAAGTTGGTATCATGAAATCACTGGCATATTATTGAATAATTACAGCCCCTTAACCCCTAATTTAAGGCACCAACTTACCCTTCGCTCTCCAGAATTACAGCTAATAAACATCTATACATATAAATAAAATTGGAGTGTCTGTTTGTATTGAAATAACCGTTTTTTACTACATGCATATGAATATAAATACGGTACATACACCAAACTAAAATTTTGACAAATAGACAGACAAAAATTACAATTTTTGTCTGTCTGTTTGTTCCGGCTAATCTCAGAAATGGCTGGATTTTGACGGGACTTTTATTGGCAGGTAGCTGATATAATAAGGAGTAACTCAGGCTATTTTTACTTTAGAAAAATCTTTTATTTCAGATAAATAAAGTTAAATTCCACGCGGACGAACTCGCGAAATAGTTAGTATACAATATTCGAAGGGTAATAAATACGAACATAATTAAATATACGCTTTGAAGAACTTTATTGGCTTTGCAAAAACAAATAGAAATGTAAACCTTAAGCCTTAAGCCTTATGAGAGGAGAGGCTGAGAATAATAATCAAAATGTTTTCGTCAAATTAACAATTTCATAATTTGCATATTTTAAGTCCTATGAATAATGGATAATTCTTTAATTAAATGAACGAATTATGAAATACACAACAGACTATCAAATCAAATCAAATCCAATCAAAAATAATTGATTCATGTAGGATATTTTAGCCGCTTATGAAGGTCAAGTTTTTTTGTAAAAAGAAAATAAAATAATATTATTAATCAATATTGCTGAGAGTTATAAGTGCAATACCGTCCAGTTCAGTATACAGATCCAGTTGGGAACAACTGGTAAAAAACTCAACTAAATTTCCTTTTTTTTATTTCTTGACATTGTATACTTATTATATTAAATTCGAATCTTTTTTTTTGACTATCTGTGTACTTGACATTGTATATATTTTTTTTTCTTGACTTATTATATTAAAATTATTAAATTCGAATTCAAATTTAAAAATCATTTATTCATGTAGGACATTTTAGCCGCTTATGAACATAAATTTTTGCCCTACCATCCAGTTCAGTATATAGATTCAAGAGAAGAACCAGTTTATTTAAAATGTATATTTATATAGGTGTCTATGTCTAACATTAAATGAAAATCCCGTGCATGAACAACTATTGCCATGCACGCTCGTCATTCAATCATATAATTCTTACGAATATAATAAATACGAAAGTAACTCTGTCTGTCTATCGCGGTTTAACGCCAAAACTACTGAACCGATTTAAATGAAATTTGATATACATATATATATATTCTAGACCCTCAGAAAGGACATAGGCTACTTTTTAATGAGAAAAAGAGATCTAAGAGGTTGAAGCCCCTTTCAAAGACAAAAGCTGGGATGCAATTATAGTTATTTTTAAGGCTGTTGATTAAATATAAATGAATATGACATTCAAAGTTTGTAATAATTTTACCTTAGAGGGTATAACATAAAATTGTGGATGAAATTTTGTCATTATTGTAGCTAGAACGAGGAAACTTTTTTGTTTGCCTTTTTTAGGTTAGATAAATATGTTTCTTTTATTTCGTCAAAGTTGCTATTCCACACGGATAAAGTCATGGGCACAACTAGTATCATTATGTCAAAATAGACTTCATACAAAGTCTCCTGCATTAGACGCTTCTATCATAGTCTGATCGTCGAACAGAACAGAACGCTTCGAAGCTATATCCGAACTCTATTCATTGCCTGATGATGCCTCGGTCAGAGGCGAAACATGAATAGAATAGAATAGAAAATCATTTATTCAAATAAACTTAATATTCAATAACATTTTTTTTATAAATATAATAATAAAAGACCGAGCAAGAAACTTGTGTTGCTCGTTCTTTTTGTGATGAGACAGCTTTCCGAATGAACGGTAGATTAAAAAAAAATGTTATTGAATATTAAGTTTATTTGAATAAATGATTTTCTATTCTATTCTATTATATATATTATCATCATTTATAATAATCCTTGTAAGTTTAGATTTACTAGTCGTAACGTGTGAATACAAACTACCAACCAGCACTAATTTATTAAGGTCAAATATAAAAACAATCAATAAAATTAACCATATAACTCGACCATATTTTATGGGGCCCAATGACCCGGCCCACCACGCCGCCACATATCTGGACATTTTAGTGAGCATGACTACTCATTCCACTCGACCACGTCATAGCTACTTCAAGTTACAAAATGGTAGTTGTGTTGCTATATACGTGTAGAACCAATAACTCTGAACTTGATCACTATCCTAATTATTGATCAAATTCCGACAGTTATTGGTCACAAATAGTTCAGAAAAGATAATATGTTAATAGAAAAGGTCGTAACGCTTCCAGTAGCAGTGGTCAGGTTTCCGCACTGAATATTTGTGATCTCACACTGCTAATGTTAGCTAAATTAAACAAAATGCCGATGGCAACCTTTTTGATAGTTTTTATGTTTTTTATATATATTTGAATTTTATATTTCGTTGTTCTGTTTTTATATACCGTTTGGTTTCTTATGCCATATGGTCTTTATATTTTTGCTAGCGAGCTGATTACACCTATTTTGCCTCACCTAGGAACGTGTCTCATTTTTAACCTGCCCTAATACAGTCCTTCCTTCCTTCCACAACACAAAATAATATAAATGCATTAAGTAATTAAATATTGCATATTAAGAGTATATAAAGTTGATAGC
This sequence comes from Achroia grisella, assembly GCF_030625045.1. Lineage (NCBI taxonomy): Eukaryota > Metazoa > Arthropoda > Insecta > Lepidoptera > Pyralidae > Achroia > Achroia grisella. Next base: position 63,280 of record NW_026712880.1, on the reverse strand, counting down.
CTGCATGCCGCTTTACTATCCAATGGTCGAGGGTTCGATTCCTCGCACGTTGCAAAAATTGTACAAATTTGTATTCATGAGTATGATTGTTTGTATTGATTGGGTGTTCTATATGTATAATATGTATGTATTTACGGAAAAAAATATATCTAAGTATTTATATCAGTTGTCTAGTACTGGTAACACAAGCTCTGCTTGCCGTAGGACTAGATGGCGCTGTGTCAAGTGTTCAGGGTTATTTATTATTATTATTATAATTATCTAAAGAGTGTTGCTACCATCGGCGTCACCTCCAACCAAATCGTTTGTAAATTCCTTTAACTTTAAATGACTCTTTACGAGGACAGTTCTCAATTACTTCGAGTAATTTCGTGAAGTTATATTTATTCTGAAACTGGGACGGGGAAAGCCAAATATAAAATAATATAATAATTAATATATAATTTGTATAAAGACAGCAAACGATTACATTTTTAATATATGTAATAATAATAATAATAATTTCAGGACAATTAACACAGCGCCGTCTAGACCCAAGTTAAGCTAGCTAAAACTTGTGTTATGGGTTTAGTACCCATAACACAAGTAAAAAGAAAAAAAAATATCTATGTATTTGTATCAGTTGTCTAGTACCCATAACACAAGCTTTAGATAGCTTAACTTGGGTCTAGATGATACTGTGTGAATTGTCCTGAGATTATTATTATATTGTTATTATTATAGGTATAGATGTAGGTAATAAATTATCACTTCAAACAACACATCAGCTAATACGAGAAATGGTTTACAAATGATCAAAACGACAGATATGATCCCAATATGAAGAATTGCGTACTTTGACGAGAAAATGATCAAACATTCATAACGCAGCCACCCCTTAATAAATGGGGGTGATTATAGCCTATATATAAATTCATTCAATATTCCACTTACATAAGAGCTAATTTCGCTTGCAGATGTCCTGGCCGGGAGCCAGCGTTGATCCAAATCCGGGAAAAGATATCTCCCGCAAGTTTTTCAAAGTCGTTAGCCACTATTTCAATATACGTCACAACAGTAATATATTATCTAAACATATACCTCGTAAGGTACAAAATCAAGTATAATCCTTATGTACTTATAACACTTTTGAATTAAAATGTTACCGTTTAATTTAAGAGAAATATAGAAGTCACTAAGTACATAATTTTTTTAATACAACACTTATATTAATATTAATTTCAAAAACACCTAACACTAATTATTCTAAAAATGACACTGAGTTTGGTTTCTAAACGTTTTAAAAATCACTACTTTTTGAATGCTGTTTTTTTTTCACATGATGTTTTTCTCGTTTGAAACACGAGAGTAGTTGATCCAAAACTTGGCCTCGCGTGCAGAATGCGGCGCGGCCGTATGGCTCGCGATCACTGACTGCCTTGTGGCCGCGTGTAGAGTCTCTGCTAGGCCGAGTGCGCGCGCATGTACCCTACGTAATGTGGTTTCACCCTTACCTACGTTTATTTCGTTTGCGATAGTGAATAATGAAGGTTGGTAATGAAAGTCTATCTCTATTATAATTATATTTAGGTGCCATATTGGTTTCTTGTCGTAAAAAGAAAAAACTGAAAATACGTGTATAAGAATTTATAATTATATTCCTGAGACATTGAAGACGAATAACAAAATATTATTTAAGAAAACATTACGAGAATGGTTACAAAATAAAACATTTTACAGTTTAAAGGATTTTTTTGACAATATATAATTATCGACTGGAAAGATCCTATTTGACTATTATTATTTCTCTCAGTATAGTTAATTATGTATAATTTTTGAACAATACTATTTGTTGGATTACGAATCCTTATGAATTAATATATAAAAGAGAGAGTGGACTGTATTTATTGAAAAGAAAATATTTAATGGAAATGGAAGTAAAAATACGATTTCGATCTGGAAGAATGTCTTCCACACTCCGAACTCCCCAAAGTAAGCAATGTAACACCAAACTTACTCACCTTTGTTCAGGAACGTCCCGATGTGTAGTACTGTTTAGTGGCCACGCACTCTACAGTGTATATTTTCATAAAAAACAATTATATTGTGTTAAATAAATCATTAATTATCTTGTTTTATATAGATAAAAATACGGAGCGTCCTTTTAGTTCCAGTTCTTGTTTTCAATTGTTTTATCATTCTTTTATCGAAATTTAAGTGGCCACATGTTTATCTGTGACCAGTATCACCAAGCGCCCTTTGCTTTAGTAACCAAGCCAGTGATACAACCTGCTTAGACTAAACAGGTTCGGAATACGGAACACTATTTTTGTATTTATGCATACATAGGGACAGACAGCGACAGCGACTTTGTTTTATGGAATGATTCGTTATACTGATTGAGTAAACGGTTATATTACAGTTTAGACAATCTGTAGATAGGACATGCAACATGTACAGTTCTACGAAGAGATTCGCAGTTAATATTAACTGCAATGCATGGAGGGCAGCACTAAGTTCAGAATCTTGTCAATGATATTCGTCTTATTTGGTTATATATTTAATGTTTTTACTATTTCAGTATTTAATTGAATTAGTGCTAATTGGTGGTTTATATTCACACACTTCAACTTAAAATGTAAAGTAACAATAAAATTATTTAAAAGAGCAACACGCAAGTTTCTCGCTCGTTCTTCTTGTGATGAGACATCTTTCCGAATGAGCGGTAGATTAAAAAAAATGTGATGACTATTCAAAAGTGTTTCAATGTAAGTTTATTTGAATAAATATTTTCTATTCTATTCTCTAAAATCCAGTAAGTTAACAAGCAATCCATTTACACTGGACTTCAGTGGCCCTCCAGTTTCAAGTGATTTCAGTTTCAAGATTTGAGCCCAATTTCCCAGTAATACGGTTGATTGTTCCGTGAAAATGACCAATTATCACTTGTCCGAATTTAAATTGACGCTCAGATGAAGGACATCCGTCTCACATTGACCTCGTCCAAGTTTTTGGATCAAATATAATAATATTATATATATATTATTTACAAGCTGTACGCGCAGTTTGAATCCGCATGACATTTATAGCGTATAAGCTATGTCACTGTAAAGTTTCATTAAAATCCGTTCAGTAATTTTCGCGTGAAAGAGTAACAAACATCCATCCATACCTATACTTATACAACTTATAAAACTATTTTTTTTTTAACTCAGGACAATTCACACAGCGCCATCTAGACCCACGTTAAGCTACCTAAAGCTTGTATTATGGGTACTAGATAACTGATACAAGTACATAGATATTTTTTTTTCGTAAATACATACATATTATACATGGAAAACACCCAGACCGATACAAACAATCATACTCATGAATACAAATGTTTGTGCCGTGCGAGGAATCGAACCCGCGACCATCGGACGTAAAGCGGTGTGCTAGACCGCTATACCACCGAGGGCGTCAAATAATCCATACTAACAAACTTTCGCGTTTACAATGTATTGAGAAGCAACGGTGTGGATATTTGATTCCTTAAACCACTCTCGCATACACCCCCTGGAACCCATACTATAAATGGAGCGAATGGCCCTCTTTTGTAAAATAAACTAGCTGTCCCGGCAAACGTTGCTTTGCATAAAATAAAAAAAAAAATTAGGGGTGGACTACCCCTAACATTTAGGGGATGAAAAATAGATGTTGGCCGATTCTCAGACCTTCTCAATACGCTCACAAAATTTCATGACAATCGGTCAAGCCATTTCGGAGGAGTATGGGAACGAAAACTGTGACTCGGGAATTTTATATATAAGATATTGTATTTATATCGGCAGTTTTGCCCCATAACAAAATGCTATGGAAATAGCTAAAGTACACAAGTTTAGCCGTTGCCACGTCTGTAAAATGTCTAATTCTTCTTACAGCATAAGCATTTAGGTAAAATGAACTGTACAATCCATACATTCTTGTATGCTAATAGAAAATGATAATAAAGTTGATCTAAGTGCAACTGCATCGCCCACATTCCCGAGCGAAGCGAATTCCTTAACTCTCATGGCATTTGCTACTAAGCTTCACAGAATATCGACATACTGTTTACATGCTCGCGGTGCCTTCATTGATTAAGAAATTCCTAAAATACCAGGCCATGCAGTAAAATTAAAAAAAAATATAATAGATGTTGCCGATGGCAACCTTTTTGATAGTTTTTTATATATATTTGAATTTTATATTTTGACGTTCTATTTTTATATACCGTTTGTTTTCTTATGCCATATGGTCTTTATATTTTGACGATTACTGTTTTTTTTTAACCAGTAATACAGTCCTTGTTTTCAATAGATATAGATTATTTAAATTATTAACCGGGTCTTAACACGAATAATTTTATATTTTTACCTCTCTTGAATAAAGGTATTTACTCTCCCTAAAATATGGTCGAGCGCAGTGATGGCTATCCGTCATACTCAGTGAACGGGTGCTGCTTGTAGGGACTGGTCTGCTCTAATCACTATGACTGATTTCCTCTTATTAATTGTTTAACCAGTTGGTTATGTATTCAATATTTTTTCTTTTTGAGTATTTAATTGAATTAGTGCTAATCGGTGGTTTGTATTCACACACTTAAACTTAAATTTAAAAGAATAAATTATTTAAAAGAGCAACACACAAGTTTCTTGCTTGTTCTTCTTGTGATGAGACAGCATTCCGAATGAGCGATAGATTAAAAAAAAATTATGACTATTCAACAATTTAAGTTTATTTGAATAAAGAATTTTATATTGTATTCTTTCTTTTCTATTCTTGACGTTTCGACTAGGTTGCACTAGCCGTGGTCACGAGCTAACTGGAGTAACAGCGATGTCAATGTAGATAGGTGACAGCAGTTTTTCTTTATCTACCGTCACTAGATTGTAGATTTTACGGCTCTTATCATTACCATACTCGTACCATTCGTACCTCTCGTATCATTACTCGTATTACTACCATATAGTAATTTTAAGTAGCTGTGACGTGGTCGAGTGGAATTAGTAGTCATGCTCACTAAAATGTTGTCTTATATCGTATTATGTATTGTCTATTCTTATGAACATGTGTGTGATTAGTAACAAACAAATAAACGATATATCAATCTATCTATGTAAGTAAGCAATGTCAGTAGCTATGACTTGGTCTAGTGTCTTGAGTAGGCTTTTTTTTCGGACTACTCTAATGCTGTTGGCCGCAGCTGGCCTTTACAGCTTCACCGGACGTTAGGAGGCAAGTGCAGATGGCACTCCAAACCAAGGAAGGACTTATGGAGCGGCTGAAGGCCAACTCCCACCTGACGGATACGACTTTAGTCTGAGGGCACCACTAGGGGTTCGAACCTCGGCTCAAACCGTCGTAATTTCGATCCCCGTTTGAATTGGACGGGGGATCGATCGGAGGGGCGTCTTGAGTAGGCATGCTCACTAAAATGTCCAGACATGTGGCGGCGTGGTGAGCCGGGTCATTGGGCTCCCTAAAATATGGTCGAGCGCAGTGATGGCTGGCTCATCCGTCATACTCATGAACGAGTGCTGCTTGTAGGGACTGGTCTGCTCTAATCACTACGCCTGATTTAAACTTATTGCATGATCATATATGACCCAAAAATAGTGCTTGTTGGTAGTTTGTATTCACACGTTTCGACTTGTAAATGTAAACTTACAAGGATTATTTAAAAGAGCAACACACAAGTTTCTTGCTCGTTCTTCTTGTGATGAGACAGGTTTCCGAATGAGCGGTAATAAAAAAAATTATGACTATTCAAAAGTGCTTAAATTAAGTTTATTTGAATAAATGATTTTCTATAGACCTCGGTGATCTAGCGGTCTAGCACACCGCTTTACATCCGATGGTCGCGGGTTCGATTCCTCGCACGGCACAAACATTTGTATTCATATGATTGTTTGTATCGGTCTGGCTGTTTTCTAAGTATAATATGTATGTATTTACTAAAAAATATATAAATAAATATCTGTATTTGTATTATTTATCTAGTACCCGTAATACAAGCTTCAGCTATCTTAACTTGGGACTAGATGGCGCTGTGTGAATTGTTCCGAGATTATTATTATTATTATAATTCCATTCTAATAAAAAAAAGTTAAAATTCACGCGGACCAAGTCGCAGAGTTAGTGTAATATAAGTTTAAAAAATACACCATAATATATTGTAGGGGTTTATAAATAAGTGAACACCTCCCATCAGCAATTCAGAGGCATTCGACAGCCCTATTCACGGAGATGAAGCGCATAGTTTATTCAACAGCCTCCGTATTTTATCACTTACCACACTTCATTACCCTTCGCCCCGTCTCAGTGCGAGCGGCGCCGCGGCAGAATAATAATGTTAATTTGAAATTTAATTCGTTTTAACTTTATTCAGTTAGATTAATGGATGATTCGATGAATAGAATGTTTAAATGGATGTCGTGATAAGTGGATGCATTGGGTATAAGCTCTAGACCTCTAGGGGTCTATGACAAACTGCAAGGGGTCTACGATAGCGGTCATCTTATTGTTTTTAACATTAATAGAAATAGAAATAGAAATAATCTTTGTTCAAATAAACTTAATATAAGCACTTTTGAATAGTCAAGTTTTTTTTTATTCTACCGCTTATTCGGAATGCAGATTCATCACAAGAAGAATAAGCAAGAAACTTGTGTGTTGCTCTTTTAAATAAATATTGATTTACTTATATTTAATTAACAACAAGGATTAGGCATGCGACAATCAACATAGAAACCGCTAAGCACTTAATCTCTGTTCAATCAGATAACATTGTCAGCGCTATGAATTTTAAGTTAGATATTTTCTACAAAAACATTATTATCATTTATAAATTCTTCAATTTTATAATAAGCTTTTTTATAAAGAAAATATTTTATGACACATTTGAATTTTTTTTCTGGCAAATTGACTACAGACTCTGGGAGTTTGTTGTATTAAATTTTACTACAGCTAGAAATTAAAAAAAACAATACCAGATAAGAATAGGTGGTCTACCCAAAACCGAAAAATATGGCAAGGGGTCTACGATATAAAAGTTTGGGAACAGCCGCTCTAGATCTTCGAGCCAGTTAGCAACCATTCAACAAGTTTTGAAACTGAACCACTTTATCGATAATCTAAGAATAAATTAAATCCCCAATTTTACAATATTACTATTGTTTATTTATTTATTTGTAATAATAATAACAATAAGCCTGTACAATTTCCGTACTTTTCTCTACTTGTACGTATAATTAACAAGCTCCTCGCCCCGGCTTCACATGAGTGTACATGTATTAACACTAAGCTGGTTTTTTAAATAGATAGAGTGATTCAAGAGGACGGTTTATTATACATAAACATTCTTCTTGAAAATGCTTAAAAATCAGTTTCGTAGTTTTAAAGATTTAAACATACATAGCGACGGACAGACAGCAAAAGCTACTATACTATGTAATGATGACTGCGTCAAATTTAAAACAATATATATCAATAGCTGTGCCCGCGACTTTGATCAAAAAAAAATTTATTAATAATGGATTGAAGTTTCATAATTCTTCTTCTTCTTCTATTTCATTTCAACCCAATAAGTGTAACATCAAACTTCGACTATCATATCCTGTCTCAGGGTCTAGAGTATCTGTGTAGCAAATTTCATTGAAATCAGTTCAGTAGTTTTGGCGTGAAAGCGAGATAGACAGAGTTACTTTCGCATTTGTAATATTAGTTCATCCGTCATACTCGTGAACGAGTGCTGCTTGTAGTGACTGGTCTGCTCCTATCACTAGGACTGATTTAATGTTAATGTGTTTTTATATTTGACCCAAAAAAAATAGTGCTGGTTGGTAGTTTGTTTTCACACGTTTCGACTTGTAAATGTAAACTTACAAGGATTGTTTAAAAGAGCAACACACAAGTTTCTTGCTTATTCTTCTTGTGATGAGACAGCTTTCCGAATAAGCGGTAGATTTAAAAAATGTTGACTATTCAAAATTGCTTAAATTAAGTTTATTTGAATAAATGATTTTCTATTCTATTCTATTCTAATAAAGAATTCACATCTATCACTGAACCAAAAACAAACTAAAGGCGCTAAAACCTCTGGATACAATAAACCAGCTTGTTCCTGATTTATGGAGGGCCGCCGATGTGTTTAGTGCAAGAAAAATAGCAGAGAATGAGCAACGAGTGGCGATCAGGAGTCAATTACCAGGGACTCTATTAATTACGTACTGGGGGTATTTTACCCCAATGAAATGGGGCACTAAAATGGTGATGCATTACTTCATGAAACATGTATAAAACAAAGTCGCTGTCGCTGTCTGTCCGTACCTATGTATACTTAAATCTTTAAAACTACGCAACGGATTTTGAAGCGGTTGTATAAATAATAGAGAGTGATTCAATAGGAAGGTTTATATGAATAACTAGCTGTTCCCGCGACTTCGTCCGCGTGGAATTTAACTTTATTTTTGTAAAATAAAAGCAAAGAATTTATTTTGTTCGTCTTCATTTATTCGTTCCATTAGGTAACTGATAGGTTCAAACTTTATAATTTACATCCTGCATCATCCCTTATTTTATCCCCATGGGGGTTGAATTTATCAAAATCATATTTAAGCGAACGTCTTCATCATAGTAGCTCCAATCTTTAATTTCAGTTCATTTTCGAAAATCTAAGAAGATTTAAAAATATCCTATTTTATCCCTTTAAGGGTGAAATTAAAAAATTATTTTGTATGCGTCATAGTATTTATGCATGCAAAGTCTCAGCATCAGTTTAAAATTGACAAAGTTTCATTGATTTTATCCCCTTGGGGGTTTAATCAAAATCCTTTCTTAGCGGATGCCTACATCATAACTTCTACCTGCATGCCAAATTTCAGCCCGATCCGTCCAGTGTTTGGGCTGTGCGTTGATAGATCACTACGTCAGTCACCTTTGAGTTATATATATTTAGATTCTCGTGTCACAATGTTAGTTACCATACCCTACCATACCCTACTAAACGGCTTCATCGATTTTTATGAAATTTTATATGCATATTCAAAAGGTCTGAGAATCGGCTACTATCTATTTTTCATACCCCTAAGTGGTAAGGGATATCCACCCCTAAATATATATTTTTTATTTTTTCGACATAATATTATATTTTCATTTTATTATTAATTATTATTAAAAATACATACAACTCTAAATTTTCACCCTTCTAGCATCAACCCCTATTTTTTAATAGCGATTTTAATTTATAAGGCAAAACAACGTGTGCCTGAACAGCTAGTCTATACATATAAATAAAATTGGAGTGTCTGTAATATTGAAATAACTGTTTTTTACTATATGCAAATGAATATAAATGTACATACACCAAAATGACATTTTTTACAACTTATGTCTGTCTGTCTATCTGTCTGTTAGAAATATGTAAATTTTTATTACATATTCCTTTTCAAATACAAAAAAGTAATTCAATTGAGTTTCTTGCCAGTTCTTCATATTTGGATCTATTGTATTATATATACTGTTACTGGACGGTAGTGAAAAAAATATAATATAAAAAATTGACGTTCATAAGCGGCTAAAATGTCCTACATGAATAAATGATTTCTGAATTTGAATATGCTAGCGAGGATGTGAAAAATCCTCAGCACTAAGCGGCACGGACAAACGGCCCTCATACAAACTTTCACTACACCATCGGCGTAAGTTTATACAATTCTCCTATAATATAATATAATTAGCAATTGATACTGTCCATGTTTTAATTCATCTCCGAGGAATGAGATCTCAAACATATTTTATGTCAAATTTATATTATTATTTCAGCCCGATCCGTCCAGTGGTTTGGTCTGTGCGTTGATAGATCACTATGTCAGTCACCTATGAGTTACATATATTTAGATTATACTATAGATATGTACCTTTCTCTTGAATCACTCTATGTACTGCTGAACACAAAATTAAAATCCGTTGCGTAGTTTAAAAGATCTAAGCGAACAGACAGAGGAAGCGACTGCACTTTATAGTATGTAAAGATTTTTTTTTTACAATTCACACAGCGTCATCTAGACCCAAGTTTGATAGCTAAAGCTTGTGATATGGGTGCTAGATAACAGATACAAATACATAAATATATTTTCGTAAATACATACATATTATACATAGAAAACAGCCAGACCGATACAAACAATCATACTCATGAATACAAACGTTTGCATCGTGTGAGGAATCGAACCCGCGACGAAACGCCAGAATACCGCGGTCCTGAAATTGTCCTATATTTATTTAGTAATAATAGTTTATTAAAAATAGAAATATAAATAATCTTTATTCAGATAAACTTAATTTAAGCACTTTTGAATAGTCATTAGTATTTAGCTACTACCCCGGCTTCGCACGGGTGTACATCTTTTATACATATAAACCTTCCTCTAGAATCACTCTATCGAACCTGCGACCATCGGTAGTAAGGCGGTATGCTAAACAGCTAGATCATCGAGGTCGTCATTTATAAAATGATGGTCATGACACGTATTGTCTTTGCACTGTCCATAACACAAAGTTCATATAGAAGTGTACCATCTGACTAATCTCGACCAAGTCCCGCTTTCAGCCGCTACGATTAAACTATGCCGCCCGGCGCTAGGGTTGCCAACCATACTCTATAATGTAAGAAACACTAATTATGATGGACGATTGAGGCTTTGAAGCCGGCTACCGCAAGAGAAAGCCCAAGTAGCGCCAGTGACTTGTGACACGGGTGAAGGTTTAAAAGGCCCTTTTAGAATGCATAAACACTCACCTTCACTGCTTGCAGCTTCCCCCCAGGCCCAACTAAGACCGGGATGAACCCATTGCTAATACAATTTACTTTAATATCCAAAACACAACCGGCACGCTCTGCGCTCGTCGACTGAATGCCGCGGCTCGCCCAACGAAAGAGGATTATTCAACTACCGACCTCCATATTTATAGACTAAAGTCAGTGTAGTAGGTTGGTCTAGAAATACTAGATGGCGCTATTTACAATATTCGTAATAATCTTTAGATTGGGTACTTCATTAGTACTAAAAACAAACTACCTTCTTTTAATATATTTTTAAAATATCGGATTTTTTCTACAATAATGATGTGAATTCTAACAATAATAAGATAGATAAATAGATAAATAAATTCTTTATTCACAGTTACAGACACATAACATACATGAGATATAGAAAAAACACGAATTAATAAAAGAAATGTAGGTGACTTTTTGTGCCGCAAAAGTGAAAAGGCAGCCAACTCAGCATAATGCTACAGATAACTCTGCAGCGCTGATATTCTGTATTAACGTATCCTACTTAATTTTTGATAATTATACTTTTTGACAGAATTTATGCAAAAATACTTTATTCTCAACCTTTACTGTGATGCGTAAAACAAAATACTCATTATGGGTACTTAACGATTTATAATTACTGAACTAAATGTTACATGTCAATTGTGAGTTGTTACATTCTAGTGTAGTCACAGCTCTAGTATTAATAGCACACAAAAATACGTTATTAATGTAAAAAAACAATAATGTATTTTCCAGCGGTCTATTTTACGACCGATGGTCGCGGGTTCGATTCCTCGCACGGCACAAACATTTGTATTCAAGAGTATGATTGTTTGTATCCCTATATATAATATGTTTATTTACAAAAAAAAAATTCTATTATTTGTCAAAAAAACACAAGCTTTAGCTAGCTTAACTTGGGTCTAGATGGCGCTGTTGAATTGTCCCATTTTATTATTATGATTTTCCTAAGGCTTTGAAAAATAAACGGTTGAATGTTTTTTTTGTCAAAAAAAAGGTGATGGGGTCGCGACGCTTTTAGCGTTACACACGGCAACCATTTTCGATGATTCTGAAAGGCTTGCGTGAATAAATAAATAATAATAATGGTGCACACACACTCACACATATACACACGGCGCTAAATCGGTGATGATTTCTGACCAGCACACATTAATTACACACACAATAATAGTACACACACACAAAAGCACGCGCCCACGCACACACAAACACACTGCACTTACTTGGTTTCGGCCCGTAAGTGTGAAAAAAAAACAAGCAAAAGCTGAGAGAATGAGACGATAGAGAGAATAATAATAATAATAATTACTCATTACAACAGACCAGACTTAATACTACAAGATAAAGTAAATAAAAAAACTTACCTGATAGACATTGCAGTTTCTAATACCCACAAACTCCAGAAGACAATTGCTGAAAAAATAAATAAATATGCAGAGCTAATGGAAGAAGTGACAAGAATCTGGAAACAGGCAGGAGTTTATATAATACCCATAGTCCTCTCATCCACAGGTATCATAGTCACCTACATCATAGCCAGAAACAATTAAATGCACAGAAAAACACTGTATTCCGAATGAGCGGTAGAATAAAAAAATATGACTATTCAAAAGTGCTTATATTAAGTTTATTTGAATAAAGATTATTTCTGTTTCTGCTTCTGCTTCTGCGTCTGCGTCTGCTTCTGCTTTTGCTTCTGCTTCTGCTTCTGCTTCTTTTTCAGCTTCTGCTTCTGCTTCTGCTTCTGTTCCTGTTTCTATATATGGTCGTCCGCTGCACCAGAAGGGGGAGAAAGCGTACAGAGGGGACAAGAAGCAGAATAATAATTCATAATTTTCAAAAACACTGCAGATTTGGTTGTTTATACTGCGAGGTTGGTATGACCATGCATTGGTGGAAGTTGTTTCAATATCATTGCGAGTTTTCGGACCGTGTGTAGTTACTTTTACCCGTCCACGCGCTGCAAGTGACTTGTCCGGAATACTTTTATATTTGAGGGAAACGGCTCGCAAGCAGACCGACATGTTGTGACCTGACTGAAATATGGCCATGTCGAGGCATGTTTAACAGAGGTTCAACGTATGAACCAAAAATATCCTAAATATATACTGTAAAGGAGTAAAAAAGATTTTATCAAAGTCGACTTTGTTAATAGAAATAGAAATAATCTTTATTCAAATAAACTTAATATAAGCACTTTTGAATAGTCAAGTTTTTTTTATTCTACCGCTTATTCGGAATGCAGATTCATCACAAGAAGAATAAGCAAGAAACTTGTGTGTTGCTCTTTTAAATAAATATTGATTTAATTATATTTAATTAACAACAAGGATTAGGCATGCGACAATCAACATAGAAACCGCTACGCACTTAATCTCTGTTCAATCAGATAACATTGTCAGCGCTATGAATTTTAAGTTAGATATTTCCTACAAAAACATTATTATCATTTATAAATTCTTCAATTTTATAATAAGATTTTTTACAAAGAAAATATTTCAGAACAAATTACATTTTTTTTTTCTGGCAATTTGAGTTAAAAGTTGTGTTCCTCCACTAGGTACCTCAGTGTTACATATTACAATCGTCAAATAGCTTACTTTAGAAACAGTGTTTCGGTTCTAGTATCATATTTGACGACCTCGGTGGTCCAGCGGTCTAGCACACCGCTTTACGTCCGATGGTCGCGGGTTCGATTCCTCGCACGGCACAAACATTTGTATTCACGAGTATGATTGTTTGTATCGGTCTGGGTATTTTCTGTGTATAATAATATGTATGTTTTTAAAAAAAAATATCTCTGTATTTGTACCAGTTATCTAGTACCCAGAACACAAGGTATAGCTAGCTTAACTTGGGTCTAGATGGCGCTGTGTGAATTGTCCTGAGATTATTATTATTTTTTAAACTTTACAAAAATTCATCTCCCCTCTTGAGTATCAGTTATCTAGTACCTATAACACAAGCAGAAGTACAGTCGGCCGTTATTATTTATTATTATATTAGTAAAAGATATCTATACAAAACAGTTTGTAATTTCAAACTAACAGCTTTTCACTAAACACACATGAAAGTATATATGACATTTAAAAAAAAATGTCTGTCTGTGTATTTCTAATATTTGAAACTGCTATGCCAATTTTGACGGGACTTTCACTGTCATGTAGATGTTTTAAGCAGTAGCTTAGACTGCTTTTATATTACATACATTTTAACAACGACCATCGGACATCGGTCAGTCATGGAATTTAGAATAGAATAGAATAGAAAATTCTTTATTCAAAACCTAATTTAAGCACTTTTAAATAGACATATCTAGTTATTTTTTTAATCTACCACTCATTCGGATAGCTGTCTAACACATGAAAGTATATATGACATTTAAAAAAAAATGTCTGTCTGTGTATTTCTAATATTTGAAACTGCTATGCCAATTCAAAGTAGCTGTCTATAGAAGACGAACAAGAAACTTGCGTGTTGCTCTTTCAAATAATCATTGTTACATTGCATTTTTAAGTCTAAATGTGTGAATTTGAGCTATCAACTAGAACTAACTCATTAGAGTCTAAATATTAGTGTAATACTACGATTGGCTATCTTAATTTAAACTTTAAGACCTGTTATGCAAAGTAGCTGTCTATAGAAGACGAACAAGAAACTTGCGTGTTGCACTTTCAAATAATCATTGTTACATTGCATTTTTAAGTCTAAATGTGTGAATTTGAGCTATCAACTAGAACTAACTCATTAGAGTCTAAATATTAGTGTAATACTACGATTGGCTATCTTAATTTAAACTTTAAGACCTGTAAATCTTATTATATAAAGTACCTTGGTACCTTTTCCATAGCCTCTTCGGTTATAATCCTAATAAATCCAAGAAACTGTTCAGCAGACTATAAATAACTGGCTCCCTCATACGTGACTAAAACCTACTGGAAATAATTGACGAGAAGAAAATCCTTTAAACCTTTGTAAAAGTTTAAAAGCATCCAGCGCAGAAACTGCACGCTGCTCTTAAGGCACGGTTTGTTTAATACGATTGCGAGTTTTGGTATAAATATATATAATAAATATTAAATGAATAAATAAAATAAAGTTCTCGAAAATAAGAAAAAAAATAACTAATAACAATAAATACAATATTTAATCTTAATAATATTATATATAAACGCGAAAGTTTGTAAGTATGGATGTTTGTTACTTTACGCAAAAACTAATTCAAAATCATTTATTCATATAGGACATTTTAGCCGCTTATCAACAAGTTTTTTACATAATAATTTAAATTTTTTCCCTACCGTCCAGTTCGTTATGTAGATCCAATTGAGAAGAACTGGCAAGAAACTCAATTGAATTACTATTTTTTTAAAGCCAGTTTATTTACAATGTATATGTATATAGGTGTCTATGTCTAACATGAAATTAAAATCCCGTGCATGTACAACTATTGCAATGCACGCTCGTCATTCAAGTAATCGTTTAGTGAGTAATAGACGTTGCTCAGTAAATATGATTTAACAGATGTTTTGAATTTATTTAAGGGTAATTCCAGTATACCCTTTGGTATGTTATTGTAAATTTTTATACCTATTCTCATAAAACAGCCATTAACTTTTTCTAAACGATACTTTGAATGTAATGTAATGTAATTTTGATGAAAATTTCCAGTAATATACCTTATGCCTCAGAGTAATACATAGGCTATATTTTATACTGAAATTTAATATGGGTGAAATCGCAGCTAGTATAAAATAAATTAAGATTTTTCAGGCAACATCAAAGAAATACTAAATTTCGATATTCATTGATATAGTGATTATCTAGATATATAGATATAAATAAATAAAGAAATAATCTCAGGCCAATTCACACAGCGCCATCCAGACCCAAATTAAGCTAGCTAAAGCTTGTGTTATGGGGTACTACACAACTGATACAAATACACATATGTTTTTTTTTCGGAAACACATACATATTATACATAGAAAAAAATAGAATAGAATAGAATAGAATAGAAAATCATTTATTCAAATAAACTTACATTGAAGCACTTTTGAATAGTCATTACATTTTTTTTAATCTACCACTCGTTCGGTAAGCTGTCTCATCACAAGAAGAACGAGCAAGAAACTAGCGTGTTGCTCTTTTAAATAATTTTATTATTACTTTACATTTTTAAGTTTAAGTGTGTGAATACAAACCACCAATTAGCAGTAATTCAATTAAATACTCAAAAAGAAAAAATATTGAATACATAACCAACTGGTTAAACAATTAATAAGAGGAAATCAGTCATAGTGATTAGAGCAGACCAGTCCCTACAAGCAGCACCCGTTCACGAGTATGACGGATGAGCCAGCCATCACTGCGCTCGACCATATTTTAGAACTGGCAAGACCCGGCCCACCACGCCGCCACAAGTCTGGACATTTTAGTGAGCATGACTACTCAAAACACTAGACCACGTCAAAGCTTCACAATTGCCATCTGATAGTTATAGTATTCACATTTTACATAAGAATGCATGCGGCAATTAATACAAAAACCGCTACGCTTTCATATTTCTAAAATCAATCAATTAAATCAAGAAAGCAATGAGAAAATAAAATTATAACGTTGTATGCTAATAAACTAATTATTTACTTGATATGTTGTCATCTATGAATTCGTCTATCCTGTAATAGGCTTTCTGACATAAAAATTGTTTAATATAAGATTTGAATTGCCTCTCTGTCAGATTTAATGCAGATTCTGGCAGTTTATTATAAAATCTTATGCAATTACCATAGAATGAATTACTGATTTTGTGCAGACGGCATTTAGGTAAAATAAGCTTATTTATATTGCGTAAGTTTCTACTTGTACAGTCTTTGAGTTTTTTAAAACTCTCTAAGTTCTTCCGTGTATACATAATATTTTCATAAATGTATTGTGAAGTAACTGTGAGGATATTTGAGTCTTTAAAACACTGACGTAATGACTCTCTTGAACCCATACCATAAATAGAACGTATGGCTCTCTTTTGTAAAATAAATATAGTATTTATATCGGCTGCTTTATCCCACAGTAGTATATATATGACATAATGCTATGGAAATAACTAAAATATACAAGTTTAGCCGTCGCCACGTCTGTTAATTGCCTAATTCTTCTAATTGCATATGCAGCTGAACTGAGTCTATTGGCCAATTTTGAAATATGGGGCCCCCATTGTAATTTCGAGTCTACTGTAATACCAAAAAAAACTATCATTAACAAAATTTACTATTTCGTCATTAAGCAATAACTGTGTATTTATTAGTCTTACATTAGGAAGTGTAAATTTTATACACTTTGTTTTGCTGGAATTTAATAATAGGTTATTACATGTAAACCAATTTAATATTGCAGACATAGCACAATTTACATCGTCTAATTGATTACTTTGACTTTGAAAATACCCAGACCGATACAAACAATCATACTCATGAATACAAATGTTTGTGCTTGCGAGGAATCGAACATTTATTTAATATAAAATTTGAATTGCCTCTCTGTCAGATTTAGATTAGTAGATTCTGGCAGTTTATTATAGAATCTTACGCAATTACCATAAAATGAATTACTAACTTTGTGTAGACGGCATTTAGGTAAAATTAACTTATTTTTATTGCGTAAGTTTCTACTTGTACAGTCTTTAAGTTTCTTGAAACTCTCTAAGTTCTTCCGTGTATACATGATATTTTCATAAACGTATTGTGAAGTAACGGTGAGGATGTTTGATTCTTTAAAGCACTGAGCGATGTCAGAGAGGTTACAGAGTAATCGTCTATCGTGGTATGGGCATGTAATGCGTAGGAATGAAGATCATATCCTAAGGACGGTGTTACATATGAATGTGGATGGTTATAAGGGTAGAGGAAGACCGAAAAAGAGATGGATGGACTGTGTGAACGATGATATGGTGAGAAAGGGAGTAAATAACGGAATGATTGCGAACAGAGATGAATGGAAGACAAAAACATATTATGCCGACCCCAAATAAATGGGATAAGGAAGAAGCAGATGATGACGTGATTACTCTCTTGAACCCATACCATAAATAGAACGTATGGCTCTCTTTTGTAATATAAATATAGTATTTATATCGGCTGCTTTACCCCACAGCAGTATGCCATGACATTACGCTATGGAAATAATTAAAATATACAAGTTGAGCCGTCGTCGTATTTCATACACCGTGACCGTGTTTTCTAAAATAAAAGATTTTTCAAAAAAAAAATAGCGTAAACTACTCCTTATTACATGAGCTACCTGTCAAAAAAAGTCCCATCAGAATCGGTCCAGCCATTTCGGAAATTAGCCGGAACAAACAGACAGACAGACAAAAATTGTAAAAAATGTTATTTTGGTTTATGAACCGTATTTATATTCATATGCATGTAGTAAAAAACGGTTAATTAATTATTACAAACAGACACTCCAATGTCATTTATATGTATAGATGAATATATTGATAGCAGAAAGAGCAGCACGCAGAAGATGTCATGTTTGAATTATCCAGGATTATTATTATTAAAGTCAGAAATAACAAATTAATCATTACATTTCATACACCGTGACTTTATGTGTTAAATTCGTGCGAACATAGAAATCGAAACGAGACCTTAAGTCTGCGATTGTTACCACGTCCAGTGTTTGCTAAAGAGTTGTCTGCAAAAGTACGAGGACTTAGCTGGCTTAGAGAAAAGAGACTGACAGGTACGAGCGTGTTACACCTATATAAATTACATCTACCGACAAAGAACTTTCAGAAAGAACTTTGAGATAAAACTATATAATAGAGTGGGAGGTGTGCAGCTGATATTGCTGTAACCGTAACCGAATCCGAAATTAACTTTATTTTTCTAAAATAAAAGATTTTTCCAAAAAAAATAGCGTAAACTACTCCTTATTACATGAGCTATCTGTCAAAAAGAGTCCCATCAGAATCGGTCCAGCCATAGCAGTTTCAGAATGAACTTTGAGATAAAACTATATAATAGAGCGGGAGGTGTGCAGCTGATATTGCTGTAACCGTAACCGAATCCGAATTTAACTTTATTTTTCTAAAATAAAAGATTTTCCAAAAAACATAGCGTAAACTACTCCTTATTACATGAGCTATCTGTCAAAAAGAGTCCCATCAGAATCGGTCCAGCCATAGCAGTTTCAGAATGAACTTTGAGATAAAACTATATAATAGAGCGGGAGATACTGTGCTACTGATATTGGGATGTTACAGCGAACCGTAACCATTTTAACTTTATTTTTCTAAAATAAAAGATTTTTCCAAAAAACATTAAACTAAATCCGTTATTACATGAGCTATGTGTCAAAAAAAGTCCCATCAGAATCGGTCCAGCCATAGCAGTTTCAGAATGAACTTTGAGATAAAACTATATAATAGAACATGTGCAATATTGCTGTAACCGTAACCGTAACGAATTTAACTTTATTTTTCTAAAATAAAAGATTTTTCCAAAAAACATCCGAAATTTTCAAAAAAAGTACCATCAGACATCCCAGCCATAGCAGTTAAATTAACTTTGAGATAAAACTATATAATAGAACGGGTGGTGTGCAACTGATATTGCTGTCAGAACCGTAACGAATTTAACTTTATTTTTCTAAAATAAAAAATTTTTCCAAAAAACATAGCGTAAACTACTATGTCCTGTCAAAAAAAGTACCATCAGAATCGGACCAGCCATAGCAGTTTCAGAATGAACTTTGAGATAAAACTATATAATAGAACGGGAGGTGTGCATACGATATTGGGATGTTAGACTATTTGCTTTATCCGATATAAAAACCATAAGAGTTTCGGACAATATCGGATAGAAGTAATCTGAGACAAATGTAACCATTTTATTAGTCTATTTTCCGTATGTATTTACAAAAATGTGTGTTTATGTACTATCCGTATCCGTAACCGAATCCGAAATAAGAGTTTCCATAATATCGGATAGAAGCGGTCCTAATTGAGGCAAATGTAACCATTTATTTGCTATTTTCCGTAACCGTAACCGAACCTATCGGATATCCGGTATAAAATAATATATTTATATTCATATGCACATGCATAACAAATTTTTACTACATCGTAAAAAACGGTTATTTCAATATTACAAACAGACACTCCAATTTTATTTACATGTATAATATCCCAGTTACAGTTTACAAATCTGGATAAAATCTGTGCTTGTTTTATAGAATAAAAAAAAATAATAATCTCAGGACAATTCACACAGCGCCATCTAGACCCAAGTTAAGTTAGCTAAAGCTTGTGTTATGGGTACTAGACAACTGATACATATATATTGATATTTTTTTTGTAAATACATACATATTATACATAGAAATCGGTCTGGGTAGGCCGATACAAGCAATTATACTCTTGAATACAAATGTTTGTGCCGTGCGAGGAATCGAACCCGCGACCATCGGTTGTAAAGCAGTGTGCTTGACCGCTAGACCACGGAGGTCTATGGTACTAGACTACTGGTATACGTACATAAACACATAATTTTGTAAATACTTTCGATTATCTATACATGTAAATAAAATTGGAGTGTCTGTTTGTAATATTGAAATAATCGTTTTTTACTACATGCATATGAATACAAATACGGTACATACACCAAAATAACATGTTTTACAATTTTAATGTCCGTCTGTCTGTCTGTTTCGGCGAATCTCTGAAATGGCTGTACCGATTTTGATGAGACTTTTTTGTCAGGTAGCTCATGTAATAGGAAGTAACTTATGCTATCTTTTATTTTAGAGAAATAAAGTTAAACTCCACGCGGACGAAGTCGCGGATACAGCTAGTGTTTTAATATTATAGTATTGGAATTTTTTACAGGATTCCTTGACCATGAGCAGCGTATTAAAGATTTTACAATGTTTGGAAGGTTTCAACTCGTCAGCAGAGGTTTCGGCTACCTATATTTTAGAAAAATTCTTTTATTTTAGAAAAATAAAGTTAAACTCCACGCGGACGAAGTCGCGGATACAGCTAGTGTTTTAATATTATAGTATTGGAATTTTTTACAGAATTCCTTGGCCACTAAGCAGCGTATTAAAGATGTTATAATGTTTTTAAGGCTTGATGTCGTAAAGAAATTTCTTCTGGGACTAAATCTACTCGAGTGCACTGCACAATATCTTTAATGTTGCAGAAAATGCTCAGTATTTTAACATCATCATTACATAGTATAAAACAAAGTCGCTGTCCCTATGTATGCTTAAATCTTTAAAACTACGCGACAAATTTTGAAGTGGTTTTTTTAATGGATAGAGTAATTCTAGAGGAAGGTTTATGTGTATAATACATGCACACCCGAACAAAGCCGGGGCGAGTAGCTAGTTACATAGTATAAAACAAAGTCGCTGTCGCTGTCTGCCCGTCACTATGTATGCTTAAATCTTTAAAACTACGCGATGAATTTTAAAGTGGTTTTTTTAATGGATAGAGTGATTCTAGAGGATGGTTTATATGTATAATACAAGTACACCCGTGCGAAGCCGGGGTGGATAGCTAGTTAATATTATAAACGCGAAAGTAACTCTGTCTATCTCGCTTTTACGCCAAAACTACTGAACCTCTTTAAATGAAATTTTGTACACATATTCGTGGAGGTATAGGAATGAACATAGTATAGGTACATTTTATTAAAAATAATTAAATAAAAAAGAAAATATCAACATTTTGCTGATTCAGCGCCATGTGGCAGCCAGTAATGAAGTTATTATGATTCATTTTTATTGTAATGATCATTTTGAAATTCAAATTAAAAAATCATTTATTCATGTAGGACATTTTAGCCGATTATGAACGACAAATTTTTTAAATTATAATTTTTTCCCTACCGTCCAGTTCGGTATATAGATCCAATTGAGAAGAACTGGCAAGAAACTCAATTAAATATTTTATTTTATTTTATTTTAAAAGCCAGTTTATTTACAATGTATATTTATATAGGTGTCTATGTCTAATGTTAAACGAAAATCCCGTGCATGAACAACTATTGCCATGCACGCTCGTCATTGAAGTAATAAGATCTCCGATGCTTTTTTGATGGATCCAATGCGAGCAAAGCCGCTGTTAAAAGCTAGTATACATAGAAAACAGAATCGAAACCGCGATCATCGACGTTCTAAACCGCTAAACCACCGGGGCCGGGGGGAAAAGGATTGTTAGTAATGTGGACTCTCGACCCCATTGCTAGCAATGTACCATGTCAGGTTGACCTCCACGCGGTTCCCCCTGGAAACCATCATGATAAATTCCTGGTGATTTTGTCACGATGGGCTACCTGACCTGACCTCATGTTCATCTTATCATCCTCCACTGGTGTCCTGCCAGCGTAAACCGTTAGCGCAGGCGGGTGCATATATCCATTATCATCCATAAAAAAAACAGTACCAGTGCCCCTCACTGTCGTCTGAGTGTTCGTCCCTGGGAAAGGTACTCCAGGGAAACGTCAAATAATTCACTCACTATCGAATCCAATTTAATGGGTCCAATGCGAGCAAAGCCGCTGTTAAAAGCTAGTATACATATACAGTACACATAGAAAACTAAATCGAATCCACGACCAAAGAAAGTAATGCGTAGTGTAGCGTTATAACATACCTATAACGGTGTAACATTATCACGAGGAACATCAAATAATTCACTCACAATCCCGGATATCAGGACAATAACAAAACCGTATATCGCTCCCTAGGCAATTGAATTATAAATTATTCTATCAATCTTTGCCTATCACTTACTTTCTTCCTTCAAAATTGATCACCACTAAAATGTCAGACAAGAATACCTAGCTTAGGGATAAAAGGTATAAAAAATATATTGTCCCTAATACCGGCTCATTTTACAGTGTATTGGAGTGTCGAGTCGGCTGTGATCCATCAATCACACGCTTTAATGACACTTATAAAGTATACAGGTTCTATTAAACAACATATACTGAACATAAACAAATAGAATAATATAAATCACCATGGAATAAAATAGAATAGAAGTAGAAATAATCTTTATTCAAATAAACTCAATATTAGCACTTTTGAATAGTCACAATTTTTTTATTCTACCGCTCATTCGGAACGCAGATTCATCACAAGAAGATAGAGCAGGAAACTTGTGTGTTGCTCTATTAAATAAATATTGAATAGAATAGAACTAGAATAAAAACTCAATTTAAGCACTTTTGAATAGTCAACATTTTTTTAAATCTACCGCTTATTCGGAAAGAAGAAGAATAAGCAAGAAACTTGTGTGTTGCTCTTTTAAACAATCCTTGTAAGTTCACATTTTACAAGTCGAAACTTGTGAAACTACCAACGAGCACTAATTTATTTAGGCTCAAATATAAAAACACAATAAGATTAAATCAGTCGTAGTGATAAGAGCAGACCAGTCCCTACAAGCAGCACTCGTTCACGAGTATGACGGATGAGTCAGCCATCACTGCGCTCGACCATATTTTAGGGAGCCCAATGACCCGGCCCACCACGCCGCCACATGTCTGGACATTTAAGTGAGCATGACTACTCTTTCCACTCGACCACGTCATTGATTTACATTAGTAAGGATAAGGCATGGCATCTAATCACTATGACTGATTTCCTCTTATTATTTGTTTGTATTCACACACTTAAACTTAAATTGTGAGTAAGAATAAAATTATTTAAAAGAGCAACATGCAAGTTTTTTCTCGTTCTTCTGGTGATGAGACAGCTTTCCGAACGAGCGGTAGATTGAAAAAAATGTGATGACTATTCAAAAGTTCAATGTAAGTTTATTTGTATAAATGATTTTCTATTCTATTCATTCGACAATGAACATAGCTATGCACTTAATATCTGTTCAATCAGATAACATTGTCAGCGCTAAGAATTTTAAGTTAGATATTTCCTACAAAAACATTATTGTCATTTATAAATTTTTCAATTTTATAATAAGTTTTTTTTTATAAAGAAACTTTTTTATGAGAAATAAGAATCATTTTTCTGGCAAATTGAGTACAGACTTTGGCAGTTTGTAAAACCTTACAATTCCTTACAATACATTGCAATTCCCATAAAACGAATTGCTAACTTTCATCAAACGGCAGTTAGGTACAAACTACAAACGAGTTTTTGTTGATATTGTGAATATACAACGCATGACAAATTTATTAAACTGAATGATATTTGGTTGTCATGTAAGGTACTCAGATACCCTCAAGGTAAAAAAAACCTACCCACTTTTTTATCATTACATAGTATAAAACAAAGTCGCTGTCGCTGACTGTCCCTATGTGTGCTTAAATCTTTAAAACTACGCAATGGATTTTGAAGCGGTTTTTTTAATAGATAGAATGATTCAAGAGGAAGGTTTATGTGTATAATACATGTACACCCAGGCGAAGCCGGGGTGAGTAGCTAGTCACGCATAAAACAAAGTCGCTGTCGCTGTCTGTACCTATATGTAACTACGCAACGGATTTTGAAGCGTTTTTTTTAATAGATAGAGTGATGCAAGAGGAAGGTTTATATGTATAATACATGTACACCCGGGCGAAGTCAGGACGAGTGACTAGTCACGCATAAAACAAAGTCGCTGTCGCTGTCTGTACCTATATGTAACTACGCAACGGATTTTGAAGCGTTTTTTTTAATAGATAGAATGATTCAAGAGGAAGGTTTATATGTATAATACATGTACACATGGGCGAAGGCCGGCCGAGTATCTAGTCACATACAAAACAAAATCGCTATCGCTGTCTGTCCGTACATATGTATGCTTAAATCTTTAAAAATACGCAACGGATTTTGAAGCGATTTTTTTTTAATAGATAGAGTGATTCAAGAGGAAGGTTTATATGTATAATACATGTACACCGGGGCGAAGCCGGTGGGAGTAGCTAGTTTTAAATAAAAGCAAGGAAATCTGTTGGCCTACTTGATGGAAAGTGGTAATAGTTAATATTATCTAATCTGCTACGTGCATACCTATAATGCACATATTTCTGCAAAACTTAGGCTGGACTTGACCAAAGAAACTGATCGCGTTTAGTTCGAACTGAACGCGATTAAAACGTTTAAACGTATTCAAAGCTTCATTCTGCATTTCACCACTACAAATTTCGCTAAACACGTTTATAAATTCATAACGTCTGATTTCCTACGGTTAACTCTTTAAACGTAGTTAAAGCAGCTGTCAGTTGTCTAGTACCCATAACACAAGCTCTGCTTAGCTTGGGACTAGACGGCGCTGTATGAATTGTCCTGAGATATTGATTGAATTTATTTGTTACCGTTTGACAATATGCTAACCTTTAACTTTCATATTCAAAATCTGTCAATGATCATATACGCATTATCATACGCAATCATTGTAATCTGTCAAGTAAATTAAAAACTAGCCAGGAATCTCCGATTTTCATTACACCATCAAGATCCTCTTCTCACTAAAAGGCGTAAACATACGTTGTGATACTAAACTAGGTTCATTCTAATACCTCAAATGTATTATAAAAATAACCTAGAATACTTTATATATATATATATTCTATCTGTCCCGGCAAACGTTTTGCCTTAAAATAAAAAAAAATTAGGGGTGGACTACCCCTAACATTTAGGGGGATGAAAAATAGATGTTGGCTGATTCTCAGACCTACTCAATACGCTCACAAAATTTCATGAGAATCGGTCAAGCCGTTTCGGAGGAGTATGGGAACGAAAACTGTGACACGAGAATTTTATATATAAGATATATATATAAAAAACAAATATTTTTTACAAAAAACCAAAAAGTAATATATCAACATTTTGCTTGCTTCGGCGTCAACTAGCTGTAATGAAGTTATGCGAGCGAAGCACCGGGTAAAAGCTAGTAGATACATAAAATACACTTTACACTGAGTAATAAATACGTGTAATGGCTCTCCAGTACTATCTGCGTACGTCAGAAAATGCTTATCGTAGTTAATATTTCATTCCTGCACTTAATTCGTAACATAAAATAAGAATGGAATTTTATGTGGCTTGCCCCGACTGGTTTATTATCGTTGTTTTGTTGGTGATCGTGTGTAACGATCTTTTTTTATGGAATGTACGAAATTCGTAAAAATTGTTATGAGTTGAGCAAATTTTTTTTTTATTAAACGTTCTACGTATTCTGGACTGAGATGTTGTCATATTGCTGTAATGGAATGCTGCATCCGACTGCGCTAGCAGTTTATCGTCATACTCGTGAACGGGTACTGCTTGTGAGGAATGGTCTGTTCTTGTTACGAACACAGATTAGACTTATTGCTTTTGCAATAGCATATGCTGGTGGTCACTCTATTCTCCTAAATTTGAATTTAAATTCATTTGTATTATTGTAAACATGTACAACATTTATTTGAAAATAATACGAGCTTCTTCTCAGTTCTTCTCACCTTGTAATCATTCCGAACTGACGGTGGATTTGACATATCATAAGAGTCTGTAACAAACCTACATGATATAATATAAACATGAGATCATGTCAGTCAACCCATCGTGGCAAATTTACCGAGAATTTGTCATGATGATTTCAAGGGGAAACCGCATGGAGATCAAGTTGACATTTATAAGTAATAATGAAAGCAAAATAAAATTTAATCGACTACCGAATAAAGAAATGTATTTAGTTATTAATCAGGTATCAACTGCTATTGCAGTTACTAACTTACTTTATATATCTATTACATAAAGAAAGTTAGTATGTTACTAGCGACCCGTTCCGGATACGCATTAAAAATCTTTAAAAATCTCTGCTTTCCTATACTACAACACGCATATATTATACATATAAACCTTCCTCTTGAATCGCTCTATCTATTACTAAAAACTGCATTAAAATCCGTTACCTAATTTAAGAGATATAAGCGAACAGACAGTTTCGTCAACTTCGTTTTAAATCTTGTAAAAAAACATTGTGAACGAAGGACTGTATATATATATATGGCTGGTAGATATAATTATGCAAACACGGGTTTTAGGAAGAAATAATATAATATTATATACAAAAGTATAACAGCAGAACAAGAATTACAATGACATATATATTTTTCTATATAAAAATAATAGGTAAAAAACAGACTACTTCGACTCTGCCCAATCCCACCCTAACCTGCTTATAGTCAGTGCGGTCGACTACGCACCGAGGAGTAATATCCGACATACGCGACAACGTCGCCCGAGGCACGTTCTCATTGACCCCGACGACCCCATAACAGCAGGTAACCTCCCCACGGGCCCACCCGTTCCACCCCGACCACACTTTTACACACACACACGACACCGTCCTCGCCGGCGAAGACGACGACCTCAAACACTCAATATCGCGCATTCAACCGGGCCTCTCCGATCGATCCCCCGTCCAATTCAAACGGGGGTCGAAATTACGACGGGCTGAGCCGAGGTTCGAACCCCTAGTGGTGCCCTCAGACTAAAGTCGTATCCGTCAGACAGGAGTTGGCCTTCAGCCGCTCCATAAGACCTTCCTTGGTTTGGAATGCCATCTGCACTCGTCCCATAACGTCCGGTGAAGCTGTAAAGGCCAGCTACGGCCAACAGCATTAGAGTAGTCCGAAAAATAAAAACAAATAATACCTAAAGAGGTGCGTCGTGCACAAGCATGCAAAGCATTTTAATATCAATGTAAAGTAAGAAATAGTTCCAACTCCTTTACATAATTCAACATCTGAACAATCAGTATTCCATCAGTCGCAATGTTACAAGTAAAAAATAATAACCGTAAAGAATACAGGCACATCACGCGACAATACTGTAGTCGCGGCTGATAAGGAACACAAAACATCTAAAAGCCCCGCGGAAGCCGGCCGCCGCCTCTCTCCCTACTTTCGTACTATCTTTGCTTGAAATATGGAAACAGACATCCAGTTGAATAGGAGTATTTAGACTACATATTTAAACGTATTCACTGCGGTTGTAAAACGACAGTATCATCCAAAAAATTTTAAACGCAAACAATAAGTTTTGCTATTCATAAAGGACTAGGCTTTGCACGGGTGTACATGTATTATATATATCCCATCAAAAACATAAATGTGAAATGATAGCCGAGTTTAATATTATGATATATGCCTTGATTGTTGACTTCTACGACAAAAGATATGAGATCTAAATGGGTGCCAAGTTCAATGGTCTGTCCTGAAATGTATTTATAACAATATAAAATATCATTTCTTCTTATAACTTAGGATAATATACTGTAGCCTAAGGTCTAACTATTCCATTGTTCCATTTTTTCCTTTATATTCACCTAATTACCTATCTGCATGCCAAATTTGAACTTCCTAGGTCATCTGGAAGTGGGTTATAATTTTGATCTATAGTTGATCAGTGATAAAAATGACGATTTTTGGACATTAATATCTAAATAACCGTTTGAGATATGTTTATGAAATTTGGAACACATATTTATCTCGCAAGTCTCAATATATGAACCAAATTTGACAGGTTTATGTGAAAGAGTTTTTGAGTTATGAGGGGGTCAAAAGTGGCTCCAAATGGTTCGTGTAAATATACACACGGTGCTGCTCGCCAGTTTACTTGAAACTCGGCTTGACACGCTACCGCGTGTCTAGACAAACCTTCCTCTTGAATCACTCTATCTATTAAGAAAAACCTTCTAAATTCTAAATTCTGTACAAAAGGTGCCTCATCCTTGTTAATATTTAATTAAAACAACATTTATTTAAAAGAACAACACACAAGTTTCTTGCTCATTCTTCTTATAATGAGTGTGTGTTCCGAATAAGTGATATAACAAAAATGTGACTGTTCAAAAGTGCTTATATTAAGTTTATTTGAATAAAGATTATTTCTATTTCTATTCATTGCCTGATGATGAATTATCTAGGAGTATATTTTTTTTTTGCGTATGATAATGGCAAGGTGCACCCGCCTGCGCTAACGGATTACGCTGGTGGGGCACCAGTGGCGGATGATAATATGAGCACGAGGTCAGGTCAGTTCGCCCATCGTGATAAATTCACCTGGAATTTATCACGATGGTTTCCAGGGGGAACCGCGTGGAGGTCGACCTGACATGGTATATTGATAGCAATGGGAGTTACTAGTTCCCATTACTAACAGTTCCCTTCCCCCTTATCTACGAGTATAATAACGGTGTAGAAATAATAACAATCGGTAATTTGTAACATAGAGAGAGAAAACAGTTCTAGTAGCGTTGGTCAGGTTTCCGCACTAAATATGTGCGGTCTCACGCATGCTAATTGTAGTGGAATTAAACAAAATAATACCAATAATAATACATACATACAGAAAAAGTCGCTAAAGATCTGGCAATAGAACTAAAAATACAATGGCAGGTAGAAACAGTGAAAACTCTCCCAATTATTATCCAGTCAACAGATGTCATCTCAGCATCCCTACACACTAGCCTCAAGATATTACAACTTCACCCACTTACTTTCATCCTTCTCCAAAAAGCTATAATGTTAAACACTTGTAGAATAGTCCGCAAATTTTTGTCTTCCACTTAAAAATTATCCATCCTCATCATTCATCAGGTATACTATCATTGTTTGGGGATTTTTACCCGCAATGATCAGTCTATTACCCCATCAAAGGGAGATATGATCCGTAACTCTAAACTATAGAGGATCATAGAGTTACCGGTTTAGAGTTACACCGAAGAAATTCGAGAATATAAAATGTATGAATGAAAACAATAATAGTAATAATCTCAGGACTATTCACACAGCGCCATCTAGACCCAAGTTAAACTAGCTAAGCTAAGCTTTTGTTATGGGTACTAGACACCTGATGCAAATACATAGATATATTTTTTCGTAAATACATATTATACACAGAAAACAGCCAGACCGATACAAACAATCATACTCATGAATACAAATGTTTGTACGCGAGGAATCGAACCCGACCATCGGAAGTAAGTTGGTGTGCTAAACTGCTGGACCACCGAGGCCGTCAAACCAATACATAAAGTAATGAAATATTGCTATCATTTGCTTACATAGAGTTTACAAATATCTGAAGAGTGTTGCTACCATCGGCGTCACCTCTAAACAAATCGTTTGTAAATTCCTTTAACTTTAAATGACTCTTTACGAGGACAGTTCTCAATTACTTCGAGTAATTCCACGAAGTTATATTTATGCAGAAACTCTAGACGGTCAATTAGAATTTTCTACAAAACCACTGAAGAAATAATGTCTCACTGAATATACATATACTAGCTTTTGCCCTTGGATTTGCTCGCGTTAATTTATCCCCTTAGGGGTAGAATTTATCAAAATCCTTTCTTAGGAGATGCCTACGTCATAGTAGCTTTATGCATGCAAAGCCTCAGCTCTCAAACCTCTCAGCCCGATCGGTTTAAAATTGACAAAGTTTCATATAAACTTTCATCCCCCATTTTATCCCTGTGGGGGTAGAATTAATCAAAATCCTTTCTTAACGGATGCCTACGTCATAACATCTACTTGCATGCCAAATTTCACCCGATACCTCATTTGGGCTGTGCGTTGATAGATCACTATGTCAGTCACCTTTGAGTTATATATATTTAGATTGTGGTTTGATTATATGATGGCTTTATTCTTTAAGTAGCCGCTAGTAGTAGCGAAATTTGCGACAAACTGCATTCTTATTTCACACAAAGCAAAACTTTTCCCCAGCGAACTAACTACCATTTGGTTGCCGCTAACGTTAATCTGAATTTTTATAACCAACGCCGCGCCAAACAAGTTGAAAAAAACCGTTTAAAACGGCCACTCCCGTCTGAAATTTGGAATAGAACAAATTACCCTTATTTATCTTAGTTAATTGCGCTGTTTGTTTGTTTGTTCGTTGTAAAAGATCCGTGCAGAGCAAACAGGCGGGGACGCCGGCCCGGGTACAACAAATTACTTTTTGACGGGTTTAAAACTTGTTTTATGTAGCATGCACGAGTTCAACAGATGGGCTTGTAACGGCTCGTCTACTACAACTTTCAAGGTAGTGTTTGTATAAAAATTTGCGAACAGATAATGTATGTCGGACTAAGTTAGGTAATATGGGAGTGTAGTATAAAGGGATACATTTTTTTATTTATTGCATCTGAAAAATTTTTTTTTTTAATATATTTGAATGGAGTACCCGCCTGCGCTATCGGTTTACGCTGGCGGGGCACCAGTGGAGGATGATAAGATGAACATGAGATCAGGTCAGTTAGCACATCGTGACAAATTCACCAGTAATTTATCACGATGGTTTCCAGAGGGAACCGCGTGGAGGTCAACCTGACATGGTACATTGTTAGCAATGAGATCATCAGTCCACATTACTAACAATCCATTTTCCCCCCAATATAACAAATTAAATATAGAGTGTGAACTTATAATAGTCAGTTTTGTTTAAGTAATCTTAAAGCAGACTCAAGTGTAATCGCTCCTAAGGTTAGCTGAAAAAAATCTATTTTCAGCGATAAGGCGGCCCCTTATTTCCTCTACGGTTGTAATATTCCAAAGGTACTAAAAATACATATATTAATCTTAATATTTGGCTCATTGGCTCCCTAAAATATGGTCGAGCGTAGATGGCTGGCTCATCCGTCATACTCGTGAACGAGTGCTGCTTGTAGGGACTGGTCTGCTCTTATCACTACGGCTGATTTAATCTTATTGTATATTTATATTTGACCCTATAAATTAGTGGTGGTTGGTAGTTTGTATTCACACGTTTCGACTTGTAAATGGAAACTGACAAGGATTATTTAAAAGAGCAACACACAAGTTTCTTGCTCGTTCTTCTTGTGATGAGACAGCTTTCCGAACGAGCGGTTGATAAATAAAATTGTTATGACTATTCAAAAGTGCTTAAACTAAGTTTATTTGAATAAATGATTTTCTATTCTATTCTATTCTCCTAATTTTGACAGAGAAGGAAAACTGTTCTTAAGAATAACCGAAGAATAAGAACACCATAACCTACAACCTTTCCATCGTATAAAGTAGTATCCCACAGTAACACTTTGCTAACAGCCAATTTCGTAAACAGCTACTCAAAGAATAATCTAGAATTTACAGTTCTTAAGAAGGAAAACTATATTTATACATGCAATAAATAATTGTCACTGTTCGTCTTTTGTTTTTTTATTGCAATTGATATTTTCACAATAGAAGCAAATTAATTTCATTTATCCACAATTACGTCGAACAGACAATATCTTTGATATATACCAATAAATAATTTTATCTTATATATATATTACTAGCTTTTGTCCGCGGCTTTGCTCGCGTTAATTTATCCCCTTAGGGGTGGAATTTATCAAAATCCTTTCTTAGGGGATGCTTACGTCATAGTAGCTTTATGCATGCAAAGTATCAGCCTGATCGGTTTAAAACTGACAAAGTTTCATATAAACTTTCATCCCCTATTTTATTCCCCTTGGGGGTAGAATTAATCAAAATCCTTTCTTAGCGGATGCCTACGTTATAACATCTACCTGCATGCCAAATTTCAGCCCGATCCGTTCAATGGTTTGGGCTGTGCGTTGATAGATCACTATGTCAGTCACCTTTGAGTTATATATATTTATTATAATTTTTAGTAATAGTAATATTAATTATATATAAATTGTAGTTCAGAAATACAATTAATGATACAATGTGGTTGTGCGTGGCAGAAACGCACATTGGAGGACCTCTATTCATCCAAATGATCAGGATAGTATTTGGTTTGCTTGCCACCATCTTAGTATAAAAATGTTTCTGGCGGGTAGAGCGATGAGGATATTCAGCAGCTGGTATTAATCTGAACAATATCTCTGATCGTGATGTTGACGAATTATAGCTACACGGACAGAGTGGCAGGAAGAAGTTAGTTCTATTAAAACTTTAAGTATTTAGAGATTTAATGGGCAGGCTCTCATTGGGACAGCTGTTCACAAAGTACTAAAGTATTTTTCTCGTGATTATAGGAATAAGTTATCTTAAAAGTGATTAATGAAAAAAGTTATCAGTATAATAAGAAGAATATATATATATTAAGTTAATATTATTGACATTCATCTATACATATAAATAAAATTGGAGTGTCTGTTTGTAATATTGAAATAACCGTTTTTTACTACATGCATATGAATATAAATACGGTACATACACCAAAATAACATTTTTTACTATTTTTGTCCGACTGTCTGTCTGTCTGTTTGTTACGGCTAATCTCTGACATGGCTGGATCGATTTTGACGGGACTTTTATTGGCAGGTAGCTGATGTAATAAGGAGTAACTTAGGCTACTTTTATTTTAGAAAATGTTTAAATCATCGCGAATGAAGTCGTGGGGAACAGCTAGTTACAAATAAGTATGGATTAAATTGGCAATATATTTAAATATATATAACTCAAAGGTGACTGACATAGTGATCTATCAACGCACAGCCCAAACGACTAATCGGATCGGGCTGAAATTTGGCATGCCAGTAGATGTTATGACGTAGGCATCCGCTAAGAAAGGATTTTGATGAATTCCACCCTTAAGAGGATAAATTAACGCGAGCGAAGCCGCGGGCAAAAGTTAGTACATTAATATATTGCCAATTGCATTATACATGCATACATGTACATAAACGTACATATATTATGGATACACACAATCATATCAAACCGATAAAAAGATACCAATATGTTACTTTAAAACATCTAGTAAAAAGGAACTACTAAAAAGTCTCAGCATATTCCTGCAT
Organism: Achroia grisella; assembly: GCF_030625045.1. Lineage (NCBI taxonomy): Eukaryota > Metazoa > Arthropoda > Insecta > Lepidoptera > Pyralidae > Achroia > Achroia grisella. Next base: position 29,651 of record NW_026712880.1, on the reverse strand, counting down.
CTGAACATACAATGCTTCGAAACTATAATTCGAAAAATAATCTTTATTCAAATAAACTTAATATAAGGACTTTTGAATAGTCACATTTTTTTTATACTACCACTTCGGAACGCAGACTCATCACAAGAAGAATGAGTGGGAAACTTGCGTGTTGCTCTTTTAAATAAATGTTGTACTAAGTAAACACAATACACATATTAACAAGGTATGCGACAATCAATGTAGAAACCTCTACTAAAAAAAAACTAACTTAAAATTAATAATAATAATAATACAAGAATTACAAGTTATTTAATCTACATTCCTTGTCCCTAGTGCACTTTCCCCCCTTTCTGGGGCAGTGGACTCCACAGCAACAGCAGTTATGACTTCGGTGCCGGGCAGCACTCCATCTTCCGGATACTCCCCAATGTCATCTGTGCTTCCTGGTGCCGCTCCACGTGTCATCCTCTCCGACCTGCTCCGCCTCCTACGCCACTGTTGCACGAACTGCTGTAGCGGTCTAAAATTATCCACCGTAGACACGAGATCCTGGTAGTAGACCGGTCCCTCCTCATCGTTGTCTCGACGTATGCCGTCCAGCATCACCATCCTCGCGTCGCCTTACAGCCGACACTCCCACAGGGCATGGTGGACGACCTCGTCTTTAGCCCCGCAGTAGCAGCCACTCTGCTCGCTGAGCTTTATGGTATGCAGACGCTTCCTAAACCAGCCGTGTCCAGTGATCTGGGGATCTGAGGATCGCCTCGTAGTCTGGCTCGACCCACGTAGACCTCAACCGCATACCTACATCGGCGAAGAAACGATGCAGCTGTCTGCCATCCGCGGAGGATGTCCAGCGACCCTGCGTACCATACTCGTTCTATACCCCGCGTTTACGCCTGCTCAAATTCAAATTCAAAAATCATTTATTCATGTAGGACATTTTAGCCGCTTATGAACGTCACGTAACGTAATTTTTACATTATAATTTTATTTTTTCCCTACCGTCCAGTTCGGTATATAGATCCAATTGAGAAGAACTGGCAAGAAACTCAATTGAATTACTTTTTTTTTTAAAGCCAGTTTATTTACAATGTATTTTTATATAGGTGTCTATGTCTAACATTCAATGAAAATTCAGTGCATGAACAACTATTGCCATGCACACTCGTCATTCAAGTAATCGTTTAGTGAGTAGGCTTTGCTCAGTAAATATGATTTAACAGATGTTTTGAATTTATTTAAGGGTAATTCCAACATATCCTTTGGTATCTTATTGTAAATTTTTATACCTATTCCCATAAAAGACCTATTAACTTTTTCTAAACGATACTTGGGGACAGCAAAAAATCTTTAAATCTAGTATTAATATTACGAATATTGCTGTTTTTTGGAAATAAGTCAAGATTTTTATGAACATATAGGATATTTGAATATATAAATTGAGAAGCAACGGTGAGAATAATTGCCTCTTTGAATTTTTCTCTTAATGAGTCACGACTTTTCATACAGTAGATCGCTCGAACGGCACGTTTTTGTAATATGAATATATTTTTAATAGCTGCCGCTTTTCCCCATAGTAATATTCCATAAGAGAGTAAACTATGAAAATAACTGAAATAGACCAATCTAGCAGTATCAGTATCAGTGTACTGTCTAACCTTACGCACGGCAAAAGCTGCTGAACTTAGTTTCGCTGCAAGACTTTGAATTTGTGCACCCCATTGTGTTTTATTATCTAGTGTGATTCCTAGAAAGACAGTAGATTCTATAAATTCGAGAGATTCGTCATTTAATTTAATATTGCAATTAGTATTAAAACTTTTAGACAGAGAGAAATTAACACATTTTGTTTTTTTAGCGTTTAACATAAGATTGTTCAACTCCGGTGAGGGCGCGGACTCGCACTCCTCATGCATAGGCGACGTTAACAATCTAAAACATCATTAATAACGGTACATCCGTAATATTCACAGTACATAGTTAGCACGTTTGTGTAGCCCCAACTAATGACTCGCGCCGCACCGTGACTGGAATTACGAGTCTCTTACAGAAACATCCCTTATTTAGCGAAATTGAGCATTTTTCGTCATAAATTTTAAAGCGAATTAGCCAGCGTTGGCTATTATAATGTGGAAACACTTTACCGAAGGGCGGGGTCAGCGAGATCCATTTAAGAGAGAGCCTGCCACGGTTCTTATATAAAAAAAAACATCTATTAAAAAGAGCAACACACAAGTTTCTTGCTCATTCTTCTTGTGATGAATCTGCATTCCGAATGAGTGGTAGAATCAAAATATGACTATTCAAAAGTGCTTGTAATGAGTTTATTTGAATAAAGATTATTTCTATTTCTATTTCTAGAGGACTTTTGTTTATTATCAACTAGCTGTGCCCATGACTTCGTACGCATGGAATTTAAAATTATTTTTCTAAAATAAAAGTACTACTTAATACATCAGCTACCTGCCAATGAAAGTCCCGTCAAAATCGATCCAGCTATTTCAGAGATTAGCCGGAACAGATAGACAGACAAAAAATGTTATTTTGGTGTATGTACCGTATTTATGGTTCTGTTTCTAATATTGAAATAACCGTTTTTTACTATATGCATATGAATATAAATACGGTGCATATACCAAAATAATATTTTTTACAATTTTTGTCTGTCTGTCTATCGGTCCGTTTGTTGTTAATGTAATAAGGAGTAACATAGGCTACTTCTATTTTAGAAAAATAAAAATGAATTCCACGCGAACGAAGTAGCAGGAACAGCTAGTAATTTAAAAAAAATTAAAAACTTTGAACGTCTGTCTTGTATAAAATGTACATTTTGAATAGTACCATTTTTCTATTTAACCGAGGAATTGTTCAGATAACGTAGTACTTTAAGTGCACGCATCCTCTTAACAAGGCAGTTAATTTTTAATGATTAGTTCCAAGGCCGTAGAGCGGCCGAGTGCACGTTATTTGGTTTATTAATATCATAGGCTAAATACATTTCCGCTGCCCTTGTGTGATTCTGTGGGATAATGTAATTATTATATAGCTATTTTGAAACTTTTCGCCACGCACAACCACATTGTGGAATCACCTTCCAGCAATGGTCCATTGTCGATTCCACCCCAGGTCTTGTGCTGAAAAACAGCGTTGCAGCGCTCCAGCCGCTGCAGCATTATGCTGAGCACGGACCTATTCAGTAGATACGCACACATGTAATTTGTGTACTGTTTTTTTTTTGTAATTGTCACACTGTTTGTTATTCTTGTTTGTTTAATGTGTGTTTTAGTTTTTTCTTCTACTGAAGAAATATCATTTCAATGGTATTTCTTTTTGAAACCTTTTATGTTTAATTCCGAAAAATATGAGTGTTTTAGTTTTGTCTTCTACTTTGTACATATGAGTATGATTGTTTTTGTGTTTGTGTTTGACAGCAAGTCTCATTGAAGAAATCTCGTTTCGTAATGTCTGTTTACTTCACGTCACGTCACGTAAAGTCACGTCACGTCACGTCTTGTCAGGATACGTCACGTCACGTCACGTCATTTAAGATCACATCACATCACATCATCATTACATAGTATAAAACAAAGTCGCTGTCGCTGTCTGTCCGTCCCTATATACATAGGTTAAATCTTTAAAACTACGCAATGGATTTTGAAGCGGTTTTTTTTACAGATAGAGTTTTTCAAGACAAAGTTTTATATGTATAACTAGCTTTTGCCCGCGGCTTCGCTCGCGTTCATTTATCCCCTTAGGGGTGGAATTTATCAAAATCCTTTCTTAGGGAATGCTTACGTTATAGTAGCTTTTTGCATACAAAGTCTCAGCCCAATCGGTTTAAAATTGACAAAGTTTCATACAAATTTTAGTGAGCACGACTACTCATTCCACTCGGCCACGGTTATTTCAATATTACACTCCAATTTTATTTATATGTATAGATATATACAGATGATTATTGAAATTAAATAATAATATGTACTTCCGCAAAACATCTACTTTGATAAAATAGTTATCAAGGTAACCTATTTTATTAAAGAGATCATAGGAAGTACATATTATTATTTAATTTCAATAAAAAGTAAATTCTTAAACCTCTACAGACATTGGTCTCGATAGTAATTGATGGTGATACAACTTAGGTGCAGAAGGATACCTTTGGGAACGATAAATCTTTTGCCGAGACACCATATATTGGGCGTGAGACAAGTTAGTACTCCCACAATTGATATATATACTAACTCTAACACTAGGGATTGTTGATTTTTGTATAAACACATATACGATACACACATAGCTAGTTACTAATAAAAGAATAGTATGCCTCGGCTTTTGCACGGGTGCACATGTATCTAAATATATATAACTCAAAGGTGACTGACTGACATAGTGATCTATCATTGCACAGCCCAAACCACTGGACGGATCGGGCTGAAATTTGGCATGCAGGTAGATGTTATGCAGTAGGCATCCGCTAAGAAAGGATTATGATTAATTCTACCCCCAAGGGGATAAAATAGGGGATGAAAATTTGTCAATTTTAAACCGATCGGGCTGAAACTTTGCATGCATAAAGCTACTATGACGTAGGCATTCTCTAAGAAAGGATTTTGATTAATACCACCCCTAAGGGGATAAATAACGTAACCGAATCCGCAGACAAAAGCTAGTTATTCATATTCCCTAGTAACAATTATTCTCATGACCACATAGAATTCACAATATCATATCCAAAACTTAGTAAACAAACGCTACTCAGCAGTTTTCGTTCAAAGGTGAAACACCAACGTAAAACCGTATTGTGCTAACCTCCTACATCCCAACGCTTTGGATTTAACTTCCGCGACTATAATTAGGGTTGCCAACTTTCTTTTTAACAAACTAAAACGTATAAACCGGTTGGGTAGATGTTGATAACGCACCTTTTTATAAAATAGAATAGAATAGAATAGAAAGTCATTTATTCAAATAAACTTACATTGAAGCACTTTTGAATAGTCATCACATTTTTTTTAATCTACCGCTCATTCGAAAGCTGTCTCATCACAAGAAGAACGAGCAAGAAACTTGCGTGTTGCTCTTTTAAATAATTTTATTGTTACTTTACATTTTTAAGTTTAAGTGTGTGAAGACAAACTATCAATTAGCACTAATTCAATTAAATACTCAAATTGGAAAAATATTGAATATACAACCAACTAGATAAACAATTAATAAGAGACGCACCTTCTTAGACTTTTATTTCTAAATATATATAACTCAAAGGTGACTGACTGACATAGTGATCTATCAATGCACAGCCCAAACCACTGAATGGATCGGGCTGAATTTTGGCATACAGGTAGATGTTATGACGTAGGCATCCGCTAAGAAAGAATTTTGATTAATTCTACCCCCAAGGGGATAAAATAGGGGATGAAAGTTCGTATGAAACTTTGTCAATTTTAAACCGATCGGGCTGAGACTTTGCATGCATAAAGCTACTATGACGTAGGCATCCCCTAAGAAAGGATTTTGATAAATTCCACCCCTAAGGTGATAAATTAAAGCGAGCGCGGGCAAAAGCAAGTTTAAATATATATATATTAAATTGTCATTTCAGAGGAGGCAAGCGGGTACTGTGAGACTCCTACTTACTAAAAACTCCAAGGTGTCCCCACGAAGTGCCTATAGCCGGAGCCGCGGGATCGAAGGTCACTTCACCGCAACTCCGGCGACGTCGACCCGCTTTAGTTTTTTTTTTTCGGACTACTCCAATGCTGTTGGCCGCAGCTGGCCTTTACAGCTTCACCGGACGATAGGCGGCGAGTGCAGATGGCACTCCAAACCAAGAAAGGACTTATAGTGCAGCTGAAGGCCAATTTCCGCCTAATGGATACGACTTTAGTCTCAGGGCACGACTATGGGTTCGAACCTCGGCTCAGGCCGTCGTAATTTCGATCCCCATTGGACGGGGGATCGATTGGAGGGGGCGCTTTAGTTTGCGAGTATTTTCGGGGTCCACCCCACCTCTCATGAGAATTGGTTGGCAACCCTGGCTTTAACCACTAACATACCTCGTCATATGCCACTCTCTATATATTGTAGACAATGAGATAGGGCTGAATAAGATAATGCTGTGGCTGGGATGAGTTGTAGATGTATTTACGTTCAGATCTGTTTATCATCTTACAGTAAGTAAATACGTTACATACATATGTAGCTTTATTTTACTTAGATAACAAAAAAAACATTAAAAAAACGCTATAAAGTTCAAACTTGCGGCGGCGTGGTGGGCCGGGTCGATGTGCTCCCTCTAATATGGTTGAGTGCAATGATGGCTGACTCATCCGTCATACTCGTGAACGGGGCTGCTTGTGGGGACTGGTCTGTCCCTGGTTGAGTGCAAAGATGGCTGGCTAATCCGTCATACTCGTGAACGGGTGCTGCTTGTTGGGATTGGTCTGTTCAGGTTGCGAACACTGACTAGATTTTTGTTTTTTGCAATAGCATATGCTGGTGGTCACTCTATTCCTCAAATTTGAATTTAAAAATGAATCTGTATTATTGTAACATTAAACATGTACATCATTTATTTGAAAAGAATACGAGCTGAGTTTCTAGCAAGTCCTTCTCATCTCGCAATCATTCCGAACTGACGGTAGATTTGACATATCATAAGAGTCTGTAATAGACCTACATGAATTATGCAGCTGTTTTTAATAGATAGAGTGATTCAAGAGGAAGGTTTATATATATAATACATATACACCCGTGCGAAGCCGGGCCGACTAGCTAGTTTCCAATAAGACTTTCAAGAATATGCCATTAAAAGGATTTTCCAAAATTCCTATTATTTAATGAGTTATAGCCGTTTTAATGACGAGCCATCGGTTCCGGTTAACCGCTACAAATTAACAAAAGACAGTAGGTCTGGAGTCCCAAATTATGAACGACCCTTTCTTTTGTATGTATGTAGGTATATTCGAAGTAGAGGACTTTTATACAGAGCAGGAATCCCCGATTATATGTAAGTATACTGTATCGTTCTAGAAGTTAAAATCGTCGAAAATTTGGCACAAACTTTTGAACGCGTTTTTCTCACTGAACACTGTAATTATTTATATAAAAAAAAACATCTATTAAAAAGAGCAACACACAAGTTTCTTGCTCATTCTTCTTGTGATGAATCTGCATTCCGAATGAGTGGTAGAATCAAAATATTACTATTCAAAAGTGCTTGTAATGAGTTTACTTGAATATTATTATTTGATTTATATTTATTTGATTATTAGATTATTTCTATTTCTATTTCTCGAAACATCTTTTTTCGAGATGGTGGTAAGGATATCTCGCGTTCTAATTCCTTCAAATTTGAAAAGCATGTTCTTTATACTGTAATTATTTATATGTAAAAAAACATCTATTCAAAAGAGCAACACACAAGTTTCTTGCGCATTCTTCTTGTGATGAATTTGCGTTCGTCGCTGTCGCTGTCTGTCCGTCCCTATGTATGCTTAAATCTTTAAAACTACGCAACGGATTTTGAAGAGACTTTTTTAATAGATAGAGTGATTCAAGAGGAAGGTTTATATGTATAATACATTTCCACCCAGGCGAAGCCGGGGTGGGTAGCCAGTCACACTTTAACCAAAGTCGCTGTCGCTATCTGTCCGTTCCTATGTATACTTAAATCTTTAAAACTACGCAACGGATTTTGTAATCGGTTTTTTTAATGGATAGAATAATTCAAGAAGAAGGTTTATGTGTATAATACATGTACACCCAGGCGAAGCCGGGGTGAGTAGCTAGTCACGCATAAAACAAAGTCGCTGTCGCTGTCTGTCCGTCCCTATGTATGCTTAAATCTTTAAAACTACGCAACGGATTTTGAAGCGACTTTTTTAATAGATGGAGTGATTCAAGAGGAAGGTTTATATGTATAATACATGTACACCCGGGCGAAGCCGGGGCGAGTAGCTAGTCACACATAAAACAAAGTCGCTGTCGCTGTCTGTCCGTTCCTACGTATACTTAAATCTTTAAAACTACGCAACGGAGGCGAGTAAAATGAGAAATTGATAAAACTACTCATTTCCTCTGACGCATCGCAACATCCGCTCGCCCAGATACTAAAACATAATTAGAAATACAATAACAGGAAACTTAGGGAATATTTCGCCCTCTGACCTTTGTTCCCCTAAGCTTTTACCTACAGCCGACCGGGAATATGATAATGTCCCCCCGCTCTGCTCAGGGGACCCCGGGGAAAATTTCGTTAAGTTGTAAACTAAATATTTGTACGTGCCTTAATGTTTTTAGACTTAAACAATTTTGGAATTCATATTTAATAGAGCATGTACACTTAATTGAGTTTCTTGTTCTATATATGACTAGCTGCAGCCGCTACTTCGTCCGCGTGGAAATTAACTTAATTTTTTTAAAATAAAAGTAGCCTAAGTTACTCCTTATTTCATCAGCTACCTGCCAAAAAAAGTCAAAATCGGTCCAGCCATTTTAGATATTAGCCGGAAAAACAGATAGACAGACAAAAATTGTAAAAAATGTACCGTATTCATATGCAATGTAGTAAAAAACGGTTATTTCAATGTTACAAACAGACAATCCAATTTTATTTATATGTATGGACTAGCTGTTCCCGCGAATTCGTCTGCGTGAATTGTAACTATATTTTTCTAAAATAAAAGTAGCCTAAGTCACTCCTTATTACATCAGCTACCTGCCATTTCAGAGATTAGTCGGAACAAACAGACAGATAAAAATTGTAAAAAATACTATTTCGGTGTATGTACCGTATATATATTCATATGGATGTAGTAAAAAACAGTTATTTCAATATTACACTCCAATTTTATTTACATGTATAGGACTAGCTGTTCCCGCGACTTCGTCCGCGTGGAATTTTCTTTTATTTTAGAAAAATAAAGTTAAAATCCACAAATAATAATAGTAATGGTAAATTTTGATGAACAGTCTGCTGCGGTAGTGCACTGACCAAAACGTATTATATCGGGAGTTCTGTTATCTGAATGTACTTACCATCGGTTATTGAAAACCGCATGTCTACTGAAAATTAATAAATTTCATACATCCAATATTATTGTAGGAAACTTATAACGGAATGATTCATAAATGGTTTATATATATATATATATATATAAATAATTAGTTTATTAGCATACAACGTTATAATTTTATTTATCTCATTGCTTTCTTGATTTAATTGATTGACTTTAGAAATATGAAAGCGTAGCGGTTATTGTATTAATTGCCGCATGCATTCTTATGTGAAATGTGAATATGTAACTATCAGATGGCAATTGTAAGTAGCTTTGACGTAGTCTAGTGTTTTGAGTAGTCATGCTCACTAAAATGTCCAGACTTGTGGCGGCGTGGTGGGCCGGGTCATTGGGGTCCCTAAAATATGGTCGAGCGCAGTGATGGCTGGCTCATCCGTCATACTCGTGAACGGGTGCTGCTTGTAAGGACTGGTCTGCTCTAATCACTATGACTGATTTCCTCTTATTAATTGTTTAACCAGTTGGTTATGTATTCAATATTTTTTCTTTTTGAGTATTTAATTGAATTAGTGCTAATTGGTGGTTTGTATTCACTTAAACTTAAACTTAAAAATGTAACGTAATAATAAAATTATTTAAAAGAGCAACACGCAAGGTTCTTGCTCGTTCTTCTTGTGATGAGACAGCTTTCCGAATGAGCGGTAGATTAAAAAAATGTAATGACTATTCAAAAGTGCTTCAATGTAAGTTTATTTGAATAAATGATTTCTATTCTATTCTATTCTATATTTACTAGCTGTTCCCGCTACTTCGTTCGCGTGGAATTTAACTTTATTTTTCTAAAATAAAAGAATTTTTCAAAATAAAAGTAGTCTAAGTTGCTTTTTAATACATCAGCTATCTGCCAAAAAAGTCCCGTTAAAATCGGTCCAGCCATTTCAGAGATTAGCCGGAACAAACAGACCGATAGACAGACAGACAAAATTTGTAAAAAGTGTATTTTTGTTGTATGTACTGTCTTTATATTATTTATATAGTAAAAAACGGTTGTTTCTATATTACAAACAGACACTCCAATTCTATTTACATATATGTATATGTATAGATGTTTAGATGATGGCGTCGGTGCCTTACTTCCTATAGTCGATTCGATTCCTCGCACGGCACAAACATGATTCATGAGCATGATTGTTTGTATCAGTCTGGGTGTTTTCTACGTATAATATGTATGTACTTACGAAAAACAATCAATGTATTTGTATCACTTATCTACTGCCATAACACAAGTTTTAACTAGCTTAACTTGGGTCTAGATGGCGCTGTGTGAATTGTCCTGAGATTATTATTATTATATTATCATTACATAGTTTAAAACAAAGTCGCTGTCGCTGTCTGTTCGTCCCTATATATGCATGTATAAATGTCTATGTATACATCCTTAAAACAACTCAACGGATTTTGAAGCGATTTTTTGTAATAGATAGAGTGATTCTAGAGGAAGGTTTATATCTATAATACATGTACACCCGTGTGAAGCCGGGGCGAATGGCTAGTTATATTATATAAGGTATTTATAATATGGGCTATTAGTAGCTTGAAATAAGTAAATAAAAAATTTCAACAGAGAGGATGGCTTAAAATTATCATCTGCGTGGAATCCAGTCACAAATAAATTCAAGCAAAGTTCAGTAGCATCAATAGTCGATAAGTGTACGGATACCGTGAGTGCTGTGTGTCGCGAACTTTCGTTAAACAATCTAGTGACGGTAGATGAAGAAAAAACTGCTGTCACCTATCTACATTGACATCGCTGTTGCTCCAGTCAGCTCGTGACCACGGCTAGTGCAACCTAGTCGAAACGTCGAGTGAGGTAAATACCTTTATTTGCCATAAAATTATTCGTGTTAAGACCCGGTTAATAATTTAAATAAAAAATTACATACCTACAAATATTCTGTACAACAGCTTAAGTCTATAGGAACACTACTACTATTGGACTCAGTAACGATTTCTTGAATGGCAATAGTTATTCATGCATGGGATTTTCATTTAATGTTAGATATAGACACCTATATAAACATACATTGTAAATAAACTGGCTTTTAAAAAAAAATAATTCAATTGAGTTACTTGCCAGTTCTTCTCAATTGGATCTATATACCGAACTGGACGGTAGGGAAAAAGATAAAATTATAATGTAAAAATTTGACGTTCATAAGCGGCTAAAATGTCCTGAATAAATGATTTTTGAATTTGAATTTGAATTTGAATTTGAATTTCAACAAGTGAGCATGATAAATGACGTAATAATACCATTAAAGCAACCACTTGTCAAAAACATAAAAATAGATTCCGAAGCTTCACAAAGAAAATGTCAAAGGAATTTATTAATATAACTTTCCTTTTTTATTCACGAAACCTCGAGAACAATCTCTGGAATGAATAAAAATGTTCAGGTGATTTCCACCCTAGTCCGCAGCCCTGCAAACAGCTTAGTAGGCTTATGTTATATTCACAAGAGCGACCAAGCCGCACTTTGCATGTTTCTGGCCACCTATTTACATATCTTACCCTATATTTTTATGTTAATTCACACAGAAATCCTGTCTATCATTATATATATATGTATACTAGCTGTCCCGGCAAACGTTGTTTTGCCTTAAAATAAAAAAAAAATTAGGGGTGGACTACCCCTAACATTTAGGGGGATGAAAAATAGATGTTGGCCGATTCTCAGACCTACACAAAATTTCATAAGAATCGGTCAAGCCGTTTCGAAGGAGTATGGGAACGAAAACTGTGACACGAGAATTTTATATATAAGATAGTAATTTTTTTTATAGTACGACATTGGTAAATAATAATCTGAGGACAATTCACACAGCGCCATCTAGACCCAAGTTAAGTTACCTAAAGCTTGTGTTGCTACTAGATAACTAATACAAATACATACATATATTTGTTTTTTTGTAAATACATATTACACATAGAAAATACCCAGACTGATACAAAAAATCATACTCGTGAATACAAATGTTTGTGCCGTGAGAGGAATCGAACCCGCGACCATAGGAAGTAAAGTGGTGTGATAAACCGCTAGACCACCGACGTCGTCAAAAATAAGCATGTGTTACGATAGTAAACGGTTAACGTAGGACAAATGCCTTTTTTTTACTACTCTAGAGTTAGTGATTGCACTAATAAAAGCTTACGTAACAATAACAAACTGATTTTACCTAAATGTCGTTTGGCTAAAGTTAGTAATTCGTTTTATGGCAATTGCGTAAGGTTTTACAATAAAATACCAGAGTATGTTATAAATCTGCCAGAAAAAAGATTTAAATGTCAAATAAAACAGTTCCTTTGCAAAAAAGCTTACTATAAAATTGAAGAATTCGTTAACGATAATAATGTTTTTATAGAAAAACTTTAAATCCATAGCACTGACAATATTATCTGATTACATTAATAATGAGTGCGTAGCGACTTCTATGTTGATTATCGCATGCCTCTTACTTGTTATACTGTAATTATTTATATAAAAAAAAAAACATCTATTAAAAAGAGCAACACACAAGTTTCTTGCTCATTCTTCTTGTGATGAATCTGCATTCCGAATGAGTGGTAGAATCAAAATATGACTATTCAAAAGTGCTTGTAATGAGTTTATTTGAATAAAGATTATTTCTATTTCTATTTCTATTTCTATTTCTAATGCTGTTGGCCGCAGCTGGCCTTTACAGCTTCACCGTACGATAGGGGGCGAGTGCAGATGGCACTCCAAATCCGAGGAAGGACTTATGGAGCGGCTGAAGGCCAACTCCCGCCTGACGGATACGACTTTAGTCTGAGGGCGGCTCAGGCCGTCGTAATATCGATCCCCATTTTAATCAAACAGGAGATCGATCGGAAAAGAATAAATAAAAAAAAAATACATATCTCTATATGGTATAACAAAAACATATTAATAGCGCGTTTTAGAAATTTGTAGGAAAAAATACAGCGCCATCTAGCTGTACTAGTATGAAACAATATCGACTCGAACAGAATGTCACATTAAACTAAAATACTCTGTTTTAACTGTGTCACGCTCCAAAACCAACCTCTTTTATGCTCAGTGTACCTATATGCAGTAAACTTTTTAAATCGCTATCAAAAGCTCTCGGCTACTGCGAGTAACATGCTTGTAAAGTTTCTACTAGTTACATAATGCGCTAAGCTTTTTATATACGAGGTTAGAGTGGAATTATTTACAACAATAATTTAAGACAATTCTCATGACGCCATTTAGTCCATTTTATTACGGGTACTAGAGAACTAGTATAAATACTTAGATTTAGTTTCTTGTCAGTTCTTCTCATCTCGAAATCATTCCGAACTGACAGTAGATTTGACATATCATAAGAGTCTGTAATAGACCTACATGAATAAAGATATTTTTAATTTGAATTTATTTTTTAAATGCATACTTAATATATGTATATAGAAAACTCTGATAAGCATACTATATGCTTAAACCGTGTGAGGAATTGAATCCGCAATCATCGAAAGTAAAGCGTGATAAACTATTACCAATCGAGGCCGTCAAAACACTATCTGAATCGCCTTTTTTTCGGACTACTCTAATGCTGTTGGCCGCAGCTGGCCTTTACAGCTTCACCGGACGATAGGGGGCGAGTGCAGATGGCACTCCAAACCCGCGGAAGGACTTATGGAGCGGCTGAAGGCCAACTCCTGCCCGACGGATACGACTTTAGTCTGAGGGCACCACTAAGGGTTCGAACCTCGGCTCAGGCCGTCGTAATATCGATCCTCGTTTGAATTGAACAGGAGATCGATCGGAGGGGAATATAATATAAATATATAAAAAAAAAAATACATATCTCTATAAGGTATAACAAAAACATATTAATAGCGCGTTTTAGAAATTTTGTAGGAAAAAATACAGCGCCATCTAGTTGTTGTTGTTATCTATTAAAAAAATGTTTAGAATAGAATAGAATAGAACATTATTTAAATACATTGAAGCATTTTTGAATAGTCCTAACAATTTTTTCAATCTACCGCTCATTCGGAAAGCTATCTCATCACAAGAACAACGAGCGAGAAACTTGTGTGTTGCTCTTTTTAATAATCCTTGTAAGTTTACATTTTTCAAGTCGAAACGTGTGAATACAAACTACCAACCAGCACTAATTTATTAAAGTCATATATAAGTACACAATAAGATTAAATCAGTCGTAGTGATAAGAGCAGACCAATCCCTACAAGCAGCACATTGAATAAACAACCTTGTTTTATTGTGTTACTCGTGATTATTTTCTTTTTATAAACTTTTCAGTAGAAGAGAAATAAAAATTATGTCAACAACTGCGAACGCTCCCGGCTTGCAACCTTGTCACAGTAACCGCCTCTGTTTTGAGTATGACAGGTGAAGGGTGGGAGCGCTCTCTTGACAGTGACATGGTGACATCTCGCCCGCGGCGTTCACAGCTGGAAGCGGTCATGGCCGACAGATATGAAGAAAGTTTGTGTACTTTAAAATCAGGCTATTCTGTAAGCATCACTTACGAATTCGAAAGCTGAATCCGCGGTGAGAATTTATATTGGAAATAGAAATAATCTTTATTCAAATAAACTTAATACAAGCACTTTTGAATAGTCACATTTTTTTATTCTACCGCTCATTCGGAATGCAGACTCATCACAAGAAGAATGACCAAGAAACTTGTGTTGCTCTTTTAAATAAATATTGAGTTAATTAGTTATACATTATTAAGAATTAGGAATGCGACAATCAATATAGAAACCGCTACGCACTTAATCTCTGTTCAATCAGATAACATTGTCAGCGCTATGAATTTTAAGTTCGATAGTTTCTACACAAACATTATTATCAATTATAAATTCTTCAATTTTATAATAAGCTTTTTTACAAAGGAAATAAGGCATAAATAATAAAGGCAAAGTAGACTCTGGCAGTTTGTTGTAAAACTTTACGCAATTTCCATAAAACGAATTACTAACTTTCGTAAAACTAGTTTGTTGATATTACGTAAGCTTTTATTAGTGTAACTACCTACTTTTTTTAAAACTGTTAATGTGTTTCCTGGCATAAATGATATTTTCGTAGATGTATTGAGAAGCAACGGTGAGGATATTTGATTCTTTAAAACATTGGTATTCTGTATAACTCGATAGCGACTGCAGCGCCACACGCTCGAGAGCGGGATGGAAGTAAAACTAATGATTTTTTTAGAAATATAGGCAAACTCGATAGCTCTGTACGAACTTTATATTTGACAAGTTTTTTGAGTGAAGCGATAAGTGAAATGAGTTGATAAAACTCTTACAGAATACCAGTACAAAACTGTTTTTAAGGGTGTGATAGGAAAGTGAAATTACAGGTATAATATGTTGTTTTTTATGTAATTGTAAATGGTAACCGCTGTCAATATAATATTTATTTATTTATTAAAACTTTAATGTACGAATACAAAAATAAAGGTACATCGCCATATACACTTTTATTTTTGACTTAACACCATAAGGTATTATCTCCCAGTTGACCATAGGACAAAAAGAGATAGGTGGGCGGTACATTTAAGTATATAACATGAAATAAAAATAATAAAAAGATATATAAATATGATAATAATAATATCTCAGGACAATTCACACAGCGCCATCTAGTCCCAAGCTAAAACTTGTGTTATAAGTACTAGACAACAGATATAAATACATGCATGCATTTTTTTTTGTAAATAAATACATATTATACATAGAAAATATCCAACCCATACAAACAATCATACTCATGAATATGTTTGTACCGTGCGAGGATCGAACCCGCGACCAGCGGATAGTAAAGCGGTGATCTAAACCAGTAAATCACCGAGGCTGTAATAAAAATACATGCTTAAATAGAAATATATATACATATATATATAAAAAGCACATATATATATACTAACCCTGAACAATTCATACAGCGCCATCTAGTCCCAAAGTAAGCAGAGCTTGTGTTATGGGTACTAACTAATACAAATACTTATATATTTTACTTTTTAATACACAAATAATATACATAGAATACACTCAGACGGTTACAAAAAATCATATTGATGAATACAGATGGTTTACACCGCACGAGGAATAGAACCAGTGACTATTAGAAGTAAAGCGATGAGCTAAACCGCTAGACCATCGAGGCCTAAATAAATTGTAACTTGTAGACACAGTGTTAGTAGATATAATAATATCATAAAAATATACTAGACCAGTGCTTCTCAAACTGCGCGTGTCGATGCGATTAAGTCGAGAAAGCGCCGGGACTATAGACAGAAAAACACAATTTTTTTTATAACACATGGGGCAAACGAGGAATCGAATCACAAGCATTTTGTTTGACTATATAATAGCACAAAAAAATCTTGATAGCGCGTTTTACATTACATAGTAACGCCATCTAGCGGCATAATCTAGGAGCATCACAATACCAACTACTTCCATTTGACCGCATTCAGAACCGAGCAGCCAGAATCATTGGTAATCAACGTTTATGTGACAGACTCGACCCATTAGCTTTGCGGCGAGATGTTGTATCTCTGTGCATTTTCTACCGCATATATCACGGGGAGTGTTCTTAGGAATTGTTCGGATTAATTTGTTGAGTTTCACCACCGTACCACCCGCCAGAAACTGAAATACCATCCTGATCATCTGGATGAATGGCGGTCTTCCACAATGCGGTTTTCTAGAAACTTTTTGCCTCGCACAACCACATTGTGGAATCACCTTCCAGCAATGGTATTTCCGAACCGATACGATATTGAAACCTTCAAGAAAAGAGCTTATTCCTTTTTAAAAGGCCGACAACGTACTTGCAATTCCTCTGGTGTTGCGGGTGCTCATGGGCGGTGCAATTCACTTAACATCAGGTGAGCCGCATACTCGTTTGTCCCCTATGTTATAAAAAAAAAATTGTGGAAACTGTCCAAGACATTTTTATTTACTAAATTATACAGTCAGTTCGTTTTATTTCATTTATAAATGTCTAGCTAGAACTTGAACCCCACACATAACGACTTTTTAAAAATATTTTTACCTGGTTTGTTTTGAAGGTAGGGTATACCCATATAAATCTCTATAGACTCATGTTCAAAAATGTAGTTTGGGAAGCACTGTACCGGACAGATTAAAACATAACATACGCTCGGTCTAGTGGCGATGGCTATAGCTACGGTCCCTTAACTTCATAATCACATCAGCAGGCCTGAAAATATTATCTTTGTATTACGGACACGATATCTTTAAATTTAATATTGTATAATGGAAATTAAAATTATATTGGTTCTTATAAAATTATCCATTTTCTCTTCTTTTTTTGATCTAAATCCTTTTTTTTTTATAACACGGATCAAACGAGCAAGCGGCTCACCTGATGGTAAGTGATTACCGCCGCCCATGAGCACCCGCAACACCAGGGGAATTGCAAGTACGTTGTCGGCCTTTTAAAAAGGAATTAAGACCTTTTCTGTCCAGGCCTTTAGGTTTTGGAACTCACTCTCCTTGCCAGCTTCTACCTCTGTCAAATCGCATTGTCTTTCCAGTACCAGTTTTGGCGCAATATAGAAAAATATATCCACAATATATTTATATATTTCAGCAAAACTGGTCACGTCATGTTTTAATTTAAAATTTACTGGACTAAACAGCAAATAATGAAAAAATTATAAGGACCTTTTCTGTGCAGATTTTTTCCGTCTACAACTTTTATTTGAAACATTTTGTCGTATTTCTTATCGTTATCTAGTTATTTTGAAAAAAGGCGTTTTTCAACCCTTTACTACTTTTACAACTTAAATCAATTTTTTTTTTCTTTGAATATTATTATTCAGTATTTTTACTTACTGCGCTAAAACTGGTCACATCATGGTGTAAATTAAAATTTTCATGGACTAAAAAGACACCTCTGCTTTTTAATATGTTCAACCATTTATTTTTCTGTATTTCATGTATGATATATGTTTCTAATTGATGAAACAACTTATCTATGTATCTAGATTGTAGTATTAAAACAAAACTCACTATTTTTTTTTATTTTTATTCATTTAACTTAAATGCACAAAAATAATGGGTGCAGACAAAGATTGTTGGCTCTGCACTAATAGAAATGAGAAATGTCAAATATATATATGACTTTGGGACTATGGATTTGGGATATAAGATGGCGCTGTGTGAATTGTTCAGGTTTAGTATAGGTATACTAGCTTTTGCCCGCGGCCTTGCTCGCGTTTTTTTATACCCTTAGGGGTGGAATTTATCAAAATCCTTTCTTTGGGGATGCCTACGTCATAATAGCTTTATGCATGCAAAGTCTCAGTCCGATCGGTTTAAAATTGACAAAGTTTCATACAACTTTCATCCCCTATTTTATGACGGGTGGATGCGGAATCCTTTCTTAACATGCCTACGTCCAAATTTCAGCCCGATCCGAGATCCAGTGGTTTGGGTTGTGCGTTGACAGATCACTACGTCAGTCACCTTCGAGTTATATATATATTATGTATGTATAATTAAGTTTATAAGTATTTAGATATTGTACTATTAAAACAAAACGAACTTATTTGTTTTTTATTTATTTAACTTCAATGCACAAAAATAATGGGTGCAGACAAAGATTGTTGGCGGTGCACTAATGTAAATGAGTAATGTCAAAAAATATCTATACATATAAATAAAATTCGAGTATCTGTTTGTAATATTGAAATAACTGTTTTTACTACGTGCATATGAATATAAATACAAAACATACACCAAAATAACATTTTTTATAATTTTTGTCTGTCTGTCTGTTCGTTCCGGCTAATCTCTGAAATTGTTGGACCGATTTTGACGGGACTATGTTTGGCAGGTAGCTGATGTAATAAAAAGTAACTTAGGCTACTTATATTTTAGAAAAATAAAGTTAAATTCCACGCGGACGACGTCTCGGTACAGCTAGTATATAATATATTACTATATCAGTTATCAAGTCATTTCTCAACTAATTCCAACTGGACCCGGGTAAAGCCGTATCTAATCACTAGTATTGATATAAATACTATCAACAGACCAAATTGTAAAGTTAAATTTGTTTGTCCACTCCCGCGAGATGCGATAGTTATCGCAAATAATGTTTTAAATGCCTTTCAATAATTATACGTCCCTTGGGGACGTACAGATGAAACGGCGCTTGTTTAATTGAGTTTGTTTTAGTGGTACAAGTTTCTTCAGGGGAATCATGGAGTTGGAACCATAAATACAGTTTGGGAACTTGTCACACACTTCTTTCGTTTGTCAACTATCGTGTGAAACATTATTTATTAAAAATGGTAAAGTCAATATGTTCTTTATCTAAGACATTCAGAGTAACCCGAAGCGGAAGGGGAAAAGGAGATTGTTAGTAATGTGGTTTCATGTCAGGTTGACCTCCACGCGGTTCCCTCTGGAAATCATCGTGATAAATTCCTGGCGAAATTGTGATGTTCATCTTATCCCTTATAACCATCCACATTCATATGTAACACCATCCTTAAAATATTATCCTCGTTCCTACGCATTACATGTCCATACCATGATAGACGATTACTCTTCAACCTCTCCGACACCGGCGCCACTTTCACACTTCCTCTAATGTATTCATTCTTTATCTTATCCCTTCTTGTCACACCACACATCCACCTCAACATTCTCATTTCAGTTGCATGCAGTCGTTTTTAATCCGTCGCCATTAAGGGCCAGTACACTGATCCATACAAAACAGCAGGCCGGATCAAGGTCTTGTAAATTTTCCCTTAAGCCAAGGGGAACACGCGAAGTCACACGTTGTTGCCGTAACCTGCCGCCGCTGGCCATACTGCGTTAATTCTATGCTTTATGGTCTTGTCTAATTCACCCATTGCTGAGGTAATTTCTAATATAACACAGTATGTAATAAAAATAAGAGGCTAGTGAAGTTTTCAGAAGTGGCGCTTAACGTTCTAGATGGATAATATCGAGCAATACCGGTCATACGAGCGGGTCCATAACCGGCACGCGAGACCCCACGGCCAATAAACAGACCGCGTCTCTAGTCCGTACAATCACTCAGTTTATGAGTTCTGTTCAGGCCACAATACATTCATAAGCGGCAGCGATTGGTAAAGCGCAAGCGTGTTTGATTAATTTAATTCGTTATAATCGATTCCTGTACGCGAACACGTTTTTTGTTTTGTCCGAGACAAAAAGTAGTCTATGTCATTCAAATATAATACAAATTTCATTATCACTGGCAGGATTTAATTTTTCAAATTTGACACTGTCATTATTTATACGTAAAATTAAGAAAAATCAAGGATTTTACGTTGCACATTTTATTGCGACTTCTCTGCGTGAACTTTAACTTTATTATTATAAAATAAAAAAAATGAAGTAGTCTAAGTTACTCCTTATTACATCAGCTACCTGCCAATAAAAGTCTCTTCAAAATCGGTACAGCTATTTTAGAGATTAGCCGGAACAAAGAGACAGACAGTAAAAAATGATATTTTGGTGTATGTACCGTATTTATATTCATGTGCATGTTATTTCAATATTACAAACAGACACTCCTATCACTGCGCTCAACCATATTTTAGGGAGCCTAATGACCCGGCCCACCACGCCGCCACATGTGTGGACATTCTAGTGGCATGACTACCTCATTCCACTCGACCACGTCATAGCTACTTAACATTACTACATTTGTAGTTACAGTATTCACACTTTACATGAGGTTGCATGCGGCAATCAATACAAAAGCCGCTACGCTATCATATATCAAGAAAGCACTATGAAAAGAAATTATAACGTTGTCCGCTAAAAAACTTATTCTTGCTCGATATTGCTGTCGTCATGAATTCATTCTATCCTATAATAGGCTTTTTTATTACATTTGTTTAATATAAATTTTGGATTGCCTCTCTGTCAGATTTATTTTATTCTGGCAGTTTATTATAAATCTTACACAATTACCATAGAATGAATTACTAACTTTGTGTAGACGGCATTTAGGTAAAATTAGCTTATTAGTATTGCGTAAGTTTCTACTTGTACAGTTTTAAGTTTATTGAAACTATCTAAGTTTTTCCTTGCATACATAATATTTGTATAAATGTACTGTGAGGCAACGGTCAGGATATTTGATTTGTTTAAACCATTGACATACATCAATACAAATGTTTGTCTTCCTCATACAATCTATCTTAGTGTTAAATCTATCTAATTTTTAATATTAATACGGTAATCTACGCTTAAGCACAAAACAATGTAGCAATTAGGTACCTCTTCAAAACATATTCAACACTCAACCCACATCCAATAGCCGAGATGCCAATATGAAAAAAAAAAAATGAAACTTTCCCAATGACAACAGTTTAATTAACATTTATCAATCAATCCATTATTTTATTGCCAAGGTTTTCTACCGCCTACATAATAGCGATAATGTAATAATAACAACATACATTACGTGCTCTGCTTGATGTTAGTCTAATACGAAGTGTTGTAAATGAGCAATGTATGGTTGAATAAAGGCTTCACCCACGCGTTGGTTTTAATTGAATTCATAGCGCCGTTACACACCTACATACGGATAAGTACCTACAGTATTAAAAAAAGTTTAGAAACACAGCAGAGCAACCACAACTCTCAATGTCAATAATGCACTCTCAGGAAGTGTGAATAGTACATCTATACATATAAATAAAATTGTCTGTCTGTAATATTGAAATAACCGTTTTTTACTACTTGCATATGAATATAAATAAAGTAGATATACCAAAATAACATTCTTTTCATTTTTTGTTCGTCTGTCTGTCTGTTTGTTCCGCCTAATCTCTGAAATGGCTGGACCGATTTTGACGGGAGCTAATACAATAAGGAGTAACTTAGGCTACCTTTATTTTAGAAAAAAATCTTTTATTATAGAAAAGTAAATTTAAATGACATGCGGACAAAGTCGCGTGTAGAGCTAGTACATTAATAATATTAATATCTGAGGATAATTTACAGCGCCATCTAGTTCCAAGCTAAGCAGAGCTTGTGTTATAGCAGTACTAGACAATTACTATGAATACTTCAACGCATTTGTATTAGAACATCAAAAAGATACAGGTAGAAAATACCCAGACCGGTACAAACAATCAGTCATCATCACCTGCCTCTTCCTTATCCCATTTATTTGTGGTCGTCGTCATATGTTTTTCTCTTCCATTCATCTCTGTTGTCATCTCGTTACTTCCTTTCTTACCATATCATCTTTCACACAGTCCATCCATCTCTTTTTTGGTCTTCCTCTACCTTTATAACCATCCACATATATAGTAACACCGTCCTTAGGATATGATCTTCATTCCTACGCGGCCCTACCTGCCCATACCACGATAGACGATTACTCTTTAACCTCAGACACCGGCGTCACTTTCATACTTCCTCTGATGTATTCATTCTTTATCTTGTCCATCCTCGTCACACCACACATCCATCCGATACAAACAATCAGTCATTAATACTAATGATTGTACCGTACGCGGAAGCAACGGCGTCTTTTAAATCATTTCCATTTTTACCTTTCTACATCTTTATCAAACTATTTTATAGTAAATAGAAATATAAATAAACTTAATACAAGCAATTCTGTATATTTTATTAATCATATTTTTTTAATCCACCAATCACTCAGAAAGCAGATTCATTACAAGAAGAACAAGCGTGAAATTTGCGTATTTACATAAATGTTGTTCAGCATTATATATTTATGATTTGTGTGAATACAGAATTTATTCAGACAAAATCATAAATATTTATTGCTGAACTTTTAGTGTTGAAATTTTGTTTTATTGTATTGTATGTATTAACGAGACGTTTTTATGTCATAATGGATCTAATCGTATGTATAGGATGGACATATGGTCATTTATCCCAAACAGCAAACGAATCCCGGGTCACAACTATAACTATAGTTATTGAGTAACAATGATTAACATTTTGTTGGCCTTGGTGATCTAGCAGTTTAGCACACCCATTTACTCCGTCGTAGATTGAATCCGTCGTAAATATGATTGTTTGTGTCAGCCAGCCAGTTGTATTTATAAAAAAAACTGTATATATTTTTTATATCAAATCAAGAAACATTTATTCATGAAGGATATTCATGTAGTTCATGAAAATCAACATTTTGTATTAACAATTTTTCCCCTACCGCCCAGTTCAGTACACAAATTCAATTGAGAACAACTGGCAAGAAACTGAACAGAATTTCTATTTTTAAAAGCCAGTTTATTTACATTATTTACTTATATAGGTGTCTATGTCTAAGCATTAACTTTTTTTAGGTGTATGATAATGTAATGGTGCACCCGCCTGCGCTAATGATTTACGCTGGCGGGGCACCAGTGGAGGATGATAAGATGACCATGAAGTCAGGTCAGTTAGCCCATCGTGACAAATTCACCGGGAATTTATCACGATGGTTTCCAGGGGGAACCGCGTGGAGGTCAACCTGACATGGTACATTGCTAGTAATAGGGTCATGAGTCCACATTACTAACTATCCTTTTCCCCCAAATCTAGCATTATATCATATATATATAGCATATCCCGTGCATGAACAACTATTGCCATGCATTTAACATTTTTGTAGTGCCCATACCACAAGCTCTGCTTAGCTTAAGACTAGATAGCGTGTGAATTGTTCAGAGATGTTATTATTATTATAATGTACAGAGTTGGTCACCGCAAGCGCCCCCCAGCGGAAGTAAATGTAACAATAAACCAGTATATTTCACGCGAAACGCCGCGCTGCGCTCCGGAGTCACGTTCGATAACTATATTAACTCGCCCATTTGACGCCCTTGTTAAATATAATGCCACTCTATTTTAAGGTATGAAAACAGCAAAGCTTCATACTTAAGGGTACGTAACTACCATAATTTATAGGGGTGAATAATAAAAATAACTAACCCTGGAGAATTCACACAGCGCTATTTACTCCCACGCGACACAGACTTTGTAATCTGGGTGCTAGAAAACTATTACATATATTTCTATGTAAATAAATACATAATGTATACAACCATGCGGATTCCTTCATTCATTCATTCATTCATAATTTAAGAGCGACGCTCTTAACGGTGGAGCTCTTGCCTCTTTCTACGATTTTCCATCATACTCTTTATACCTTGATACGCCTCCAAGTCAATCTCTCTCAGTCTTTCATTTGCTTTTACATCATCATCATTGCCTTGCCTTTATCCCATTATTTGTGGTCGGCGCAGTATGTCATTCTCTTCCACTGCTCTCTATCGGTCGTCATATCTAAACATACTCTTCTTTTCTTCATATCATCTTTCACACAATCCATCCATTTTCTTAGGGCGTCACCTCCCTTTACATCCATCCACATTCATATTATACACTTTACATTCCTTCATTTGCTTCTACATAGGAGACAAACAAGCATGTTATGGTAAACGGTTACCATAGTCTATAGACGCCTGAAACACCAGAGAAGAATAGAATAGAATAGAAAATCATTTAATCAAATAAACTTCGTTTAAGCACTTTCGAATAATATATATTTTTTTTAAATACCGCTCTATTCAGAAAGCTGTCTCATCACAAGAAGAACAAGCAAGAATCTTGTGTGTTGCTCTTTTAAAATATCCTTGTAAGTTCATATTTTACAAGTCGAAACGTGTGAATACAAACTACCAACCAGCACTAATTTATTAGGCTCAAATATAAAAACACAATAAGAAATAAATCAGTCGTAATCGTGGTTGATAGCAAAGAAACCTTAATATACCCTTCCTGAAAACCCCATGCTGTAGTCTCTCGAGGAAACCTCATTAGGTAGTTCATTCCACGATCTAAATGTGTAGTAGGAAGCTGCCATAAAAACAAATTACTTCTTAAAAACAGAATTTTGAGATAGACAATCTGTAAAAAAAATATTATAAAATTAAAAGTAATAATTTAATAATCTTGGGACAATTCACACAGCGCCATCTAGACCAAGTTAAGCTAGCTAAAACTTGTCTTATGAATTCTAGATAATAGAGAAGAATCCAGAATGATACAAACAAAAAACTCATGAATACAAATATTTGTGCCGTGCGAGGAATCGAACCCTCGACCATCGGAAGTAAGGCGTATATTCTATCTATCTATCTTTAATTGTGATGTCAACACAAAACGCTGTAATCGGCCGTCATAAGAACACGATCAAAAGAGACCATCTTCCCATCATTAACAGCCCCGCCGGATGTAATACACAACTTATTGAGACGTTTTAAAAATATTTTTATCAGCGCCACAAACAAGACTGGAATGCTAATTTAACCGTAATATTAACTTATTAACCGTAATTTTAAATCATATATCTATATAGTTAAAGTTTAAAATGCAATTAGTATATCAAATGTTACAAAAATTACTTGCTTATCAAATTTAAGTAATAAAGTTTTTAAATAATTTTTATGGATCTTAATGGAATGGCACACGGGCTTGCGCTAGCGGTTTACACTGGCGGGGCACAAGTGGGGGATGATTTGAAGACCATGAGGGCATCTTCACGGGGAATATCCACGATGATTTCCAGGGAGGAGCATGTTGAGGTCGACCCACCATGGTAAATTCTTAACCACCTCATCACCAATCACCTCTCACCGTTGCTTCTCATATATTCAAAAATCCTACATGTTCATAAAAATCTTGCCTTATTTCCAAAAAACAGGAATATTCAAAATATTAATACTAGATTTAATGACAAACTTGCTGTTCCCAAGTATCGTTTAGAAAAAGTTAATAGGTCTTTTATGGGAATAGGTATATAAATTTACAATAAGATACCAAGGATATATTGTAATTACCCTTAAATAAATTCAAAACATCTGTTAAATCATATTTATTAAACAAAACCTATTACTCACTAAAACGGTACTTGAATGACGAGCGTGCATGGCAAGAGTTGTTCATGCACGGGATGTTCATTTAATGTTAGACATAGACACCTATATAAATACCTATACATTGTAAATAAACTGGCTTTTAAAAAAATGAATTCAATTGAGTTTCTTGCCAGTTCTTGTCAATTGGATCTATATACCGAACTGGGCGGTAGGGAAAAAAAATTATAATGTAAAACTTGACGTTCATAAGCGGCTAAAATGTTCTACATGAATAAATGATTTTGAATTTGAATGAATACAAAAACCGTGCGAGCAATCGAACCTGCGACCATCAGAACATCTATAGCTGTGTGCTAAATCGTTGAGACCAAATCGTTTAAATATTTGTTCTATGCATAATACAATTATCAACTGTCTATACAATATGAATAAATTTCAATGTAAATTATTTTTTAATTTGAATTATAATTTAACAATAGGGTTATTATTCTCAATTACTAATAATTACTTACTTTTATCATCTTTATCAGTTCTTTCATCTTTATTATAAATGAATAATATTTTCTTTGAAAGATCAGCTTTTCCTTTAAAATTTATATCAGCGTTTTATACGACATGCCTCGTATTACTATTAAATCGATTGTATTGTATATCGATTTACGAAGAAAGTTGTAAATCGATTCTTCACCTGCTTTGTATCGAATATATAATAAACAAATAAGTGTGGGAATGTTACCACGAGTGAAGTATATCGACTCGATTGACGATCTCGGTGGTCTAGCGGTCTAGCACATCGCTTTACGTCCGATGGTCGCGAGTTCGATTCCTCGCACGGCACAAACATTTATATTTATGAGTATGATTGTTTGTATCGGTCTGTGTGTTTTCTTTGTATGATATGTATTTACAAAAAAAATATCTATGTATTTGTTTAATACCCATAACACAAGCTTTAGCTAGCTGAACTTGAAACTGATGGCGCTGTGTGAATTCTCCTGAGATTATTATTATTAGATTATTATTATATCCTAATACCACACGTATTTACGAGTATTTTGTATGCAAAACGGTTTAGTTAGATACTATAATTAACTAGCTACCCACCCAGGCTTTGCATGGGTGTACATGTTATACATATAAACATTCCTCTTGAATCACTCTATGTATTAAAAATACCGCTTCAAAATCCGTTGCGTAGTTTTAAAGATTTAAGCATACATAGGACGGACAGACAGCGACAGCGACTTTGTTTTATACTATGTAATGATATGTTCAGTAAAGGCAATAATTTTAATGATAATAATGTTTTTAGATCATATCTAACTTAAAAATCATAGCGCTGACAATGTTACCTGATTAAACAGATATTAAGTGCATAGCAGTTTCTATGTTGATGGTCACATGCCTAATCCTTGTTAATGTAAATATAATTAAAACAATATTTATTTAAAAGAGCAACACAAGTTTCTTGCTGATTCTTCTTGTGATGAGTCTGTATTCCAAATGAGTGGTAGAATAAAAGTAATAGCGACGAGTTAAAAGTGTTTAGATCATCATCACATTTATCATTATATTTCGCACTATTTTCATAATAACTTTATAAATTACAGCCTATATGTTATTCTGATGTATAAGCTATATTGCTGTAAAATTTCATCATAATCCGTTCAGTAGATTGTGCGTAACAAACATCCAAATCACAAACTTTCGCGTTTATAATATTATAAAGATTATGATAAATTCCTGGTGTATGTTTCATTTTATTTATTAATAACAATCTACATTGTGTTGAATAATTACATTAAATTTTATAATATAACATAATTTATAATTATATAGTTAAATATCTAAAATGAACACATGTTAAATTAAGGAAAGCGTCAATTTGATAATGATAAAATGATAATTGATGACGACCTCGGTGGTCTAGCGGTCTAGTACACCGCTTTACGACCGATGGCCGCGGGTTCGATTCCTCGGACGGCACAAACATTTGTATTCATGAGTATGATTGTTTGTATCGGTCTGGGTGTTTTCTATGTATAATATGTATGTATTTACGAAAAAAAAAATCTATGTACTTGTATCAGTTGTCTAGTACCCATAACACAAGCTTTAGCTAGCTTAACTTAGGTCACAGATGGCGCTGTGTGAATTGTTCTGACATTATTATTATTATTATTATTATTATTTGATAATAATAATTTCATTAATGTCCATTACACTCATTTTATAAACAATTAATCGAATAATAGCACTTGTTTAATAAAAAATGCTTTAATACGTTACATATGCTACTTTTGCAACGGAATAAAAATCATTGTTAAGGTGTACAATTGTTTCTTTATCTTATTGTAGACTAGCTGTACCCGCGACTTCGTCCGCGTGTAATTTAACTTTATTTTTCTAAAATAATAGTAGCCGAAGTTACTCCTTAGTTAGTCCCAGCCATTGCAGAGATTATCTATTTCTCTCTATTTATATATATATATATACATACATAATAATAACATAAAAAAAAATATATAAAAATAATAATAATAATAATTCTCAACACATGCCAATACGGCATGTTGGTAAGGAAATTTCTTTCTTCATCTCTTTTATCATCATCATATAACTCATCCACGCTTGGCTAAGGCCCGCGTGTTTGAAAATATTACCCCATCAAAAGGGAGATATATAAAAAGATAATAATAAAAAAAAAATACAGGATAATTAAAAAAAATAGGCTAAAATGGATGTCGCTACAAAGGAAGCGGCAAAAATAAAAGACACTACTGCAGCGGCTGTATCTGTATCTGTTGGACAGATTTTAATTTTGCACTAAAAACATAACCAACGAATCAGGTTCCCATGAGTGCTTTGAATTCGTTTTCACAGGTACCTCAATGGACAGATCTGATACGACAGTAAGTAAACCGCAAGGTCGAGTAACTGAATGGCGCCTCGAATTCCCAATGATTCATGATTACGGTAACCCCGAATACGTCAAATAGTCTTGATTATTTACAATACTAGCTTTACCCGCGTCTTCGTCCGCGTGGAATTTAACTTTATTTTTCTAAAATAAAAGTAATTTTTCTAAAAGAAAGTCCCGTCAAAATCGGTTCAACCATTTCAGAGATTAACCGGAACAGACAGATAGATAAAAATATTAAAAATTGTTATTTTGGTGCATGTACGTACATATTCATATGCATGTAGTAAAAACAGACGCTTTAATATTACAAACAGACACTACAATTTTATTTATATATATATAGATTAATTCGTAGCACGAATAATTTTATGGTAAATAAATAATAATAATTATAATAATCTCAGGACAATTTACACAGCGCCATCTAGACCCAAGTTAAGCTAGCTAAAGCTTGTGTTATGGGTACTAGATAACTGATACAAATACATAGATAATTTTTTTTCGTAAACACATAAACACCAAGACCGATACAAACAATCATACTCATGAATACAAATGTTTGTGCCGTGCGAGGAATCGAACCCGCGACCATCGGTCGTAAAGCGGTGTGCTAGATCGCTAGACCACCGAGGTCGTCAAATAAAGGTATTTACCTCTCTCGACGTTTCGACTAGGTTGCACTAGCCGTGGTCACGTGCTGACTGGAGTAACAGCGATGTCAATGTCGGTAGATGCCAACAACAATTCTTT